>NW_027494306.1:0-322808 GCF_021521415.1 Bidens hawaiensis
CGCCTTTAGGCACGAAATCAGTTTTGTCGCAACTCCCCTTCTTTCCCCTTGAATTACCAAGGTTTCTCCGTTCAACAGTGGGATCCGAACCTGCTTTTCATGGCAAATAACTTCCGCGCGGTTCTCGACTAACCAATCCATACCTACCACAATGTCAAAACTTCCCAAGTCTATTGGTAACAAGTTAATATTGAACCCGTGACCTCCCATGACTATAACACATTGTTCAGTTCTTTCGTTCGCGCATAACTGCCTTCCATTGGCTAGTTCTATAGTATAAGGAGTGTCTAGCCTACTGGTTGCTAAGCCTAGGGAGTTTTTAAACTCAGCAGATATAAAACTTAGGTCAGCGCCAGTATCAAATAAGACAGATGCAAAATGGCCGTTAAGCAAAAACGTACCGGTTACCACATTCGGCTCTTCTTTAGCTTCACCCGCGCCGATCACAAAAGCTCTCCCGCGAGCTTGGTTTCCCCTTTGCGGGCAATCCCGACTGAAATGCCCTGGCTTTCCGCATGCGTAGCAGTTGTCATTGGCTCCAGCTTCTTTAGCACGGCAATTCACCGTCTTGTGCCCTGGCCTGTTACATTTGGCGCACGTGACGCTCGCGCATTCACCCTCGTGGTTAAACTTGCATTTGTTGCACCATGGGTAAGGCCCACTGTATCCTTTCCTTGATGGCTCCGCGGCTTGGATCGCGTAAACCCTTGCGCCTTCCTGCTTCTTCAACGGTGGCTGCTTGGAGTCGGACCCTCGGTGGTGAGAGTTCCATTTCCTCTTGGAGTCAGAGGTTCGCTGCTCGTTTCCGCGCGTAGTCAACATACCCGCACGGACCGTATCCCTTGTAAGGGTGATGGCCCGCGCTACCGCCTCATCAAAGGTTGGAGGCGCTGCGGCGTTGAGCGGAACCCTAACAACAGGAGGTAACCCAAAAATATACCTCACGATCTTCTTTTCCTCCGTGTTTGCCATGTCTGGCACCAACTGGCAAAGCTCGTTGAACCGGTTGTTGTAGGCGTCGATATCCGTTCCTACCATGGTGTGGTTCCAGAATTCCTGCTGCAGACTCTGGATTTCTGCGCGAGAGCAGAACTTTCTCATCATCATTTCCTTCAGTTCTTCCCAGGTCTTGTGAAGAGCAACTTCTCGCCCCAAAGTCTTCACTTGAAGCTTCCACCAAGACGAAGCTGCTTCTTGGAACATGCATGTCGCGTAAAGGACCTTCTGGTTCTCACTACATCTGCTAATGGAGAGAACTGTCTCCATCTTGTCAATCCAGTTGTAGAGCCCAATGGCCCCTTCGGTACCCTTGAATGGCCAAGGCCTACAGGCCATAAATGTCTTATAGGAGCACCCTTTGTCCAAGGCTCCTGAATCGGGTTCTGGGGTCTCGTTCTGACGACCCTGACTTGATTCGGCCTTGCTGGCCTCATGTGTCGCAATCGCCTGCGCGATTATTTCCGCGAGTTCCTCGGGTGTCATGGTAATTCCCTTGGCTCTGGTTGGAGGCATTCTCGCTTTAAAAGAGTGAAAATATATTAAACTTAGCGCATTTACTCTGAGCACATAATGTTCTTTATCTTTATTCACTAGACACTGTGTGACCCGTGTTCCTAAGTGTGTGTATAGTTTCTTTTGAAAATATTTTCTTTGAAAAATATTTCATGCGATTCCCCGACGGTTATAGTCTAGGTTGAAACTTCTTTTCCTAGTTCGCTATAACCAGTGCTCTGATACCAATCTGTCACACCCGGCCCTGAGCGGCGGAAACAGCCGGGCGCGCGCGAGTGGGGATTGATAATTAAGCACGGGCCATTGCAAACACTCAAGATAAGATTTTCATTGCGCATGAAATGTTTAATACAAATACATTACATTGTTTAAAAATAACATAAAATCATCCAAGTATAAAAGCTGTTGAAGATTTCCACGCCATATCCCCTTGCGCGGCGAGAACAACCACGCGCATCGAAGGGATAGAACTAAAATCTTCCAAAAAGCTAGTTTTAGATGTTCAGCGTGAGGTGCTCTAAGTGTGACTCCATGCGCTACTTAGTTATCTCCTGAAAGACACGTAAAACATTTGAATCAGTATAAACTGAGTGAGTTCACAAGTTTTAGTAACTTGATAAATCGTATTGCATCATAATCTTGATAAAAATCATTCTGAAACATAATTCTGATAGCATCATTAAAACACATGCTCGGTAAAACATAGTTCTATCAACATATTCTGATAAAATCGTTCCGCGGGTTACGCGCGAACATTTCTGGGAACTGTGCTCGTCTGTGTAAGTGGTGCTGCCACTACGAGCGAAACAAGTAATACTGTCCCGCGGGTTACGCGCGGACACTTCTGAAAAATCGTGCTCGTCTGTGTAAGTGGCGCTGCCACTACGAGCGAATAATACCGTCCCGCGGGTTACGCGCAGACGTTGTGCCGGAAAACAAGGCGCTCGTCTGCGTAAGAGGAGCGACCTCTACGAGCGGGCTCAAACCCATAGTACTGCCCCATGACCATACTAGGCACTCGTCTGTGTAAGAGGTGCGACCCCTACGAGTGGGCGGATCAAACCAGCAGTCCCTACCCTTAGAGTTCCAATGGTAAAGTGATCACTTACTCGAATTCTGGCGCACATACATCGTAAACCATAGATAACCGTTTGCATTGCTCATCATGAAACATAATTTAAACACAATCGTTTGCATAACTTGTAAGTATAATATGATAAATCGTAATTTAAGTACGTGTCCCTCGCCCCGAAAACAGTTTAAAAACAGTGGAAATAGTGAAAATAGGGGCTGTGAGACTCACCTGTGGTTCTTGTTAAGGGATTAATCGAGATTCGGGTTTTCTTGGTGTTGGCCTTTGAATTGAAGGTCTAGAATACGATTAAGAAGTATATATATTAAGATCAAGAAATAGGAGAATATAAGGGTTGGAAGGTAGATCTCAAGGTTATATTCTCGGCTTACCTAGTAACAGGATCGGATGCTTGGGAGATGATTAGTGCAAGTTTGCAGTTCTTAAGAGAGAAGTTTGAAGTGTGTTTGGGTGATAACTTAGGTTACATATTTATAGTCAAACTCAAGGGAACACAATCCCTTGCTTTAGGGGATTGTAATCTTCTCATATCTAGGTGTAATGATGATAAAGTATGAAAATTATTATTATTTATTTAAAAGTGGAGTAGTGGATAAAAGATTTTGATTTGATTTGGTCAGGACATGCAGGTCTGGGGTTGGTGAGAATAGGGTGGCTGACAGTTGACTTTTCATGTTACAGTGTGCTTTTTCAGGTACTTTTGTCAGTGTACAGTAAAAAGTGGAAAATCTCTGAAACACGCTACTGTTTTCTTTTGGGCGGGAGTAATCTCCTTACATCTGGAGAATAGACAAAGTGTTCTGCGCGTATCACTTGGTGCGCATAGCTTTCTGCGTGAAGGACATTTCTTTGCTGCGGGTAGGTGCGTAACCTTCTCGCAGTCAGGGACATTGAGTTTCATTTGTAGATTCTCCAGGTGGTCTTGGTATTTCAACATAGTGATCAGTTATGTTGAAGTCAATTCCATCTTGGAGCTTCAGACAAACTAGCTCTCAATGTTCCCGCCATGCGGGGAGGTTAGTTCTCTTCCGCACGCGCATAAACGATTTAGGATGCACCCGCCTTAGCATCATGCGGGATGGTCAACCCATTAGACAACATAACGTTAAGGTGCATGAAAACATAAAGCCAAAACATTCGCGCATGGCGCATATAACATATGCCCACGCTGGTTCTTAACATGGTGCGCTCGCGCAGGGCGCACATAACAAATGCACGAGCTGATTAACATGGCGCGCTCGCGCAGGACGCACATAACAAATGCACGCGCTGATTCTAACATGGCGCGCTCGCGCAGGGCGCACATAACAAATGCACGCGCTGTTTCTAATATGGCGCGCTCGCGCAAGGCGCATATAACATAATTACCTAATATTTAGGTTGATTACTCGGTTTAAGGGATTGGGAATTTACCGGGTGTCACAGAGGAGGTAGTTGAACTTGAAATAGTACACAAAGACCAGAACATTCGACGTTCGAATCACGTCTTGTGTGAACCTCAAGAATTTGAGGAGGCTGTGTACGGTTCAAGTGCATCCAAAGTGAACAAAACAAAATCTGTTAAGAGTAAAGCTAAGAAATAAGAAAAACCAAAAACTTTCTTATGAGGATTTAATGTGTTTCATTAGTTTTGCTCCTGCTAATGTAAACAATGGTCGAGTGTTTAAATTAAAAAGGTCTTAGCAAAGTTTTTACTAAGAAAGACATTCCGCTTAATCTAATCAAACCTGAGTTGATTGAAAGCGTCTTTCAAAATGAAACTTTAAAATTGCATAATCTTGAGCAAGCGTTTGCTATATCTAATTATCAAACACAACAGATCCATTTATTAAAGTTAAATAGTTGTTAAAATCTGATAAGAAAGTTCAATTTGTTAAATCATCTGGAACTGACACCTTACAGTGTTTCTCTGACTGTTCAAACTTGGATTTTTATATGAAAAAGAAATCTGTTACGTTTGATGATCTATATAAAGCACATGCTTCAGGAGTTTCTCATTAAACAGTTACACAAGCACCAATCAAACCACAACATCCTTTTGCGGATATGCGAACATGTTTCTTGTGTGGTGAACAAGGACATGTTATCAGGAATTGTGGACTGCGAAAAACTAAGAATCTCCAATATGTTAACAAGGAACAACCACAAAAGGTTCCTATTGTTAAGGAAATTCTGAAAAGGCCCATGTCTTAGGATGATGAGACTCACATTTTGTTTGACAATGTGAATCTACGCAAGGTGATTCATGTTGATGAAAACAAATCTAAGTTAAAGGCAAAATAGTTTGTTCCCACACAACCGATTTGCAAAAATGAGAACACAAACGTGGTTCAAGCTGCATATCTAAGATAGAAAGTGTAAGAGACCAGTGACATATTCACAAATAGCTAAACCACATTTGGATTCTGGCAATGTTAAATCTTCTGTTGAAACAAAAGAGGTTCCCAAGACTGAGGCCTGAGCTTCCTTTTTGGTCTAATCATTTTCCCTCTATGTGTAGAGTTTATCCAAAACTATAATAGGTGAAAACTGGATCATGGATAGTGGATGCTCTTGTGATATTACCGGCAATATTGACCTACTAACCAATGTCAAGAATATTCAAGGTGGTATGTAGCGTTTGTGGGTAATTCTGGGGGAATAATTACAAAGGAGGGAGATGTATCGAACAGTAGTATCACGTTCTAGAAAGTTAATTATTTTGAAAAGGTGGATCACAATTTGTTGAATGTATCTCAAATTTGTGACATGTAACATCCAAATTTCGGTTTTATTAATAGAATAAATATCGTCTATTTTATAGTGGGTCGTTATCGGTTTAGAGAAATAGACTACGAGTTGGGCTAGTGTTGGGTTAAATGGATATGGATTATGGACTTGGATTATGAAAGAAAGAGGAAAGGACCATGGGCTTAAGCCCATGATCCATAATTATATAAACCATTAATCCCTCATTTAATTCATTCTCACACATTCCATACACCACCCAAAACACACACTTAAGATTTCTCTCTAGTTCTTCCCTATCTACACCGAAACCAAGAAGGAAACCGAGCACCGACCCGAGGTAATACTAGTATGATGTTTAATTAGCTTAAACCCGTTAGATATAGTCACGAAACGACGAGCCGACACCGTTAAGCCGTTTAAGTCACGAGATCCGGATGGAATCGGGTATAAACCGAACCTATGATGAGATTAGGGGTCACCCTAGCTCAGATCTGGATCGAACGGGACGAAAAACGGTGAAAAACGAGCAAAAACCTGTTTTTCCGGCGAAATCGCGTTTTTCCGGCGGCTTTCCGACAATGACAGCACCGGAAAGGCGGTGCCGGAAAGTGGTACGAGGTTAAGGGGTGAATGTCAGGGAATGTTCTGACATTCCTTACCTAACCCTAGTTCGCTACAGGAATATAGCGAATTAAAGGTGATTCGCTAGCTAGTTCGTCCATGGGAACATAGCGAACCGATTACAACTCGTGTTCAATTCGTTAAGGGAAAGGGATGACGAATCACCCTTGATTCATTATAGCCAGTTCGTTAGAAGAGAGAACGAATTAGGTGGACTAATTCGTTATATGGACTAATTCGTTATGGTGACTGATTTGCTAAGAGTTCAATTCGTCATAGGGTTCAATTCGCTAACCAGATCAAACGAATAAGGCCTGATTCGTTATAAGGTAACGAATGGGTTCATTCCTTATGAACCCCATTCGTTAAAGGACTGGGACGAATTAGAAGTTTAACATAATGACAGAATGGTCCCTGGACTTAGAAAAGAATGATTTAATTACAAATAAGCCCTTGAACTTTTAAGTAACATATTATTCAATGATCCAAAATGCTAATGGAAAATTTGCTCGACCCCAGCCAGGGGCTCTGCCCCTTGGACCCTTCTAAGGGCTGCCGCCCCTAGACCCCGCTGCTAGGGGCGCTGTCCCCGGACCCCCGTTCGTTGTGGGTAGTAGCTAAGACTAGAAAGATGATATGAGTAGTGATAGTTAATTGATACATGTAAATATTATACAGTTAGCCGTGCACAGCTCAAGAAGGTAATAACGATTAACGGAGAGCGTAACAGGATCCAGGTGAGTTTCTAGCCCCATTTATGTGTTATGTTTTCGGGGCTGTGTGCATACTCAATATGTTTGTTAATACGCTTATCCTAAGAGATAAGTGTATGCCTTATGTGAATAATATGATATGTATGAATGATGGCTTGATGGTACGTGAACGATCTTCGGATATTGCACGTACCGTCAGGTTGTAACGCTATGTATAAGGTAAGTATGATATGTATGCTTATGTGTATGAACGTGATAAAGTTAATAAAAGAAGGAAAGGATGGTTGTATGGTTACGAAAAGGCTACCGAGCCCTAATAATACTCGAGGTATGATGTATGGTTGTATGGTTACGAAAAGGGTACCGAGCCCTAATAATCTCGAGGTATGATGTATGGTTGTATGGTAACGAAGAGGGAATCGAACCCTACTAATATTCGAGAACTAGGGTACCGAGCCCTAATAATACTCGAGGAAGGAGGGTACCGAGCCCTAATAATACTCGAGGAAAGAGGGTACCGAGCCCTAATAATACTCGAGGAAGGAGGGTACCGAGCCATAATAATACTCGAGGAAGGAGGGTACCGAGCCCTAATAATACTCGAGGAATGTAGGGCGTAATGCTCTTTATAAC
This sequence comes from Bidens hawaiensis, assembly GCF_021521415.1. Lineage (NCBI taxonomy): Eukaryota > Viridiplantae > Streptophyta > Magnoliopsida > Asterales > Asteraceae > Bidens > Bidens hawaiensis. The sequence continues at coordinate 7,303 of NW_027494306.1, forward strand.
GTAAGATATGAAAGCAAGTTAGTACAAAAGAAAGTATGAAAGTATGATTGAAAGAATATAAGTTTATGTGTATTGTATAATGTATGATTAACTAGAACTCACTCAGCGTAGCTGACTTTTAGTATGCACGCATGTGAGTAGGATGAGGCAGCTCGCTTGAGGGGACACGTGGCGTTGAATAAGAGACTGGCATCGGAAGGCTCAGGGCGTGTTATGTTTTAATTACTTAGTTTTCGAAAGACAAGTTGGTTGTTTAAGACAAGTTTTGAATTGTTATGAAATGTTTTATTAAAGTTTTTATATTCCGCGAATGTTTTTAATTAACTCTGATATTTAGAACTGCGTTTATGAGTAAATCCAACACGAAAGTAGGGCTACCGGTAACGGGGCCGTACATGACAAGAAATATACCACCGTATTTACTGAAAAGGAGTGCATAATACTCAAACCGGATTACGTAATTCCCGAAGACATGGGTGTTATGCGGTCTCCAAGGTCAAATGATATTTACGTACTCAACATGAGTACTAAGGTATCGAGTTCTACGTCTATTGAAACATGTTCTGTCTCTAAGGCAACGTAGAATGAATTGATTAAGTGGCATAGGCGTATGGGTTACATTCATGTTAGAAAGATGAACTATCTGATGGAAAATGGTTTTGTGGATGGGGTTTCCCTAAAGCACTTCAAGTTGACTGATCACTGCGTTGCATGTAAGAAGGGCAAACATATTAAGAAGTCGCACCCATCTAAGTTATTTAATTCCATTGATACTCCACTGGAACGACTTCATATGGATTTGTTTGGTCCTGTGAATTGTGAGAGTATTGCTGGAGATTAGTATTGTTTAGTTGTCACCGATGACTATTCGAGTTACTCTTGGGTGTTATTTATGAGTTCTAAAGATCATAAACCAGTTCTTGTTTGGAATTTGATCACGAAGATCGAATTACTTTACAAACATAAAGTGAGTCATATTCGGAGTGATAATGGTATGAAGTTCAAAAATACTATATTGGACTTCTTTTATATTCAGAAAGGAATCCATCGAGAATATAGTGCTCCATACATACCTCAACAGAATGGTATAGTTGAAATGGAAGAATCGAACACTGATTGAAGCAGCAAGATCAATGCTTGCATATTCAAGACTTCCTATCCAATTTTGAGTGAGGCGGTGCACTGTAAGTCCCGAATCTGGATCACTACAATATGATATCAACTCGAACACGATGTTAGTGTAGAATCCTAACACAGTAGTGATTCAAGAACGAGATAGAAGAATAATATGAATATAATAAACACGATAATACTCCAAATTCACACGATTATATTATTAAATCGTCTAGTACATGAGATTACCCAAATCGGTATTTGCTCTCTAGGATTATGGTGGCTCTCAAAGTTCTCAACAACGGCTAACCCTAAAATGATTAAACATGCTTTATATATAGTTAGAATTTACAAGAGGCCCAAAGGCCAAGCCCAAATAAGCCTAAACTAGCCAAACCGAAATCCTTAAGGATTTCGGTGTTACTAGACAAACCGAAATCCATAGGGATTTCGGTATTACACCATCACAACCATAATGCAATTATTCAACTCATCTTCGTTGATTTCACTTTAGTCTTGATCACGTCGTGGCCTTTTGATATGCGTTAGCGTAACCAATTTATGACCCAACAATCTCCCCCTTAGGCTGATGCTTTCAAAACCTTCAGAATCTTTACTTGAACATGATCAGCAACTTCAGCATCTGCATCCAATACTCTACCATCTCCCCCTTGTTGACAACATCATCCAATTTGAATCTCAGATACCTCATATGCTTCCGTTGCAAGAAATCAGTCTTGAAAGAACAATCAACTTTGATTGAAAGATCAACCAAAATATTTTGAAAACAATCAAATAAAACAAAATAAGACAGACTTTTTTTTAATTTTTATTTTTCTGGTGTTTTATGATTTTCTTGTAAAGACTTGAAATGAGATCATACCAGCTAAACCAACTATAACACAATAACCGATATCATATTTCATTAGCTGAGAAAAATTTTAAAATGATTTCTTAACACATTTGTTTCGACAAAAGTGATCAAGAAGTAAAAATAAAATAAATGAAATAAATAAAACCAAAAACAACAAATAAAACAAATTTAATCACCCGGTCTTCTTGTAATTTAGCAAAAATTTGGGATCATATTTCAGTTTTTTGATAAAAATGCCGCCTTTTATGAAAAGATCTGAATATGGAATCATATTGTTTAAGGTGTTGTCACAAGCATTCATGTTCAGCATTATTATGACATAAAGAGACAGGTTGATAGCAGGTATAACGAACTTAGCATGATTTTCATTGCATCAGTGATATGAATTAGGTTCAGTTCGGCATAAAGCTTAGATGGACATCACTCATGGACATGTGATGCCTCCTATCTCTTCTCAAAGCGTATTTGTCTTTCCTCGGATCACCCCAATTTGACTCCAACCCCCTAATGCTTGATCAAACGATTTTGATAGATAAACAAACAAGAATTTAAGCTTTAAGGTTGAACGTTGGACTTACAAGCCATCCGGATTGACAGGCCTTTCATTTAGAGTGATTAGGACTTACTTGATTGCCCCACCCTTGTAGTTCTAGTTTGACCCTTTAAGCTTTTGAAATACGATTTTTTTTTAATAACACAATAATCAATTTTTTTGATAATTTTTTTTATTATTAATTTTTTTAACTTAATAACACAATATATTTGGTGATCAAGACACTAACGGGCTCGTGTATGACTGGGTAATTGCTTTTCTGCCTATCCTTCGGAGAGATGTATATGGAGACATGCACATTTCTTCAAAATGACTCTCCATAGTAAGTTTAGCAAATTTAGTTTATATCACTTCACTTTTACGCATCATGGAAAGCTACCATACAAATCAATGACTGTTCTAAAGCCTAATAAGATTAATAACTTCACCCGTTAGGCACACAGAAACAATTTATCTATCACTTTCCAAAAGTTGGATCAATTTTCATTTGAAAATGTTTTGAAGCTTCTAAAAAGCTGTTAACTGAATAATGATATCACTTCCCATAAAATTACAGAAGGCAGTTGAAAACTCAGTCGCCCCGGTAGCTCTTAGTTCTCAGGTGAATGGCTATAACGTATATCCACAAATGGTTAACAGGACCAAACACATATGTAAATACATGTCCCTCAAACTTAGAATAACCGACATAACTTTAAGCGAAAAAATTAAAACAAAACACATCGCAATCGCCCCAGATGCTTTCATTCTTTATGTGAATGGCTATCTTGTATGTCTACAAGTAGATGTAGGTTCCCAGCTGGATCTACACAGGAGTATCTTATAACACGAGGGTGCGGAATCCCCACGTATACGATACAAGTGTCAATACAATTAGTACGTTGAATCTAAGCAAACACACAAGAACATAAGATAATGCTTGATATATTGCAAAGACCAACACGTGATACAAAGAATCACCCAAACAATCGTTAAAAAGTTTTTCAACACATCCGAAGTTATGGGTTTATAATACTCGACAACTTCGCGTAACACACTAGGCGAAGTTGTCATAACTTCGTTGTCCTTCAAGTTCGCCCAACACATGGCGAACATATAACAAACACTATTCAACACAAAACAAACAAACTAAACGATTACAGACACAAACAAACACAAGATACTGAACTACTGACATCATGCACCAACAGACTCCCCCTTGGCAGTAGCTTCATATCTCTATCTTCTTTCTCGTGTCTGGTAATCCAAAAATCTCGTACCACTCGTCTTCAAGCATGAGCACCCATTCTTAGGCAGACAGAGACCACCCTCTGGTACGTCTTAGCTTCCTCTTTCCACGCAGGAATGTAGAAAATCTTCTTATCATGGAGTACCTGAAAATCAGCTTGAGACAAATTAACCATGTGCATGGGATCATACACTCTCAGAATCTCCTGTTCGTCCTCATCTTCCATAACAGCTACAGCAGTCTGGCAGTCAACATACCACCACTTGAGATATTTTAAAACATCCTTGGGCATCATCTTCATCGGCACTTCTTTCAAACAACGAATTGGGTTATACTTCATCACCATCCAAGGTTTTCCGTCAGCCCGCATTCCCCGTTCCTTATCTTCAACCAACTTTCCTTTCTAAGGCTTTAGAAGTTCAAACTTTTTCTCCTTAATAGCTTCCTTCCATACGATCTTTCCAATTATTCTAGCCATATTGTCATCACTCCTATTAATCAATCTCAAGCGAGCCAAATCTTTCACCTCACACTCAAGAAAAGTGTTAAGCGATCTCAAAGCCTTCTTAAAGTACTGAATCCCATTATAACGTTTTATCACAAACAACTTCAACTGTTCGTCATACAACCAGCAAATGATACCTTTCTTTGACTCAGCGTAGCCCTAGATATTGTAACTCTTCTTGAACATTGTTGGTACCGCGGGCTTCTTTGTCTTGAAGAACCACTGAGCACAGCCTTCTTTCCTTCTCGGCTGTTCTTCCCACTCAGACTCATCTGGCACATTTGCATCTTGACTCAAGTTCACCTTATCAACATTTGGAATATCATGCTCTACACGATCATCAACAATCTCCCCTTCTTCTAACTCACTATCAATCTCTATCTGTTCCCCAATCTTTTCAATCTCATCAACCGTTAACACATCATCAATTAACTCATCATCATCATTTCCCAACACTTCCTCATCATCTACAACCACCACAATCTCACCACCTGTACCGCCTGACGGACCAGCAGACTCCCCCTGAGATGTGGAAGTCCCAAGAGTTTGTTCAGTTCTTGGCAACTCACCACCTGCATATTTCGATGCATTAGGATCATCGTCTTTGTCTTGCCTCTTCTTAGTTCTCAATTCATCACCCTTGCAGCTCGTCTCCCCCTGAGATGCTAAGAACTGTTTAAGAGCATCAAAAAGTTTACCGTGTTCAACGAGGAGTGAGGATTGTATCTGATTTTCTGCCACCAGTCGCTGAATAGCTTGTGTCTTGATGAGGTTGATACGTGATTGTTCAGCAACTACCCATTCAAGAGCCGCAATTCTCTCGGAGTCAGACAAAGTGGCATCAAAATCAAACCGTATATGGGAAATATCTTGAGCATACGGCGGTGGAATTCCCAAAGTGGCTGGAATGTCTGAGGTAGGGTGAAAAGTAACCGTGGGTGGTATTGTGACAGGTAACCCTGCAGTTGCTACCACAGTGGATTCAACAAACCTAGCAACCACCTCTGAAGCAGGAAGTGTCGGAGGCGGTAATGAAACAATCTCTGGAGCTGTAAACTAAAACTTTGTTGGAGGAACACCAAAAGATGACGACGTGGTTACCAAATGAACACTTGAGGTTATCGGGAGTGTTACAGTAGAAGTAGCAGGTAACATAGTCATACCGGACAAGGATGGTGGAGAAAAACAAACAACTCTCGAACTTTCACCAACCCTTGCCTTCTTTGATCTTCGTACCATCCGATATAAATCCTCCTCATAATCAGATTCACTATCATCTGAATCTTTCTTTCGCTTGCCATGAATCCTTTCTTGTATGGCAAGAATTTGCTGCGCTTCGACTATATCGTCAGTGGAGGAATCAGAATCTGTTCTCTCTGAGTCCGCCACAGACGTAGTGACCATGGAAACATGAAAACCAGACGTCTCAGCTACTAAGACTTGAACTTTAGCAGCTGGATGAATCTGTTCCATGTCAAAGAACCCTTGCCCTCCAAAGGCAGCTTCAAGATCAACCTGTTCTTCTGGAGCTGCAACAGGATTAGCAGGCGGTGCTTGCTGTACCACGAGTGTTGGTTGAACCACAGGAGGTGGTTGAGGGATATTAGCCTGTTGCGGTGGAGGATCCATAAACTCATCTTCCGGAGGAGCAACATATGCTGGGTTTACTAAAAAACCAAACAAGGCAGTGTGCCTCGGACGAAGGTCAGGTTTGATACAAGCACTTGATGACTTACATTGCGCAAAGATTCTCTTAGACACACTTTCCACATACGAAATAGGACGACGTTGTGGCAGATTAGGAGCTACATGATTCAGAATCATCTGAAGAAAATCTCGGATACATTAAAAATCTTTCCCGTGCAACAGCACGTCTCTGACGATCAATCTCATAAAAAATCATCTGGCTAAAACTATAAGGCTTGTTGTAGGTTAAAGCAGTCATAGCCGATTGCATTGTCGCCTCCATTCCATCTGTACCAGCTTTGCGACCAGACATGCACACTATCATCACATGCATCAGAAACCTCCACTGATCTAACAGAAACCCCTTTCGTCTCTGAGAATCTTCTAAAGGACCCGAGTACCCCATACGAACAAATGCACCATTACGGAAATTGGCCGAAAATTCAGTAGGATCGTCAGTAGTTTCAACCCCAAACTGTAAAGCTACCCTTATTTGATTGGCCGAGAATTGTACCACTTGATTGTTAACTGTAGCACGCATAACCGGAGGATCAACCCTACAGTCATATTCAACGGTTCTCCAAAAGTCTTCAATATTTGGTAGTGAAATGGGAAGAGTTGTAGTGATGGCATGGAAAATACATGAGCAAACGAGAAATGAAATGATCTCACGATAGTCGTCTATTCCACGAGCATCCGGGTACAAAGTGATATACATGTTATGTCCCAGAAAAAACTTCCTGTTATTATCTCCCCCTTCATCACCACCAGCTCCTGCCACAGCAGCCATATCTGCAAAACAAACGAGTCAAGTCAGATTTTCGCATCAAGAGGTCATAACTTCGCCGTTTACTAGGAGCGAAGTTATGTTGTAACTTTGTATGAAGTTCGCATGAAGTCCAACTTCGCTTGAGGATAATATAAAAAGTGACAGATCATAACATTTAAGCAACTTTCATTAACAGCTATAACTTCGCCCTGTATGGTATAGGCGAAGTTATGGCTTCAGCGATGTTAAGGCACTAGCGAAGTTAGGCCAACTTCGCCCCAAACTCTAACTTCGCCATATAAACAACGCTTCAAGTTAATCCAGTAATAGCAAAGGGTGGCCGATCAGATAGTATCAATAAGAGAAGAGGAATGCGCTTAGAGTGCCGAATCACTTATTATAACGATAAATTGCCTTTAAATCGAACCGACATAGTGACAAGAGGGTTTGATACAAAACAAGTTCAAACCGATCATTGTGGATCAGTTTGACATACATAAAGTAAGAATTATGAGACACTATGATATTGCGAACCTGTTAACCAAGACGAAGGCAGATTATAATGAAGTTTGATTCAACTGAATAAGTTCGCCGAGGGTTAAAGGAAAAGGGTATGAACAATGTTTTGACCAAAATTTGACCACCCATTTACTTTATATACTCTTAGAGAGAACCCCAGAGGCGAAGTTTGAGTTAACTTCGACAAAAAACAACTTCGCTCAGTCAACTTATGGTCAACATCGCCTCTTTTGATAACTTCGCCGTTAAGTTAAGTGCGCCTATTATGACTTATAAATAGAAACGCATAAAGTTGACCAAAGGTCAACTTCGCTGTATAAAATTCTCCGAAAAAGATTTAAACATAAATATCAAAGAACCAAGTAACCAAACGTGTAAAAGTCTAAACACAGTACCAAATACAGAACGTAAACTTGAAAGATAGAATAAAACGGGATCAAATTTCAGTCTTGACGAGAACCTGCATGTTTTAGAAAAGATCCGAACAGGAATCATACTAATTAAGTGACTGTCACACGGATCCATGTTCAGCAGTATTATGACATAAAGAGACAGGTTGTAGGCAGGTATAAAACTTAGTATGGTTTTCATCGTTTATGTGATACGGATTAGGGTCAATTTAGCTCAAAATTTAGGTGGACATCACATTAGAGATTGTGATGCCTCCTATCTATTCTCAAAGCGTATTTGGCTTTCCCCAAGTCACCCCGAGTTGACTTCGACCCATAGTGTCTGATTAATCAATGAGCACACGTCGAACTTCAGAGTCGTCTTCCCGATCTTTCTTATACTTAGAAAATATTCTTTCTTGCATCTTTCTTGATATTTGTAACAAGACTAGCTTCAAAGGCTCAACGATAATAACTATAGATAATTTTTTTTTTTTTGGAGTTAAAGACAATAATATAACTGCAAGTCTAATACAACTGCAAGTCCCGAATCTGGATCACTGCAGATTACATAACACTATCTTAGCGGGAATCAGAACACTCACGGGCTCGTGTATGACTGGGTAATCACTTTTCTGCATATCATTCGGAAAGATGTATATGGAGACATCCACAACTCAGAATGATTCTCCACATTAAATCGAGAAGATTTAGTTTGTATCACTTCTACTTTTACGTACCATAGAAAGCTACCATAACATACATTGATTGTTCAAGAGTCTTTTAGGCCTAATAATTTCACCAGTTAAGCACACAAAATCAGTTTATCTATCACTTTCCAAGGTTGGATCAATTTTCATTTTAACACTATTTTGAAACTTCTTATGAAGTTATAGACTGAAAAATTATATCATTTCCAAAAAAAAAATTTAAAATTCTAGCGCCCCGATCAAGTCAAAGTCTTTAGGTAAACGGTTTTTCTGAAGATCCAATAGATCAGCCGGACCGACCACATACGAGTATGTGTCCTTCTGACTAAGTATGAACGACTAATTTTAAACTAAAGAATAAAAACCCATCATAAACCGCCTCAGCCACTGTCAGTCATCTGGTTAATGGCTATCCTTATAATCTACATGTAGAAGTAAGGACCAAACATATCCTTGGATATGTCCTTCAAACTTGAGCAACCGACATAATTTTAAGCGATAATGATGTTTTTTTAAGATAATAGAGAAAACAAGGTTACTCGGGATTGATCATCCCATTAAGCTCAACAAGATTTTGAAAACGGGATCGGTCAAATGCTTTATAAAAAGATCGACAAAATTATCCAGTGAATCAACCTTTTCAAGCACAATTAATTTCTTCTTAGCACAATCCCGTATAAAATGATGACGAATGTCAATATGTTTAGTTTTACTGTGTTTAACGGGATTGTTAGTTACTGAGATAGTAGCAGTGTTATCAATGCAAATAGGAGATTGAGTGAAATCCATACCATAATCGCGCATTTGTTGTATCCATAAAACCTATGAGCAGCAGTTTGATGCTGCCATGTACTCTGCTTCGCAGGTGGAAATGGCTACAGAGGTCTGCTTCTTGCAATGCCACGACACCAATCTTCCTCTTAGAAACTAACATCCACCGGTTGTTGACTTCCTGTTCTGATTGCAACCTCCATAGTCAGAATCGGTGTATGCTACCAAATCCAGTTCTCGCCCTTTCGTGTACCATAGTCCCAACTTAGGCTTTTCCTTTGAGATACCGCAAGATTCTCTTCACTCCTTTCATGTGTGATTCCTTCGGGTTTACCTAAAAACGAGCACAAAGACAAACTGCAAACATAATGTCAGGTCTAGATGTAGTTAGACACATTAAAGAACCTATGATTGCCCGATATTGAGTGGGATCCACACCTTCATCACTATCGGAATCGGCACCCAGTTTGTGGTTGACGCAAATGGGAGTGTCGAATGGGGTACTATCATCCATCTTGAAGTGTTTAAGCACATCATGGACATACTTCGTTTGATGAATAAACATGCCATCTTTCTTCTGATCTACCTGCAAGCCCAAAAGGAAAGTTAATTCGCCCATGGCGCTCATTTCAAACCTTTTCTTCATGACTGCTTCAAACTCCTGACACATAGTAACTCTTGAGGCAGCAAAGATGATATCGTCCACATAAACCTGAACGAGTAGAAAATCTCCCCCTTTCCTCTTGACAAAAAACGTACTATCAATTTTCCCTCTCTCAAACCCATTCTCTAGCAAGTAGTCTGACAAAGTTGCATACCAGGCTCGAGGTGCCTGATGTAACCCATATAGTGCTTTGCTCTGTTTGTACACATGATCAGGAAAATCTGGGTCAAGGAAACCCGGAGATTGCTCAAAATACACCACCTCATCAACTTTACCATTAAGAAAGGCACTTTTCACATCTAACTGGAACACTTTCATCTCTTTGTGTGCAGCAAATGCCAAAAACAGTCGAATTGCCTCCAATCTCGCCACAGGAGCAAACACTTCATTGTAATCGATTCCTTCCTGCTGATTAAACCCTTTCACTACCAATCTTGCCTTGTTGCGTATGATTATCCCCTTCTCATCTCTCTTACATTTAAAAACCCACTTTGTACCGATAGCGTTCACTTCTTGCGGTTTTTCAACTAATTGCCATACTTCCATCTTCTCAAACTGTGCCAGTTCTTCCTGCATGGCTTCAACCCACGAGCTATCCTTCAGTGCCATTTGATAATTCTTTGGTTCAATCTGGATGATGAAGCAGGTGTACAAGCATTCATTTATAACACCCGTGTCTTTAATGCTTGCATAAACACACGTGTGTTCATCCAAACTTCTTCTAGTACGTACACCATCAGAAGGATTACCGATCACATTCTCCAAATGATGATTCTTGTGAATTTTGGTGGACTGTACCGGATAGACTTCCAGATTATTCTCAAGATTTGAAGAAAGTTCATCAGTGTGAGACTGAGGTTGAGTGTGAAATGGATTGTAGAATTCATCTTCATTCGAGACAACAGGAGTTTCAACCGCACTTGACGAGGTTGGTTGATTTTCATCATATTGTGGACGTTGCACAATGGTCTCCTCTTCGTCATACAGTATCTGTGAGGCCATTTTCTCATCAATGTCTGCAAAATCCAAGTAGGGCATATTAAAAGATTTGAATAGCTTATCATAGTCGAAAGCCTTTGCCGGTCCCATGCTAGGCCTTGGTGATTTGTAACTATTAATATCAGTGTTACAGACCACCTCAACCTTGTTGTTCGATAGATTAAAGACTCTTATGTTGGGTGTCCCAACAACATAGCCAACTAAGATTCCTTCGTCAGCTTTCTCACCAAATTTAGAGTTAGTCTTTAATATCGAACATGGGGACCCGAAAGGTTCAAGACCCTTCAAGTTTGGCTTTCTACCATGCATAAGTTCATAACAGGTTTTATTTAATCTTTTAACAGTTAAAACACGATTAAGGATATAGCAGGCTGTAGCAACAGCCTCAGCCCAGAACACCACGGGAAGTTTAGCATCTGCCGGCATGGTCCTGGCGCCTTCGATTAGAGTTCTATTCTTCCTTTCAGCTACTCCATTTTGCTGTGGAGTATATGGGGCACTGTACTGATGCTCTATCCCTTTCTGTAAACAAAACATCTCCATCTGATAGTTCTTGAATTCTTTACCATTATCACTCCTGATGTACTTAACCTTCCTCCCAACAATATTTTCCACCTTGGTAATCAAGTTAATTACCAACTGAACTGTCTCATCTTTTGCCTTTAGAAAATATACCCAAGAGTATCGAGAGTAATCATCGGTTACAACCAAACAGTATGAAGTTCCTCCTAGACTCTTTACATTCACAGGACCAAAGAGATCCATGTGAAGTAGGTCTAAGGTGCTGACAATTGAGTTAACCTTTTTGGAGTGATGAGGTCTAAGGTGCTGACATTGATCTTCAAAGTTAAAATTCTTCAAGGGAACCCCAAGTACCAGCCCGTTCTTGACAATGTCATTCATCTTACAAAGATGAATATGACCCATTCTTCGGTGCCACAGTTCTGACTCAGATTCTGTTGCTTTTGACAGAAGACATGACTCTTCTGTTGTTATCTCGGTTGATCTCATATCCATCACATACGTGTTCTTCTCTCTTGGAGCTCTCATTACAACCCACGTCTCTGGTATCTTGAAACTAGGATAAAGTACGAGTGCCTCATCTTTAGTAAAATGAACAGTGTATTCTTTGTCACAAATCTGAGATACACTCAACAAGTTATGCTTCAACTCTTCCACAAAATTCACCTTTTCCAACTTTATTCTTCCATTTGTCACAGTCCCAATACCACTAATTCTTCCACCACTTTCTCCTGCGAAACTAACTCTTCCTCCTTGAACAGATTTCCTGTCACGTAACAATTTCTTGTTACCAGACATGTGCCTGGAACAACCACTGTCAACAACCACATATTGTTTACAGCCCTATTTATTAAAGAGATAGATTAAAATCTGGGGACCCAAGACCTTCTGGTCTTGAGCTGATTAAAGCTGTTATCCGGCATCCAGTATCTTGGTTGCCCAAAGTTAGTTTGAGGAGAGTTTCTATAAGTTCTGTAAGAAAAACTTCTAGATGACTGGCTATGAGGCCATCCAAACTTTCATGAGTTAATTGAATTATAATTATTGGTTTGGTACATAACTGGAAAAAAACGAGACTGATTTCTTTGAAATCTTGGATTAGTCCAATAATTGAAAGTTGGTGTGTTCACATTATTACCAGCATCATAATTAGTATTCGTTTTATTCTCAGTTTTGGTAGGTCTCATATTTCTAGGTTTTCTTTGTTTCAGAGGACAATCAGCGACAAGATGTCCTATCCTGTTGCATCTAAAACAACTTTTATTCGAACTATTCTGGTTGTTTTGAACTTTCGTCTCAAAAGTGTATAGATGTCGAGGTTGCGTTACTATCCGTTTGTCTCACATATGGTGGGACGAACGGATTTAGGGAAGATTTCTTCTCATCAAACTTATAGTCCTCCCTCGTTTTAATAACACAACCTCTTTTTTTATCTCACCCGATTCGGGCGTCTTGTCCGAATTTGACAAGACAGAACTAGAGATAGAACTTGTGACATTTGAACTTGTCTTACTTGTTTCACTCTCATTAACTTCAGTTTCTTTAGCAGAAACTTTTATTGGTACTGTCTGACTAATTTCAACATTAGCAGATTGCTGATTACTCAGATCATAAGTATAATTATTGCTATATGGTGGTGGAACTTCAGAGAATCCAATTCCCCCTTTTTTAACCGGGGAACGTTGAACACTTATGATGTGATCTAACATTGCAGAAGAATTTCTAAATTGTTTAATTTTTCTGTTCAGTTCCACCACTTTTACCTGGTAATCAGTTATCTGTTTATCCTTTTCAGCAATTAGTTTGGTCTTTTCTTCTAACACTTCATAACTAAGATCAATTACTTGTATTTTTTCAGCTAGAGTGGCTTTAAGACTTCTGATATCCTTTTCACTAGCTTTTATTTTTACCGAGTAACTATTTTCTTTAGTTTTAGAATAGTGATGTTCTTCTTTTAAGTTTTTAAATTGAGTGTCCAAACTAACAAACTGATCAGTTAATGTTTTCAATTGATCAAACAGGTTTTCACATTGTTCACAATGAATTTCAGAACTTACCTCAGAGAGCTGATCGATCACTTCTGCCATGTATGCTTGATCTTCCCCCGTGTCTTTGTCACTTCCTTCAGTTTCGATGTTTACCATATTTGCCTGTTCGAACACCTCATCAACTTGTATATTCCACTTGTATCCACCGTTCTGTTGAGATACCATAGCTTTATTTTCATTACCAACCCCATTCTGTTGAGCAGGCCTGTTCTGGCTTCGTTCGACTCTCTCATTTGTGCATTTTTTAGCAAAGTGACCATTTTGTTGACAGTTATAACAACGAACTTTTGACTTATCAAACCCCGGTCTTTCTCCAACGAACTTTCTACCAGTTTTCTTCATAAATCTCTTTACCCTTCTTACTATCATAGCCATCTGCAACTGCAGATCCATTTCTTCCAGATCATCAGCGTCGATCTGATCATAGTCTTCATGCAAAGTTGCAGGGTGTCGATTATTTTACCTTTGATGTAATTCTCATAAGATACAATGAAGGATGCATAGAGAGCAAACTGTTGTTCAGCTGATTTCACACTCATAGGCATCTGTGAGTAGTTCTTGCTTGGAGAATTTGATGAGAAATTACCAGTTGTGGTTTGTGGTTTTGAGGAACTACTACCTCCTGCTACGAAACATACGTCACCATCCATATTGAGAATCACATGACCATCTGACGTGGATTTTGATTCCCCCTTTGAGTAGTAGGCAGTGGATTCTGATTTTGAACTTGAGTTTGGAGTGACTTTAGCACCATACATTCCCGGATCTTGAACCTGATCAGTCGGTGTCTCTTTTCGAGCCATGTTTAGTTCAAAATTTCGTAACTTATTTACCACCGTCTCCAAATCAATCTTCTCAAAGTCCTTATCTTCTCTCATCAGAACAGTGTACATCTCTTCTTCCTTGTATTCAATGGAGTAGTTATTAAGCTCGGTCATCAGATGATAATATTGTGTGATGATGTCATCAAGTGATTCATTTTTCAGATACTTGAATACTGAGAATTGAGTTTTCATCAGTTTTGTCTTGGAGGTACGTATCCCAACATTTCCTTCATATCTATTCTCTAGTGCTTCCCACAGCTCTCTAGCTGTTTTGTATTTCTTAAAAGTATGAAGACTCACTTGCGGGAGAGCCAAGGTTATAGCTGCACGCGTTTTACTTTCTGCCTCATACATTTTCTTTTCATCATCTTCCATCTTACTGTACTTCTTAATCTGTTCACGACCCTCAAACATGGATGTTGGAGGTATGTAAGCGTCTTGAATGCAAACCCACATCTTTGCGTCCTAATACTTCACATACTGTTCAAATCGATCTTTCCATGCAACGAAATCAGTGCCTTTCAGCAGTTTTGGGGCTTTAGTCGTTGAACCAGCTTCTACCTCCATCTTTACTAGTTCTGTGATGTTTATCGAAGTCATACTTGACTGAAACAAGATTCAAACCTTAAATATCAACTTCTATGAACAGTGTGCAATAGCGAAGTTGATACAACTTCCCTTGCTTTTCAACTTCGCTAACAACTACGCTGGATGACAACTTCGCTGAACAACTTCGCTAGTTATCAACTTCGCCAAAAAATTATATTCGCTTAAACCCTAATTCTTGTGACGGCAAGTTCGCCAGAAGAACAAAGAGGTTTTGCAGGTTGGGTAGGTCGATTTCGAGGATCGCGAGAGTGATTGAAATGTATATTTGATGAGGGTTGAGGATCGACTAACAAAAACAAGGTATTTCAACGTAAACTCGTTCCGTGAATGGTCTAACGGAACGATCTTAACACCTGTGTGATAATCCCGAACCACACAATCACGAGCAAAATGCTCTGATACCAATTGCAGGTTCCCAGCCGGATCTACACAGGAGTATCTCGTAACACGAGGGTGCGGAATCCCCACGTATACGATACGAGTGTCAATACAATTAGTACGTTGAATCTAAGCAAACACACAAGAACATCAGATAATACTTGATATATTGCAAAGACCAACACGTGATACAGAGAATCACACAAACAATCGTTAAAAAGTTTTTCAACACAGCCGAAGTTATGGGTTTATAATACTCGACAACTTCGCCTAACACACTAGGCGAAGTTGTCATAACTTTGTTGTCCTTCAAGTTCGCCCAACACATGGCAAACATATAACAAACACTATTCAACACAAAACAAACAAACTAAACGATTACAGACACAAACAAACACAAGATACTGAACTACTGACATCATGCACCAACAGTAGATGACAAGACCAAACATATACAAGTATATGTCCTTCAAACTTAAGCAACCAACATAATTTTAAGTAAAAGTGTCTAAAAACATATTTAAAATCTTTAATTTTATAAGAACACACGCATACTCTTTTTGAATTTTTTAATTTTCTTCCCCTAAATTTGTGCAAAAATTTTAACAGAAAGGAAAACTTTTATGTACAGATTTAACCTCAAAAAGACTCAATCGTCTTAACTATTCATTAAAAAAATAGAGCAACAGAAGTTTTAAATTTTCTAATTTTGAGGTTTAAGTCAAGTTGGGGTGGTCTGGTCCGGTAAAAGCTGAAAATAAGCGGGTCTTAATTGTGTAAACCACTGAGTAATGTTAATGTCGGATCATATTTGTCCCGGTAAAGATTAAGGCATGGGTTTAAGTGGACAAAAATATCGGTGATCGCGGTTTTTGCGTTTTTCTAAGCTTTAAAAATTAACCTATATGTTTTTAAGACTGAATTTTCTGATTCTGATCCAACTGCATCAGACTTTTTCAGGGACACATAATATTAAGAATCGTAGTTACATGTGTCGGTACTTCCCGGGTTCAAATGAATGAAAAATGACATGCTAGTTATGATCTCATTACAATTCTTTCTGGTACCTAAAAGGGTTTAAAAATAAATAAATAAATAAATATTTGCATATGTTTGTCCGAAAGAAAAAAAAAAAGAAAAAATCCCCAGCATTTGTTTAATTCCAGATTTATATTCTTGACTTCCTTGAGGGCAAGGAAAGGTTTAAGCTTGGGGAGATTTGTTAGTTGCATTTTTGGCACGTTTTATAATACTTTAAACACTCTATTTTAGCCATATATAATGCATTTATCGTACACATATAAAATTATTTTGTGAAACACTTGTTTTGTGGAGCGGAATCTACTTTGGATTGTTTTTATTGTTTTATAGGTACAGAGCAGTTGCGAGTGAGGCGAATGGTCAAGACGCATTTAAACAGATCATATCAAACATGAGGTCTATTAATTAAAAGTGGCATGCACTTTATAGAAAAGAAAAAAAGAAACGTGGAGTGCATTGCAATTCAAAAAAAGGGTCAACAAATCAAGTATGGTGGACCGAAGCCCACTACAATATTTTGAAAGGTTTTTCTAGAAATTTAAATAGAAGTTGGAGATAAGATTAAAGGGGACTTCATCGATCGTTTTGACGGCAGAAGGCTGGAGGGAAAAAAAGAACCATTATTATTCATTGGTTTTGTGAGTTTATGTTTTATTTCATATTTGGTTTGATTGGTTTAGCAACTATGTTCGGCTAAATCAATTTAGTTTCAACACTATGGTATTTTGATTTTAATTCAAAACTCATGTGAAACAGTTTTGTGATTTGTTTTAATTGGTTTGTTTGTGTGATTCTTGATCTTTAACCCGGTTCCATTCCGGTATATATTAGATTGTTAATAAACCTGATCAACTTATTAATTTTTCTAATAAAGTTCATCAATATTTAAAACCCTAATCAGTTTTTAAGTTTTGGTAAAAGGAACAAATAATGTTTTGAGTTTGTCTATGAACCCAAAATTATTATAGAGTCACACGATCTAGTTAAACGCTTCAAACGGCGTGAGTGTGTGATTATAATCGATACTTCTATCACGCAACCCGCACACCAAGATCCGAACGGCGTGAGCTTGGAGTTGCAGGTTGGCTCTAAGAACCGAACGGCGTGTGGTTAGACTTTAGATAGAATGGATGTCCGAACGGCGTGACGTCTAGTATTGATACAAACCATTTAACTAAAAATCATTGCACCATAATTGTTAATGATCATAAGCTATAATTAAATCAAGTAATTGCCTTAGTGTTGGAATTAGTTTTTATATATTTGAATTCACTTTTCTTTTATAAGTTTGTTTTCGTTAATTTCAAATTTAAATCAAAACCCCCTTTAAAAGAGTCGTGTCTGGACCTGAATATTTTTGGTATAATTTAGTTAATCTGTATCCCTGAGGACACGAACCTTACTTTCGCTCATACTATTTTTAGTGTGTTAAGTTGGTTTATTCATCACTCTTTGACTTCTGAAAATTTATTTTTCTTTTAAAAGTTTCTATATCATTTGAGTGCAAACCCATCACTCTTTGACTTCTAAAAATCCTTGAGTGCAAACCCTCACAAGTTCCTTAAAGAGTTTCACGTTGTGTGTTCCGGCATGAAGCCACACAACATTACTGAAGACCTAATCAAGCTAAGGGCATTCCCCTTTGCTCTCCAAGACTCAGCAAGAGAGTGGCTCTATTACCTACCACCGGGGTCGGTAACTACTTGGAATGGTCTTGCAAGGCTTTTCCTAGACAAGTACTTTCCAGAAGTTAAAGCATCCCTCCTACGTAAAGAAATTATCGCGATCAAACAAGCAAAAAGGGAAGCTTTACACACTTATTGTGAAAGGTTCAAGAAGTTATGTGCTCGATGCCCACAACATGGAATATCCGAGCATCAACTCCTTCAATACTTTTTTGAAGGATTGGCACCAATGGAGAGGCGTTTGATAAATGCATCTAGTGGGGGAGCTCTACTCGATAAAACACCAACTCAAATTAGAGCGTTGATCACATCTATAGCGGAAGACACAAAGCATTGGGCACAAGAAGATGGGTGGTATGATGACACACCAAGGGGAGTAAATGAAGTGAACACTCCTCGCATTGAAACTCAACTTGCTGAACTAACCAAAGTCGTCATGCAACTAAAAACTAAGGGTGCGGAACCACAAGCCCGAGCTTGTGGTATATGTCTACAATTTGGGCATCCTACTGATATGTGCCCCACACTACAAGAAGATGTTGAACAAGCACACGCAATGGGAGGTTACTCAAGACAAAATTCAAGACAATATGAGCAGCCTCGAGGTAATCAGAATTGGGGAAATCCTTCTAATATGAGCTACTTGCAAAGACCTCCACAATATCAGTCACAACCTCCATTCCAAATGCCTATTCAACAACATAACTTCCAACCTCAACAACAAACACCCGCACAACAACAAGTGAGTAGCTCAGGTATGTCGTTAGAAGACATCGTGAAAAGCCTAGCCACTGGCACTCACACATTCCAACAGAAGACTGAAGCTAGCATCAAAAACTTGGAAAAACAAACGGCTCAGCTTGCTAGCTCGGTGAGTAAGATAGAATCTCAAGGTAAATTACCCCCACAAACTGAGAAAAACCCAAAACACAATGTTTGTGCCATTACCTTGAGAAGTGGTGAGGAAGAAGTTGTTATAAAAGAAAAGGTTAATATAAAGGATGAAGCATCAAAGCTGGTTAAAAGTGAAGCAAATTTTTATCCACCACCTCCATTCCCTGAAAGGCTTCGAGGCACAAGGAAAGAACGGGAAGAACAAGAAATCATGGAGACGTTCCGGAAGGTAGAGGTAAACATTCCACTCCTTGATGACATTAAACAAGTTCCACGGTATGCAAAGTTCCTAAAACAACTGTGCACATCAAAGAAAAAGCTCAAAGGTACTGAAACAGTCAAAGTAAGTGAAAATATTTCAGCAGTGTTACAAAAGAAGCTACCCCCAAAGTGCAAGGATCCGGTTGTTTTCACCGTTCCTTGTAAATTGGGGAATATTACTTTGCCTCGAGCTATGCTGGACCTTGGAGCCTCTATTAACGTCCTACCATACTCAATTTTTAAAACACTTAATGTGGGACCGTTAAAGAGGACCAGGGTGACCATTCAATTGGCCGATCGATCCGTAGTATACACAAAAGGTGTATTAGAGGATGTGTTGGTCCAAGTGAATGAACTAGTATTTCCAGGTGATTTTTATGTGCTAGACATGGAAGATGATGACAAACCAAATTCCAGTTCGATTTTACTTGGTAGACCATTTTTAAAAACTTCAAAGACTAAAATCGATGTTTATAATGGCACTCTTTCTATGGAATTTGACGGGGAGGTTATAAATTTCAATATAGATGATGCTATACGCTACCCAAGTGATGTCTCATCTTTGAATTATATAGATGTCGTTGAACCAATAATTGATAAATGTTTTGAGTTGTCTAACAATGGTGTTTCGGTCTTAGTGTTAAACAAACGTATAAAAGAAGTTGCATCAAAGGAACATAATGAAAAATTCAAGCTTGGGGAGGAATTGACGGAAATTGATAAACGGAAGAAAGAAAGGCCAAAAGCACGAAAACTAAATTTACCGAATATTGGCAAAAGGCTTCTTCCGTTTATGGTGGCACCCGATTAAACAAAAATCTAACGGGGAATAAGTCTAGCCAAAGACAATAAAGAAAGGCGCTTCGCGGGAGGCAACCCGTGGTTTCGTATTTTTTTTTATTTTCGTTTAATTTTAATTTAAAAAAAATAAAAAATTTCAACCCGGTGGTGTGAAAGTAGTTTTGGTCAAAACGTTTACCCGGCCGTGTTAAAATTCTCTACAAAAGTGACCCGGTCGTATTCAATTTTTAGTAAATGATTCAAACTTTTGACCCAGGCGTGTCAAAATCTCACCCGGCCGGGTAAAGAGTCTGTCCAAAACACACACCCAGGTAAAAAAAAATGTTTGTATTGAAACCTTGGTCAAAACCATCAGACATCGTCATCCTCTTCACACAAAATACAGCCTGCAAACCCTTACCCATCATCACCTTCAATCGACCTCATCCATAATCAAACAACTCCATTGCCCTCACCCACCTGTTCACCTCCACTACCCTCACCGATATCCGCCGCATCTGACCACCACCGCACCGGCGGCGCCCTCACCTTATCATCCGGCGATTAAACACCAGCAAGCCACCATCATCCTCATCTCCGATAACCTCACCACTGTCGTTACCCACCGTCGTCAGAAACTGCTCCCTCTCTGTCACCACTCAAACACCATCGCTGCACAACCCGATGTCCGTCTCTATCGCTGGCGCTACAAGGTATGTTTCTCTCATAATCCGGCCTTCTCCGCTGCCCAGCCCTAACATTGCACATGTTTGCTTCTCTATGTTGTGGTAGAATTGTTAAATCACCCTTGATCGTCTTAACTATTCATTAAAAAAATAGAGCAACAGAAGTTTTAAATTTGCTAATTTTGAGGTTTAAGTCAAGTTGGGGTGGCTGGTCTGGTAAAAGCTGAAAATAAGCGGGTCTTAATTGTGTAAACCACTGAGTAATGTTAATGTCGGATCATATTTGTCCCGGTAAAGATTAAGGCATGGGTTTAAGTGGACAACAATATCGGTGATCGCGGTTTTTGCGTTTTTCTAAGCTTTAAAAATTAACCTATATGTTTTTAAGACTGAATTTTCCGATTCTGATCCAACTGCATCAGACTTTTTCAGGCACACATAATATTAAGAATCGTAGTTACATGTGTCGGTACTTCCCGGGTTCAAATGAATGAAAAATGACAAGCTAGTTATGATCTCATTACAAATCTTTCTGGTACCTAAAAGGGTTTAAAAAAATAAATAAATAAATATTTGCATATGTTTGTCCGAAAGAAAAAAAAAAAGAAAAAATCCCCAACATTTGTTTAATTCCAGATTTATATTCTTGACTTCCTTGAGGGCAAGGAAAGGTTTAAGCTTGGGGAGATTTGTTAGTTGCATTTTTTGCACGTTTTATAATACTTTAAACACTCTATTTTAGCCATATATAATGCATTTATCGTACACATATAAAATTATTTTGTGAAACACTTGTTTTGTGGAGCGGAATCTACTTTGGATTGTTTTTATTGTTTTATAGGTACAGAGCAGTTGCGAGTGAGGCGAATGATCAAGACACATTTAAACAGATCATATCAAACATGAGGTCTATTAATTAAAAGTGGCATGCACATTATAGAAAAGAAAAAAAAGAAACGTGGAATGCATTGCAATTCATAAAAAGGGTCAACAAATCAAGTATGGTGGACCGAAGCCCACTACAATATTTTGAAAGGTTTTTCTGGAAATTTAAATAGAAGTTGGAGATAAGATTAAAGGGGACTTTATCGATCGTTTTGACGGCAGAAGGCTGGAGGGAAAAAAAGAACCATTATTATTCATTGGTTTTGTGAGTTTTTGTTTTATTTCATATTTGGTTTGATTGGTTTAGCAACTATGTTCGGCTAAATCAATTTAGTTTCAACACTATGGTATTTTGATTTTAATTCAAAACTCATGTGAAACAGTTGTGTGATTTGTTTTAATTGGTTTGTTTGTGTGATTCTTGATCTTTAACACGGTTCCATTCCGGTATATATTAGATTGTTAAAAAACCTGATCAACTTATTAATTTTTCTAATAAAGTTCATCAATATTTAAAACCCTAATCAGTTTTTAAGTTTTGGTAAAAGGAACAAATAATGTTTTGAGTTTGTCTATGAACCCAAAATTATTATAGAGTCACATGATCTAGTTAAACGCCCCGAACGGCGTGAGTTGTGATTATAATCGATACGTCTATCACGCAACCCGCACACCAAGATCCGAACGGCGTGAGCTTGGAGTAGCGGGTTGGCTCTAATCACCGAACGGCGTGTGGTTAGACTCTAGATAGAATGGATGTCCGAACGGCGTGACGTCTAGTATTGATACAAACCATTTAACTAAAAATCATTGCACCATAATTGTTAATTATCATAAGCTAGAATTAAATCAAGTAATTGCCTTAGTGTTAGAATTAGTTTTTATATATTTGAATTCACTTTTCTTTTATAAATTTGTTTTCATTAATTTCAAAGTTAAATCAAAACCCCCTTTAAAAGAGTCGTGTCTGGACCAAAAATATTTTTGGTATAATTTAGTTAATCTGTATCCATGAGTACACGAACCTTACTTTCGCTCATACTATATTTAGTGTGTTAAGTTGGTTTATTTTATTTGTTGGTTTCGACACCCATCACTCTTTGACTTCTGAAAATTTATTTTTTCTTTTAAAAGTTTCTATATCATTTGAGTGCAAACCTGTCATATTAACTTTGAATCCTTGAGTATCAGTGACCCGTTGTACAGATACTCATGGTTTTGTAAAATAAACATTTTGTTTAACCACTGGATTCGGTTGAAACATGTTACCTTTCACTTGAAAAGCTTGTCTATTAGCAGCATGATAGTGACACTCCTTTGCCAAATGCACGCCGTTCCCACAGACGAAACACGCCTTCATCCTTTTTTCTAATGTTAACCGAAGCACTTGCCTCATGTTGGAATTCCTTCTTAGGAAAGGTTTTTCCATTCTTCTTTCCCCTTGGTGCGGCCTTCTGATTTTTCTTGTAATAGGGAACATATAGACGATGAACACAATTTCTGGCTATATGTCCTGGTGTGCCACAGTGGTAACATGTTTGCCTCTTAATATAAGTAGCACCCAATGATTTATCAACACATGGAGATCCGGAGGATCTATGAGGACAAGACTGTCCTTGTTATGCTGATTTCTTATGTTCCTTCCCTTTGTTGCCACAACTCTGTGTATTACTATTAGTAAAATTTTGTGTTGTGGTGTCATCTAAGTTTGATGACACGTTAGGATAAGATTCATGTTCACTAACCTGAACCCCTTTACTATCAGAAGCAACATCATTTGCTATATCTGCACATGAAGTAGAAGCATCAAAATTGTTCACACATTTAAAAACAGGCTTGATTTCCTCTAGGGATCCTGATCCAACAATTTCATATTGAACCTGTTTACCATACATCATGTCTTTTACCTTTTCTTCATGCTCTTTGGTAAGAGGAAGACAAGTATAGTTGTCATTGTATGGTGGGGGTACTTGACTATATCCTATACTCTCACCTTCGTTTTCTTTCCACCATAGTTGATTTTCAATCATTGAATTGACTACTTTACTGGAACCCTCGAATTTTTTGAAATCAAGTTCAGCTCTCTCAAATTTACTAGTTAGATTCAAAATTTCCAACTTGGAGGCTTCCAGTTTAGCAGTTAATTCAACGATTTCCTGTTTGGCGTCTAGGTAGTGACAACATTTTATACTAAATTCAGACTTAAGCTTAGAGAAATCCTTTTGAGTTTCTTTTATTTTATCAAGAAGACCTTTTTCATTTTTCTTAAGTTTAAAATTTTCAGATTTTACTCTTTCTATGTCTCTAATTAAGTTATCATTGTGGAGCTTATATAATTCTATCTTATCAAAACAATCTTGAGAACATGATTGAAAACTTACCTCTTTAGACGAACTCTGAAATACTACTTGTGAGGGAACAAACTGATTAAGAGTACTTCCAAACATTGAGATTGGTTGTGGAGAATCCATTGAGTAATTAAAGGAATTAATCTGATTTTACCGCCAAAATTTTTCGAAAAAATATGATCGCCAAAATTCTCAACAAAGATGTCCCACTCAAAAAGAAGCATCTAGGAAAAATTTTGTTCAAGAAAAATTTTTCCGATTTTCCTGCCAAAAATTCACCGAAAATCACCAAAAAAAATTATTTTTGCCAAATTTTCAAAAATGAATCTTTACTTGTAATGAGTATTCTAGAAAAATTTTGTTCAAGAAAAATTTCCCCACCAAAAGGCTTGACCGAGAACCAGTGGAAGTTGACCACGTTGACCGACAATAGAATTGTTGACCGAGAACTACGTTATTTGGCCGAAAACCCTTGTTTTTGACCGAGAACTCAAGACATTGACCGAGAAGTTGAGATTTTGACCAAGAACTCAAGACTTTGACCGAGAACTCGAAATTTTGACCGAGAACTCTGTTTTCTAACCGAGAAACCTTGATGATTGACCGAGAACCCTGTTGTCTAACCGAGAACTCCCAAAATCAGCTTTGCCCAAGTAAATTTTGTAGCAAAATAACACCCGAAATCTCTGGGATTTGAATTTAAATCCAAAATCAAAGCCAAATTCTTTCCCAAGTTATCTCAACACCCTTAAGAAGACGAAGAACAATTGTTCTTCAGTTTCCAAAATTCTTCAATGCTCCACAAACACGAAGATCCAAATCTTGAATCGTTGATATCACAACCGAGCCTAGAATAAGTCAATAGGATCTGATACCAATTGTAAGTCCCGAATTGGATCACTACTATATGATATCAACTCGAACACGATGTTAATGCGGAATCCTAACATAGTGGTGATTCAAGAACGAGATAGAAGAACAATATGAATATAATAAACACGATAAAACTCCAAATGCACACAATTATATTATTAAATCGTCTAGTACATGAGATGACCCAAATCTGTATTTGCTCTCTAGGATTATGGTGGCTCTCAAAGTTCTCAACAACTGGTAACCCTAAAATGATTAAACATGCTTTATATATAGTTAGCATTTACAAGAGGCCCAAAGGCCTAGCCCAAATAAGTCTAAACTAGCGAAACCGAAATCCATAGGGATTTCGGTATTACACCATCACAACCATAATGCAATTATTCAACTCATCTTCGTTGATTTCACTTTAGTCTTGATCACGTCCTGGCCTTTTGATATGCGTCAGTCTAAACAATTTATGACCCAACATGGAAACTGCTTGCTACACGCTCAATCGTGTTCAAACATTGAAGAAGCTTCAAAAGACGAGTTACGAGCTATACAACACCTCCTACCGGAAAGGGTCCTGATTGGATGTTCGACTATGAGAGTTTATTTAATTCATTCACTCCCATAGTTGATCAACCTAATGAAAACTTGGTGTGTGCTTACTTGGAAAACCAATTGTTTTCCGCATCGAGTTCTTCACGTAATTATGATGATGTTAATGTAAATCATCTTGACATATCTGATGCAGTATTCGTATCGTCAGAGGATGGTCATTATATGGATTCTTCTTCTGCACCATTTTTGGATGCTCCTTAAGTTAGGGAATCATCTCACACTGCTAAAGAGGATATCATTAACTTAACTGATCATGTTATTGTGCCTGATAATCCGACACTTTGGATTCACACGTATCATCCTCAGGACAACATCATTAGTGATCTTGATGATGGTGTTCAGACACGCCATCAAATTGCTAGTGTAAATGATTCTAATATATTATGTGCGTATGCCGATATGCGTTCATCAGGGATCATGAATCTCACAAAATACACTTGCTTTCTTTCTCAAATGGAACCGACGAGTGTCCGTATGGCGCTTGAAGATTCTTCGTGGGTAGAGGCAATGCAAGAGGAATTGCAATAGTAGACTGGGTTTATGGGATCTCATTAATAAACCTGATCAGGTTAAGAAGTCTATCCCGAGCAAATGGGTATTTAAGTGCACGAAGGATGATCATGGGGTCGTCGTAAGGAATAAACAATGTTTGGCTGTGCAAGGGTTTCATCAGCAACAAGGTGTAGATTACACTGAAGTGTATGCTCCGGTTGCAAGATTGGAAACTATACGTATCTTTTTAGCCTATGCAGCTTTCAAGAACATTAAGGTTTATCAAATGGGTGTTAAGAGTGCGTTTCTTAATGAGGAACTTCATGAAGAGGTGTTCGTGAAACAACCTTCTAGTTTTGAAGATCCTGACTATCCTGGCCGTGATTTATGTTTAAACAAGGCTCTTTATAGTCTACACCATGCCCCGGGAGCTTGGTACGGCACACTTTCTAACCATCTTACGGATAACGTCTTCAAACAAGGGACTGTGGATTATACCCTATTCTACAAGACTGTCGGAAAATATTTACTCCTCGTCCTTATTTTTGTCAACGTCATCATATTTAGTTCCACAAACGACAAACTGTGTGTGGACTTAGAGAAATTGATGCAGACTAAATTTGAGATGAGCTCGATGGGAGAGATGAATTTCTTTTTAGGGTTACAGGTTCATCAGTATGACGCTAGAATTTTCATTCATCAGACGAAGTATGTGAACGACGTGTTGAGTTGATTCATGATAACTACCGGATAAGTCCCTTCTACTCCTTTTCTAGTGGGTCACAATTTATCTCCGGATGAATTGGAGTATACCGTAGATCCAACCATGTTTCGAGCGATGATAGGTTCTTTAATGTATCTAACCGCTTCTCGTCCTGATATTATATTTGCTGTTTGGTTGTGTGCCATGTATCAGTCGAGTCCCCGAGTGACTCATCTAGCGGCGGTTAAACATATATTTCATTATCTGAGAGGTAATCCTGACACTGGCTATGGTATCATAAGGATGATGGCTTTGATCACACTACGTTTTCCGATTCGGACTATGGAGGATGCAAGATCAACATCAAGTCAACTACATCGAGTTGTCAATTTCTAGGAAGCGGACTTGTTTCCTAGCAGTGTAAGAAGCAGACAACGGTCTCCACTTTATCCGCAAAAGCCGAATACGTGGTCGCCTCGAGTTTCTGTTCACATGTTCTGTGAATCCAGCAACACTTGCGGGATTACGGTTTGAAGTTTCTTACTACTCCCATATTTATTGATAACCCGGCTACTATTTGTATAACGAAGATCCCCGTGAACCACTCGAAAACGAAACATATTGATATTCGATATCATTTCGTACGTGATTTCTATGAAAAGAAATTTATCGATATCGAGAAGGTGCACACGAATTTATGGAAAGTTGACATTTTTACCAAAGCTTTTGAGAAAACGAGATTTCATTTTCTGCTTGGTTTAAATGGTTTGAAAACTATTGCTGAAATCTCTAAACTTGGATAATCAGTTTTTTGTTTGTATAGTTTTATTTTTCTGTTTGTTTTAATATTTTAGTTTTTGGGGGAGAAAAGAGAAAAAATACAAAAATATTGTGCTTTTCGTTTGTATAGAGAAAAACAAAAAACATTCATATATTCAAAAATCCAAAAACATTCAAATATTTCAAAATTAATACAAAAAAATTAAAAAAAAATTATGCTCCTCAAAATGAGTTTTGAAGCAAAAAGAGAATATTATAGTACATTGGTTATTTTATTCCAAAATTTCATATAAAAATAAGCTTAAAGACTGAGTGCTTAACTGCATTGGTGCGTTGGTAGGACTTAAACAAACTATTAGAGTAAAGTGTGTGATATAAACATAAGAATTTCTAAATTGAAAGAGGATTTAGTATTTTCCAAAAGTCTCGGTAATAAAAGCAGAAATATAATAGCCTGTCATACTCAAGCCTTATGTCTGTTTGATCACCAAAAACAAATATTCTAAATAAAATACATCTGGTTTATGGTTAACACTTCAATGGTGTATGGTTTTATGGCCTCAAGTCCTGTATTGATGGGATGCATCCGGCTTCTATTAGAAAAAATAAATAAATATATATTTGAAAAAGTTATAAGATCAACAAAATACTTGATTTCCAGCATTACTTAATTCCTTTAATATTTTTTATATTCAACTATTTATTCCAAACAATTTCTACAGTAATCATATAAACCAATATACAATTTTTTATCCTTTCAATTCTTAAGAGGGTATCAAAGCATGTATGATCTTTGGGGAAACCTGCTCAAAAATAAATCATTTCATGTTTCAAACATCTCAGTTTCGCCATCATGACCGGAGAAGACAACAACAATAACGACCTCATATTACAGATCTTCGGTCTCCTCAAAAACAACTTTACCACACAAATCCAAACCCAAAAACAGAACATCGATGTCGTATCTTCTCTTAACGGAGTGGTGACAAACCTAAGCGATAGACATTTTATGCACTAACAGTGTCCCCATAGGATATTTCTTGGTCTTTGTAACATATCGGTTTTTTCCGGACGTTTTCTATTTCCCTTCGATATATACGAACGTTGGTTAAATATGAAAATAATATTTCTAGCATATATGTATAATATCGTCTACGTGAAATTACATGTAAAATGATTATGTGCTTACTTCGTAGCTTGAATCATGACATTTCGATCGTTTGTTTGTTTTTGGCTTTCACAAAAACAACAATGAGGATTTATTTTATAAACTTGGCTTAGTATTTTAGTCATAATGATTTGTTATAATCCGGTTTGGTATAAATAAAAGTTCTTCTAAGCCCGAAAATCATTCTAAGGGATCATTCCTGTAAATATGGTTCCCAAACCCAAGAACCGATCTTTCTCCCCTCCCTCTCATCTATTTCAACACACACACACACACCCTTCAATTCAATCTTGATTCTTGCAGTTGGTAGTTTCTTTGAGTGATTCAAACCATTTCTAAGGCTAATTGGTACGTTTTATGTTTCATTTTCATGTTTTAATGAGTTCTTGAGAAACCCTAGATGTCCAATTGAGCCTTTGATTATGGTTATATGTTTAGAGTGATGATTGTATGCTAGTTTGATCATTCTAGTAAGTGCTAAAGGTTTGATTGTTGTTTTATACAAAGCCTATTGTTCTTGGTGAAACCCTAGTCCAAAGTTCTGTAATATTAAAGATACAAGATGATTATGAGGTTAGTTGATTGTATTAGTCTATTTAGAACCCTAGAGATATCATAAACATGTTAGGGTTTGAGTTTTGATTGCAACTATTTGCTGACAAATTCGTACTCGTTTATTGACTGGACTGTAATTCGATGATAACATGATTTTTTTATCTATTTTCTTTTCTAGAATATAGTACTATGGGTCTAGTTTCCAGAAAGCTATAGTTTGTAATTTTTGAAAGATTTTTGAATAGTGTTTATGATTTTACAAGATGGTGTGTCAAATCTGATTCGGAAAGTTGTTTTTTTGTCTCTATTCCCGACATCATAACTCTTTCACAATTCCAAATGGGTTGGTTTCACTTCTGGAACTTAAGTTTAAGAGTTAGGAATATAACCTGATTGGTTTTGCTTGATTTGAATCTATATTGTTAATGTTACATGCCAATACTTTTCATTGTACAAACTGATGAACTGTTTGTACCTAGCTGTAGTAAATGAATTATTGTGATTATTGTATGCATTATAAAAATATTATACAAATTGTTTAAGAAGCCTAAGTCATTTTTTCTACTGTGTGAATTTTTTTTCATGATTTATATTTATAGTATAGTAGGTCAATAAAATCACCCTTTGCATGCTAAAATCTGTCTCGTCAATATTATGATCAGAATTTGAGTTACA
This sequence comes from Bidens hawaiensis, assembly GCF_021521415.1. Lineage (NCBI taxonomy): Eukaryota > Viridiplantae > Streptophyta > Magnoliopsida > Asterales > Asteraceae > Bidens > Bidens hawaiensis. The sequence goes on from NW_027494306.1 coordinate 36,896, forward strand.
TGATAAATGCTTTCTTGATTGATCATTGCATGATGTATGATACATGTTAGAACATATTAATACTATTGACATAAAGGCCATCACTTGCGAGTCATTGGGTCATTTTGTGTATTGTGTGTGGGTCCTTACGTGAGTCGTAGGGTCATGTGTTGCTGAACACACTCTCATAGATAAACATATGTACTAGGTATCGGTTAACGAGCCAAGTGCGTCCTTCTGCTTTCCATGGGAAAATCATTTTTACACACGTCAACAGGACTTATTGTCGGGATTCCCGCATGGCTTATCCACTCTTTTATTTTCTCGTGTACTTCGACCTTTCAGTTAGTTCGCTTAGTTGCAAAGGTGAGTAATCACTCCCCTATTTTACTTGTTTTCAAATGTTTTGGGGACTTATGCGTACCCACTATCAATTTACAAATTGCATTATATTCTCCATGCAAACTGTTAATATTTGTGTTGTGTATCAATTTAATTATTACTTGCTATTTTCTATTTATTTATCGAAATCGGAGAGGTCCATCATTATAATCACATCATGACGTAGTGGCCGGCGTCCAATCGCATGACAATGGTTTCACCGACAACACAATTATTCTATCATGGTAACCAACGCCCATATCACATGGCAACAGTTTAGCCCACACATCATCATTTGTTTGCAATAATTAAATAATATGGTTAGATTGTTTATACTCACGAATAACAATTTTGCGGTTTTTTTTAAATATATTATTGTTGACAAACATATTCTAATTTATATGCATTTGCAGGTTATCAGGTTGGATTTTTATCAAGATGAAGATAACGTAGAGATGACTTTTAGGATTAAAACTTATCAAAGAATTATTTGATCTTAGTTTTGAAATTTCTTTATACTCGATGTACTTAAATGTTACTTGTTTTTAAATTAAATTAATTAGATATTGTCACATTTCAACTGAATGATAGTACCTTGTGAGCTATGACCAATCAGTTTGCGCCCCGACATTTCCGCCTTAGGTTGGGGTGTGATAGATTGGTATCAGATCCGGATGTTTAAGATAGGTCGTTAGTGGTGCCTTAATAACATGCTTAGGACCCCATGCATGCTTATTTGTTTACCTTATGTATTCTATTTATTTGTTTACAACTTACTTATTTAATTGTCAAATTACTTGCTAAATTGATTGTTTATTTTATTGTCATGCACACACAACCTCAAAAATATTTTTACAATTCCGAGACTAGGTCTCATTCTAAAAATATTTTTATAACTCCGAGACAATGCCTCATTCTCAAAATATATTTTCATTTGATTTTAGTAGTTTGTTTCCATGGTTGGAAAATTCCTTAAGAATTTTCTAGTTTGTTTTTGCTCTTTTTCATTTAAAGTTAGGGAGTGTGACAAAATTCCCCGCAAAAGTGGAAATTGTCATACAAACGACACTTTAAGCGGTTAATGTAATAAGCTAAACGGTTACATTTTTATTATGTTTTACTAAAAAAAGGGTCATTTTGGTTGTTTTCGGGGTCGTTTATGGTGAAAAGTTTACAAAAAATAGTTCGTTTGGTTGTTTTCGAGTAAAAAGTTTACTAAAAAATGGTTCGTTGGGTTGTTTTCGGGGTCAGTTCGGGTGAAAAGTTTACAAAAAAATGATTCGTTTGGTTGTTGTCGGGTGAAAAATTTACTAAAAAACGGGTCGTTTTAGTTGATTCTGGGTCGTTTAGGGTGAAAAGTTTACAAAAAATGGTTCGTTTGGTTGTTTTCGAGTAAAAAGTTTACTAAAAAATGGTTCGTTGGGTTGTTTTCGGGGTCGGTTCGGGTGAAAAGTTTACAAAAAAATGATTCGTTTGGTTGTTGTCGGGTGAAAAATTTACTAAAAAACGATTCGTTTTGGTTGTTTTCTGGGTCGTTTTGGGTGAAAAGTTTACAAAAAATGGTTCGTTTGTTTGTTTTCGGGTGAAAAGTTCTCTAAAATATGGTTCGTTTGGTTGTTTTTGGGGTCGGTTCGGGTGAAAAGTTTACTAACAAATGGTTTGTTTGGTTGTTTTCGGGTTAAAAGTTTACTAAAAAACGGTTTGTTTCGTTGTTTTCGGGCGAAAAGTTTACTAACAATCGGTTCGTTTCGTTGTTTTTGGGCGAAAAGTTTACTAAATAACGGCTCGTTTGGTTGCTTTTGGGCGAAAAGTTTACTAAAAACGGCCCGTTTTTTTGTTTTCGGGCGAAAAGTTTACTAAAAAACGGTTTGTTTCGTTGTTTTCGGGCGAAAAGTTTACTAAAAAACGGCGCGTTTCGTTGTTTTCGGGTTAAAAGTTTACTAAAAAACTGCGCGTTTCGTTGTTTTCGGGCGAAAAGTTTACTAAAAACGGCCCGTTAGGTTGTTTTCGAACGAAAAGTTTACTAAAAACGACACTTTTTGTCGTTTTCGGACGAAAAGTTTACTAAAAATGCATTTTTTGCCGTTTTCGGACGGAAAATTTACTAAAAAATGACACTTTTCGTCGTTTTCGGACGAAAACTTTACCAAAAAACGACACTTTTCGTCGTTTTCGAACGAAAAGTTTACTAAAAAATGCGTCGTTTCGTTGTTTTCCGGCGAAAAGTTTATTAAAAAAACGAGTTCATTAAAGATTTTTACAAAAAAAATGGTCTAAAAAAGAGGGTGAAAATTTACTAAAAAACTTTGAGTTCAAATGAAGAATATATATTACATATTGTATACATATATCACATTTTAGTTTATTTCAAATGGTTGGTGTTGTATGTTGTTAAACGAGGGATCCGGGGTTCGAACCCCACCCTATACACCAAATTTGGATATTTTGTTTTAAAATTAATTATAGGCTCAGGGGTAAAATTGTCATTTCAAGGTTTTTTGGTCAGTCAACTCACGGTCAACTGACGGCAAGGGCACAGACTGACCCGCCCAAATTTCACAGTGGCCCAAAGTTTGCAAATTCTTTTTCAGTGGTTAACCCATCTCGCGACGATATAAACCAGGGAGGCAAATAGCAGATTTCTCTTATATTTATAAACTTTTAATTTATGATACTAGATACAGACTGTTATATATATATATATATACACACACTAGCTTTTATCCCCCGTATTACAGGGGTTGTTTTATATTGTTTGTTCTAATATATTTTTTATTTTTTGAATTTATATTTTTTTATTGTATGAAAGTTAATAATTTACCTATGGTTTGATAATAAATTGTTTCACAAATAAATGAGATGTTATATCCCGGTTTAAAAGCTATATGATTTTGATGAGACTTAAGACCCGTATATTTTTTTTACTATAAAATTGGTTTTTAAATTATAAATAATATTTATGAAAGTTAATAATATACTTATGGTTTGCTGAGACCTGAGACCTAAGACCCGTAATTTTTTTACTATAAAATTGGTTTTTTATTTTAAATAATATGTATATCTTTTTTAAAATAAATAAGATATTAATTTTTAGTATATCCTATTTTATAGGTTTTTTACATTAATAATTTGGTGAGAATAATTTCTAATTTAATGAGATGTTATAACCCGTTTAAGGAATATCTGTGTTTGGTAAGACCCATACCCATGAATTCGGGTCAAATGCATGAGAAGCCTCCATTCAAAAATTAAGCAAATCTGGTGACTGCAAAAAAATGGGGAACAACCATATCGCGAAACGTAGGATTTTTATGTTTTCGTTTATATATATATATACATATACTATCTTATAATATATATAGGAGGGATAGAACGGTCATTTGACCAAAAACTTTGAGTTTTACTATTTTTTTTTCCTAAGGTACAACTTTGTAAAACATATGTTCTTAGACCTAACTTATCCCGCATATCCCAGTTCTGATGGAATTTTCAAAATTCAAATAACCTAGATCTTTTAAAAGCATCACACCAAAATCAACAGGGTTTTGAAATTCAGATCTCTTAATTTGTTTCTCCTCTCTCTCTCTCTCTCTCATGAGTTTCTTGACTCGTTTGCAATCCAATCTAAACCAAACGAGCGCATAAATCCCCAAAAATAATCGTTTCAGACAAGGTTTACACCACACACACACCTTAATTTAATATTCACACACCCTCCGATTAGGTGGAAATTATTCAAGTGAGTTTAACACAGCTATGACTAAATTCAGGTAAGTACAATTTATTTTTAAGCTTTATTTATACAAAACAGATCATTTATTTGTTTATTTTGTTTTTGTTATAGAAGAGAGCTACGAAGTGAAACCGATTCCCAATCTCAGGTTTGATTTGTTCTTAAATCACCTATAAATTGCAATATCTTACCTGACGTACATCAAATTCAAGTCAATTTATCATTAGCTAACTGATCTAGCTGTTAAAGACTCCTATTTGTTCGGAATTGATTATGAACAATACATTCCAGAAAGTACAAAACTCTAATTTCTTCACTGAGCAATATATGATTTCAAAGTGTCAATTGAGCTGTTATAATTGATATGTTTGAGGTGATTTAGGAAACATATAGATAAGAGGAAGAGTCTTTTTCAAAGTTTATCTCTTTTTTTTTATCTTGGTAAAGTTGGTCTGTATCTTTTTTTATATTTGACCTAATTTGGTGATTTATCAAAAACTGAACCCTAATTTGAGTGTAATGTGTTAATAACAGAAAACTTTAGAAGAGAAGAAAGAACAGAGTAATGAGCTACCCTAATGGACTCGTATCACATGGGAAACAAGTTTATTTCTTGGCTTGCTAGGTACTTGAATCAAAATTTTTAAACTGATATATCATGAATCCCATAAAAAACTGTTAAAATATTTTTTTTCTTTTCTATTAACAAACATATTTCATTTAATAAATCAGCTAATGAATTCTGTGTGTTCGTATATACAACTTTGTTGACATAAAAATATGGGACCTAAGATTGCGCATGGTGTTTCTTTGTTACTAAAAAAGATATGACCCGGTTACCCGTCACTGCATACTTGTTTACCTGAGACCTGAACCATTAACCATATACACTAATCATATTATCACACAATCACATTCTAATCATAATTCCAAATACGATCACCTACAGTCCATATTGTTATGGTATTTTGAGTAAAAAAATATGCTATATATTATAACTTAAACCGATATAATAATAATAATACAAGCTATTTTGGTAAGTGGATTCATATGAAGCTCATATTCACCTTAGCAACATGAATTGAGTTGGGAGCTGGCCACCTGGCTCATCTACAAGGCACATACAATCTGCAAGGTATACATTTAAGTAGAGCTTGAAATGTGCTTATAATTTTTGATCTATTTTCTTTTGTGTTACGAAAGCTATAAAAAGAATGTATCGATCTTAAATTCCGGTTATTACAATTTAAAAGTCATTCGACAAAGTTATTTTTAAAATCCGTCTGGTTTCGGTTTTAGGGTTTAGTTTTTGTTTTTTACTTTTTTGGTTTTTACAATAGACTCAGTCCGGTTTCGTTTTTTTAGGTTTTTGGTTTTCACAATTATTCTATCTCGGTTTTCACAATGGGTTCAGTTCAGGTGTTTTGGGTTCGGTTCAACCTTTTCAGAGATGAAACCATGCGAATCTGAAATGAAACTGAAAGGTTTTTGAGAAAACAAAGACCAAACTCACACTTTTGAGCCGGGTCTGGCCAGTTCAGTTTTGTATATCCCATTTAAGGTGATTATTCACGAGTAGGGGTGACAATCTTGAACCAAACAATTTCAAATGAGTCAATTTGGGCTGTTTTAAAAATTAAATAAGTTGGTTTGAGTTAAAGATTTTAACTAAATGAGTTAATTTGGGTTGTTTTAAAAATTAAATGAGTTGGTTTGGGTAAGAGATTTTAACTTGTTGGTGCATTTTGTGACCGTCGCTATGCAATTCTGACCAGCGGAGATGAAGTGGTGAAGTTAGAACAACTTCACCATAGGCGAAGTTAGAACAACTTCGCCTTTGGCGAAGTTAGGATAACTTCGCCTACAGGCCCAAGCCCAAGCCCGCGAAGTTTGTTTGTCTATATATATGTGTGTCTTGTTTAGGGTTTAGAATCTAGAAAAAGAGAGTGTGTTTTGTGTAGCTGTCATTGTCTAGAGAGAAACAGATAGAGAGTGTCGTGTGGGCAGACCCGAGGTAGAGCTCACCTCGGGTCGGCCGTCATTTGTTTTCGTGTTTGGTATGTAATGTGTTTTGGTTATTATATAAAGGATATGCAGAATCGTTTTATCCCATTTGTGTATTTGTTTGTGTGTAATCGTGTTCTTCGTCTCCAACACCATAAACGAGTCTAGGAGGATTCCGCACTCCTAGACATCGTGCGGATCTCGTATCGATCAGCGACACCCCGAGGGGACTTACAAGTGGTATCAGAGCCTTAGGCTTTTATGCTATGGTTCGAGATCTGCGTTTTGGTGTTTCTGGCTCGTTTCCGATATGTTTTTGGATGAACAGCCGTTTTGGCGAAGTTATCGATCGATTTTCAGGGTTTTGGCGAAGTTAAGGTTTTGGCGAAGTTATTGGCCGGTGAAGTAATTGGCTGGCGAAGTTATCCAGTGGTGAAGTTATGGGCTGGTGAACTTATCAGCTGGTGAAGTTATCAGCTGGTGAAGGTAACAGGTGGTGAAGTTATCAGCTGGTGAAGTTAAAAAGAGGTGAAGTTAAAAGGTGAAGTTATTTGGCGAAGTTGACTTTTGGCGAAAAAAAAATTTAAAAAAAAAATAAAATATTTGATTGGAGTTTTCGTCTGTATGGCCAGGTGTACACAATTATTGTGAGACCGAAAGTGTTGTTCGACAACGAGTGAAATTTGGTATCTCTTGGTCTTACGTGTGAACAAATACGGGTCAACTCTGGATATGGAGTTGAAGTTGCGAATGGGATATTGATTGAAACTGGATATTGACACATGTTTGGTTATTTGGGTGTTTTTGGGCCAAGAAATGATTATTGCTCGAGGTTGACCAACTGAAGAAAGTCAGATTTTTTGGGTTTTCGTCATTATTGGATTGTGGTCAAAGCTTATTATTTATGTTATTTTCAAGGCGTTTGAGAATTGGATCCTGAAAACGTGGGATACGAGCATCCGGGATGCTTATTTATTAAGGTGAAAATTTTGGAACAAGTTGGATTTAATCGGGAATTAATTTGTTTAAGTTCTGATCGTTATCTCTGGTGATTGTAGATGCTTCGGATTTATTAATGGTCATGTGTGTTAGATTCTGTCAAGGTGGTTTTGTGATGAAACTGATCACTTGATGTTGAGTAGTTGAAGATTGAACCTTATCTTACTATGTAATTTCGAATAGTTGGGTGAAGTTGTGGAGGGAGCACAACTTCACGTGTTGGTTGAGATGATCGATTAGGCACGGGGATACAGGTCAAAGATCTCGATCGATATAGTTCGGAGGAGCTTACACTGAAGGGGAGATCTGATATGGAAGACGCCAGGTGATTGGTAGATTTGTGGAGCTACAAGACAGTTTCAGACACGGCTGGTTGAAGACAGGATGGATGTTGCATGTATATGTGAAGTTCAAGTTTAAAGATCATAGTGTAATCGAGTCCTATCAAAAGAAGAAAACAGAAGATCATCAGTTAAGGGGGTGTCTGTTGATGCATGTTTTGTAACAGATGATCTTTTGTATTTGTTAGAATTGAGAGCAACGGTTAAAGGGGAGTCTGTTGGTGCATTTTGTGACAGTCGCTATGCAATTCTGACCAGCGGAGATGAAGTGGTGAAGTTAGAACAACTTCGCCATTGGCGAAGTTAGGATAACTTCGCCTACAGGCCCAAGCCCAAGTCTGCGAAGTTGGTTTGTCTATATATATGTGTGTCTTGTTTAGGGTTTAGAATCCAGAAAAAGAGAGTGTGTTTTGTGTAGCTGTCATTGTCTAGAGAGAAACAGATAGAGAGTGTCGTGTGGGCAGACCCGAGGTAGAGCTTACCTGGGTCGGCCGTCATTTGTTTTCGTGTTTGGTATGTAATGTGTTTTGGTTATTATATAAAGGATCTGCAGATTCGTTTTATCTCATTCGTGTAATTGTTTGTGTGTAATCGTGTTCTTCATCTCCAACACCATAAACGGGTCTAGGAGGATTCTGCACTCCTAGACATCGTGCGAATCTCGTATCGATCAGCGACACCCCGGGGGGATTTACATAACTAAATGGGTCAAAACGGGTCATTTGAAATTCCATTTTGTTATTTTTGGGTCAAAATGGGTCGACATATTTAAACAAATGGGTCGATGTGGGTTAGTGTTCTAAGAAAATGTGGGAGGTTTCAGATCGGAACTGGTTTTCGCACGAGACAAATTTCGACACCAAACACGTTTCAAATTGGAACGGGTTCGGTTCGGGTTTCAAGCCAACAAAAGTTTGCACACGACACGGGTTAGGGTTTGATTTCTTTTTGGACGATTCCGGACTTGTTTTTGGTATTTTCTTTCGCTTTTGTTTGTTTTTTCAGTTTTGTTTTTGTTCGGTTTCAATTTTTTAGATTCGTTTTGATTGGTTTTTTCGATTTCGATTGACTTGGATCGGTTTTGGCTTTTTGTTTCAGTTCGAAGTCTTGGTTAGTTTTTTATTATTATTTTTTTATGCAACGAGGACAACGAAAGAAACATTTTTGTTTTTGTACTACTTTTGTTTTTTATTTATATATTTAGTTATAATTTTTTATTATTATTTTTGAATATTTTTTGAGGGGTTTTTTATGTTAATAGAAAACCCCTCAGAAAAATTGGTCCATCATCGAAAGTGGTTCTACAATCAGCTAATTAGGACTGGTACTTGTTTTATTCGAGCACACCATTAACGAATTAGCTCAACCTCCGGTTCAAGATTTTGGTTTTATAGGCGAAGCTGGTATTAAATGTTGTTTTCTCATTTATTCATGTGCCTATATTTGTTGCAGAAACAAAGACCTGATGGAAGCCGAAAGTGAGAGAATGCATGAATATTAATTACCATTTTAGGACCAAATGCAACGGACAGAATTGTGCGAAAAAACCAAAATCTCAACAGAGGTTTGTTTTTCTTTTACTTTTTGATCTATTTTGTTTGGCGTTATTTGTTTTGTGTTTGTAATCGTGTTTCACCATACTCATACATTGGTTTTGTGTAAAAGTGTGCAAATCATTAGACAAAAATGACTGCACCATCACCAAGTTAGCTTCACACAAATAAATTTTGGTATTATGTAATTTGTACCTTCTGAAATCAATATTCAAATAAAGTTGTTTTTGTGAAAGTTTTTGAAAAGAAACCAGCTTGAATAATCATGTTGTTAAGCTATTGTAAAATATAATTTTTTTTTACCAAAAAGTGCATATATTCATAACATTATAGCAGTCTCCATTTGCATATGTTTTCAGCAGTTTCTTTGCAAAATGCCATAAAAAGCTGGCTAATAATTATAAATTGGGGCCAATTTTTTTGTTTGTCAAGAGTTTATCGGTTATTTTACATTTGGGCGAAAATATATGGGTAAAACTTTATATTAAATTATTACAAATTACTTAAAATAGCAAAAATATAAGTTCGTCTTGGCTTGTCTTTTTAGGGTTTAGTTACACAAAACAGAAATCGATGGTTAACCGTTCACCATGATATATAAAGTATTATGATGCTATAAAATCTAAATTTTTTTACTCTACAACCGGACCTCTTTCGTTTTTAGATAATATTTGTTTGACCCGTTTGAGATGAAAGTCTGAATTCTGAAATACACCCTACATTGACCCATTCAATTGTTGTTTACTTTGTGAAGATCCTTTCTTGGTTGCTTGTTAATTTCAAAATTAGTTTAGGATCATTTTTAAAAATTCTTTTGTGTGAATCTAATTTGTTAATTTCCTTATTTTTGTAACTACAATTTGTACTAACGGCTTGTGCGACTGCAGTGGGCCGCCCTTTAATATGCAAAATCAAGGTTTAATATCCTGCATTATTACAATAGTAATCTTATATTTTAAAATGATGGATTTAAGAGGATGTTTGGATTGAAAATACCTTTAGGTGACTTTTACTTTTTTTTTAATTTAGTTTTCCTTTCTTTCTTTCCAATAACAAAGGGTAATTTGGTCATAAGCTGTGAAAACAATATTTTTGCTTATAGCGGATGTGTCATCTTATAGAAGGTTAATATATAATTTGGTGTATGGACAAGCTGCAACATTGAATAAACCTTTGCATGTAGAGTATGGAGATGTGAATGTGGTAAATGAATTTTTGAATTTTGATGATTATTTGGTGTTTTTTTAGGGTTCTATAATTCATTATTTGATGATATGGATTTTGTTTTTTGAACAAAAGAAGGGTATTAAGTTAGGATCAGTTTCTTATGGTTGTGAATTATTTGAATTTTCATGTAAGAAGCTAATTCAGTAATTTTCTTTTATTTGAAATTGATACTGTTTGTTGAAATTTTGAGACTGTTTTAACGGTGGTTTGCTTGTAGGTTAGAATTTAAATGTTCAGTTAGAAATTTGGGGGTGTTTGCATAAAAAGTAGACATTCAAAGTCAAATCATTCTTATGATGCAAATTTATTTGTTCAAAGTTAACAACATTTACCAACTTCATGGGATGATCGTAATACTCTATTTAGGGCGTGTAAAATGCCGGAAGAAAGTAAAATAAAAAAAGAAAAAAAAAAGTCAACTATGGTTTTGTTTGATTTTGTGGCCTATTCAAATGCCTAAACACAGCTAACTCGTGTGCACCTGAAATACTAAGAAATCCTACTTAAAAAACCTTAACCTTGTTTACACAGACCGAATGACACCATTCTTACTATGATAATAAAATGTTGTTACCACTGCCTCAACATGCTAGGTGTAGGAAATAAGAACCGAAACAACATTGACATATTACGAGCCGTTTTTGTATCCCGCCGTATCACGCGGGCATCTACTAGTATATATATATATATATATATATGAGAGGGTTATTTTGAGAATCTTGATGAGTTTTAAGAACTTTAAGAACTCAATATAGACCACACATTAAATTAAATGAGTATGAAATATGTGGCTGAGAATAAATCTGATTAAAAAATTAATCAGGAGAGATAATAAGTATTTTTTATGATTACACAAGTTTAAATATTAGTTACACATGTGTAATAATTCGATTCGGTGTGTAAAAAAATACTGTAATTTTTTGTACATTACTTACACTTACGTATTAAACATGTGTAAAAAAAGTTCAATAAAAAACTTGTTACGTTGAGTTCTTTCGAGTTCTTAAAACTCAAAGCGATTCTCAAAAGAAATTAATCCTATATATATAGTCTTTTAAAAGAACTCAAATTTTGATGATAACTTTAGGAACTATTTAGGACCTTTGATTTGATTAATCAATGGTTGTATATAAATATGACATAATTGTAATTAATTAAGAAGTTAAAGGGGGAATTATATATTGTAGTGGCATAACTGTAAAATCAAATTCAATAGAAATACAAAAAAATCGGATCTCAATAATTGTATTCCTAATTTTACTCCTATATACACGATTTCTTTTTATTTCTCACTAGATAGAGTACACATTTATGTAAATTAAAAAAAATGTATTAAAAAAAGTGAGTCTTACACAAATAATTCAAAGAAAAACTAAATATATCTTCTTGTAACACGCTTCTCCTGACATTGCACTACAGCGGGATTAAACTACAATAATTTATAGGCAATAATGTTTGATACAAAATCTGCATATTTAGAATTTAAAACTACACGACAAAGTATTTAGCATTTTCAAATACACAACTAAGTATTTTAGACAATCAAAATCAGATGTATACAACTATACATTTATGTAAATACACAGTTTGGTGGTTTTAAACAATCAAATTAATTGTATTTATAAGTAAAAAAGTGATTTACACATGTAAACTTCTTTGGCAACACATACGTATTCCAACTGTTAGATATGCAATGGAGTTTTGTTAATCTTCTCACTTTTGAAAACACAACACATGACATAAATAGCAATTCCTATAAATCCCATACACATAAGATATCCTAAAATGCACACTAATGTTAATATAGAATTTGACAGAAAACAATTAAATTAAATACTCATATATAAAGAAAATGTGATTTACACCTGTGTAAAGTTCTAGGACTATTGAAAATTTAAGTATTATAAAATCGTAAAGATGATTAACACATATGTAAATAATTAAATTAAATGTACGTATAAAACCATATTGAAAATCAAATGTACATATATATGTCAATATGGAATTTGGTGGGTTTAAACAATTAATTTAAGTGTATCCATATATAAAAAAATTGATTTACAAGATTTAAACTTCTAAAAATAATTAACACAAGTGTAAACAAGGGATTTACACGTGTGTACATTTCATGTTGATTTTTTTTAGAACGGCCAACTAATTAACGAATGGTACTCCGTATTAATATATTTAAGAAGTAATGAAGATTAATTCCAGTTTATATATATTAAAAAATAAAAATAAAAATGAATTAAGATATACATGCATACATCGAAGTTACTGGTTTATATTAAATTAGAAAAAAAATAACAAACAAACCAAAATACTTTGAACCAAAGAATTATGATTTTTAAATGGAGATATAGAAAAAAGAAAAGAAAATAGTAAGAATCTACATATCGAAATCATTCAGTGATGAACAAAAGAAAAAAAAATAGGAGCTTAAATGCATTTTGGAAGAAAAATTCAACACAACGGTTGATGATCAGATGTTTACGATGGTTTAAACACATGATAAATTGAAAAAAAACAATGAATTTACTTTAAACACATGATACGAGTCGCGTACGTAATGTACAATTAGGGATTATTGTATTGGATATATATATATATATATATATATATATATATATATATATATATAGAAAAGGGTTCAAGTAAGAATAAAGAGTTTTCTAAGAATGGTAAGAACCAATCAATTTTTGACATTTGGCATTACAAATGATGATGAAAGAATAATTCTAGGAAACTATGTCGGTTATAATGATTAAAGAGTAATTCTAAGGAAACTATGTCGGTTATTGGTGATTTTAAATCTCAACCATTAATTAACATGATCCAATGGCTATGATTAAAATAAAAAGAGATAGTTTCCTCGGAAGACTAAGAATAAATCATAGCCATTAAAACATATTAATCAATGGTTGTGATTTAAAATTACCAATAACCGACATAGTTTCCTAGAAATGTTCTTTCACCATCATTTATAATGCCAAATGTCAAAAATTTATTGGTTCTTACCATTCCTAGGAAACTCCTTATTCTTATTTGAACCCTTATATATATATACATGTATGTATATGTATATATATAGGGTGATCCTAAGAGAACCTTTTTAAAATTGAGAACTTTAAGACCATTTTGAGTCAAAAAAAACCTTTTAAAAAAATTATAAAGAAAAACAAAAATATTTAAAAAGTAAAAGAAACAAAATTTTTATTTTTCATCCTGGTTTCATAAAAAATTAATAAAATAACAAAAATTTACATTGTTTTATATTTTTTTTTTATTTTTTTTAAAAGAAGTTTTTTTTGTTCAAAATGGTTCTCAAAGTTCTCAGTTTTCAAAATGATTCTCACATAATCCTAATTATATATATATATATATATATATAAATATATATATATATATATATATAATACGTCATTTATCGCACTAATTGGTCCTCGTTCGTTTGGTTCGGTGACCGGGCAATAATATGAGAGATCTTTTGATGTTTGAATTTTTATATTTTGTATATCAGATATAATATAAATAATTATAGAGTAGTTCATATAATGTTTGGAGTTATCAGGTTCATATTCGTTTCGGTTAAACGAATCTCAGTTTTATTTCGTTAGTTTGGGCCTAACCCATTAGTTATCATCTAGACGGTTCGGGTGAAGGCCGTTAATTTAAAATCCACTTCAATTATTCCATCAACGTCACACTCGATATCTAAAAATAAGTTTTCAAATTAAAAAAAATCCAGCCCTTCTTTTCGGGTTGTTATAGGTTTCCCAAATTACAAGAATTTTGTCCTCGAAATTCAACGTAGGTTATATACCCGATGGTAATCTATGTTTTCCTCATTTTTAACTTTGCATTACTTTTTACGTTAATTTCACCAGAGCTCAAACAGTACAAAGTCTAAGAGGATGACAAATTGTCAGCGGTCGACTAGGATGTTACGATTAGAATTTCACCACTAAGCCAAGTAAAGTATGGAAGTTAACTAGATGATTAAGAATTACCAACTGAAATTTGACTTGCCATCTTGGCTAATACAGAAATAAGTTAATTCAATGAGAGGTAAATATGAAGTAATCGGTTTATCAAAAACATAATGGTTTAGCAATGAAGGTTATTACTTGCCTTTGGAGGACTTAATTTCTCAAAAGGGGTTTTGAAAAGCATTAAAGATGAAGTAAAAATATATTGTCCATTTTCGTATATTCCACAATATCAGATTAAAATGATATGGTCGAAACACAGGTAGACTTCCAGCTTCTACCAGTATGTAGACTCCCATATCAGGCTCTATTAAAATATTTTATCTAGGAGTACTTTAATTTGACAAATTCAAAGAGTGATTTCGGCCTCCACAAAAATTGTTCAATAGACAATGTTTTGGGTTTACAATTTTATGAAAGAAGAAGATTATATCCTAGCACCTTAACTGAAGATCTATCATCTCACATTCTGGAAACTATCAATTTCTCGAAAAATGTTTGTTTTAAGAATTTGGACTGATTTGGAGTGGTCTACACGATGGAATGAATTTCTACCAAGAGTAAGGTAATTCAAATAATTGACAAACCCTGGTTTTCTTCCCAAGGATAAAGTGGTTAAATTACAGAACTCCATGTCGAACTGCCACATATCATCCGGTTCTCGATTCTCCTCCCAGTAGTAAATATAAAATAAAATAAAACTAAGAGTTTTTAATATGGTGTAGCATAATCCGTGAAGCGAAGAGAATTTCAAGAATGTTCACAATGGTTGACGGGATAGACTCTATTTACTTGTTTGCTATGCTAGGAGAAGTGTGGTCTAAAGAGTGCACCTTGAAGGTTATTTTTAATATCATCCGCTACTTCTAATGAGGAAGAGGGATAAAAGTACTCGCAGACATATACACATATAATGAAAAGATGACGCATTCTAATGAGAAATGAAATGATGTTGTAGTCGTCATGTTAGTCACGAAAATGAGATCAAAGTTACATGGGGAGGAAAACTATGCCATTAATAGAATTAAAAATTAGTGTCAAATGATTCTATTAATCTTATTTTTTTAACTTTTTTTTATTGCACGTATCCTTTTATATATAACATAAACCTAGCTACATCTGGATAATGGGTAAGCGAGCAACAAGCTGCGCCGCTATCCCCTTTTGAATCGCAAAGCCTATCTACTAAATATAAATCCTTGGTTCCTAGGGCTATGCAAGTCACTGTGGACCACCTTCTGCACCCGCTCCAAGAAGCGAACCGCCTCGGGAGCTAGGGATCCAAAAGTGTCGAAGGCAAATGGAATGAACACGTGCTGATTCTCCAAACACGATGTCTCATGCTTAGCAACCTTCCTAGACTCCGCTCTAAAAAACGCCTGTCCCGGTAGGAAGCCACTGTCTCGAGCCCCACCAACGAGGACACCACAGTGAGGTCAACACACGCATGCTTACTCCCTGCCCAGCCAAACACAAGAACAACCGCAGGACGCAGGGTAGATATTCCCTCTCGCGGATCAGTCAAAAAGTTAACAGGTGCCTCTTTCTTGGATGAGATCCCGGCACGTCTAAGCACATCCCATAAGACATCTCTAACCAAGTCATGACGATACTTGAATCCCGGCAATTCCTTACAGTGGAGGGCATGCTCACCAAATCTATCCAAACAAGCTTTTTTACAAATGGGGCATGATTCATCTGGAGGGAAAAGAGGAATCATAAGCCGATATCTAAGGATGGCTCTGTATTCAACTGCTGACATACGTTGCCCAAGACCTTCAATTGGCACAACAGTCAAAAAAATCCTGGGCATGAGCCCCCTTGAGACAAGCTAAAACTGCATTTTCTCCCGGGGTCATATCGAATCGCTACTCCAAATCATGTACGTGTTTACCAAAAAGAGCACTCGCCAAAGTTTGTTGAGATTTCTTGGGGGCGGTCTCCTTATCAGTAAAACCGCCTATATCAAGGTTCGGGAGAGTTGTTCCAATATTGCCAAGTGCAAAAGAGTAGTCAGGATCTACCCCCATAACACCAGCGTTTCGCAGGACGTGGTCCTATAATTTCCACGACTGAGACCTGGAAGCCACAAAGGCATATGCAGAGACATCCTCAGCCGAGAAAATTCCTAAGCCTCCGCAACGCATAGGGAAGGAAGCCAACCTCCATTGGAGGTCCCCAAAATGCGGTTCTCCACATACAACATTATCTTCAATTGCCGCCCGCATGCCCGCATCAAAAGATGGACACAACCTCTTTGACATGTTCAGGTTGACAGGTCCGGAGCCCAAACACCAACTTAGCAACCCCCATGCACGAGCGCAACAAAAGGAGCTCACTTTGGGGGTCCCTCAGGTCCGGCAGGCGTTTCATAAGTTCAACCGCCCTCAAAGCTCTTTTAGTTGCCAAAGACCGAATGAACCCTGCATCCCGACTAACCGCTCCCCCCAGGAGTTTAACTCCCATCACAAGCCTACTAATCTCTCCATGGAATAAACCCTACACTTTCTTCGAATGATCACATGACGGCCAAAGAATCTCTGTTTTTCGAATATTAAGCCTAAGCCCTAGAGACGCCCCCTCTGAGCGAATAATGCCCAACGCTCTAGCGACCTCCTCAGCCTTACCAATAATAGTGCCATCGTCTAAATACCAAGCATGGAAGGACAAGGAACACGTCCACATATAAACGGGCGGGGAGTGCATATAAACACTGGACCCATGGGAAGATGGATGGACATATGCAGCTAACTTCCCTGAGAAGGGTCGTCCGATCCACCTCGTTGAAGGTGTTAGAAAAATCAACAGTGAACATAGCCAGGGACCTGTCAGAATGCAACGCGCTCAAAAATCTGTTAGCACTATGCAATAACGCTTCTGCCCCATTAGGGATCCCAACCCCGAATTGGAAATCCTCTAGATAAGCAGCCACCTTTTTCCCTATTTTACGCATAGCGACTTTCGACACCAATCTTCTCCAAATGGCCCCCACTGCGGTGGGTCTAATTTCATTGTTAGGCTTCAACAGGGGGGTCAACGGTGCCGAAGCAATGAACTCCGCTAGAACTTTTGGACAAAGCCCCCAAGCCACAAGTTGACAACATCAGTGATGACCTTTAAGAGCCCGGAGGCGGTCGGAGACCCCTGGCCATAGAAAGCGTCTAAAATATGTTGGGCCCGCAAACCATCTCTCCCACAAGATGTACCTTTCGGGAAGGTTTTAATACATTCCAACACACAATCACCGTCCACCTGCAAGGCTGGTTCCGATGGCACGACGGAGGGCATGGTCGGGGGGTCCACCACAGGATGTTTATCTATCAATGCTCTCAATGTATCCCTCCAGCAGGCGCGACCCCGGATGAACACAGGACTTTGATCGCCTCTGTGTAATGGCCGTCCGCAACCTTTCGGAGGCACTGCTTGATATTGCCCCTCCCTCTTCTTTATGTTGGCAATCCCACATCACAGGAAGTTCAAGGAGCGGTAGCACCAACTCTTCTAAACCTGCCCCATCTTTCCAAACAGCCAAAGCTCGCATAATAGAGTTACATTGAAGCGATTTCCTGTTACTGGACCATCGTTCTTGCCTAGTAGCCGGTTTGACAACATGTAAGGTGCAGCGAGGCAACAACAAAAGTTTAACCCAAGCCTCAATAGACCTCGGGGCATCCACCACTTTACGGAGCCCCCCTGACAAAGTCTGGGCAAAAGCCATGCGACACGCGGGCGGGATACTCTTGACAGTAGCAATAGGAATGGCGAGGATGCGCTCAAGGAGAGCGACATCTACCACAAACGTCTCAGACTGACCACTCCCAAGTTCCACCTGCGAATCGCGGGGTTGAGGGATCCCCACAATAAAATCAAAGTCGCCTCTTGCACGTGGGGTGCATTTAACCACTTCTTTTCCGTGCAAACAAGGCCTATTCAAGGCATGCAGGGCCATGCACTCCCCGCATAACCAGTTCTTAAGCAAGCGCAAGGTTTCGACAACGTCATTGTAGAGTTCCAAGTCCGAAGCAAGACGCTCCTTTAACTGATCTCTCCTTTCCTTTACATTGAAGTGATCCCGCTGAAAATGCATGAGTAACCTAGAGTACCCCTTGTATCCCGGGATACCATCTTTGCAAACATGAAAATTTTTAAAGGGGCAACGCCAAATCCTCGTGCTCGAGCTAGGACCCGGCTCTCCACCACAGGCCCTCATAAATCACTTAAGAAATTAAAACTTTTTTTGTTTTTGGAAACAAAGGAAATTAAAATAAAATTTGGTTTTGGCATTTAATCAAACACCTAGCGTGCATTACTAGCGAAACCTCCAAACTAATGCCATTCAAAACAAATCGCCCATAAAATGAAATGCTAGAAGACCAAATAAGCAAAAACCGAGAATGGGTGATGACAGTGGCAAAATAAGGGTGGAGCAGTGAGGTGGAGATGGGGGGTAACGGCAGTGGCGGTGGTGGGTGAGAGGCGGAGACGGAAAGGGAGGGTTACGGTGGAGCTGTGAGGCGGAGATGGAGGTGGTGGGTAATGGAGGCGGTGGCAGGAAGTTCGTTTTTGGAATGGATGTCACAATAATTTTCACTTAGACCATGGTAGTCTTAGTAAAATCACACGAAGTTGTCTAGTAAATAACTTAATAAGATCTTATGATGATGTTGATTCAAGTCACGTTTTTCTCAACTACCTGTTTACGAGTGAAATGGCGAATATATATTATTATACATACTAGAATTACATGAGTTTATATATATATATACACATATATATATATGTATAGGGGAAGAATCAAGAGAGAACTCCATGTTTGGGAGAGAACTAGAGAACTGCTAACTAAAGGGTCATAATTGAAATTTTGTTTTCCAATAGATCTGGAAACACATTGTTGCCTTTCCCTGTTCGATGAAACCCCAATCTCACTTATCTGACTAAACCCTACTAATGTCAGATGATTTCAACAAACAGATTATAAAATACATCATACTCAATGATTCCTAACCCTAGTTATTGAAGATTCATTCCCTACTCGTACGTCGTTACATCTTGATTTCTACTGAAGACCAATTCAACAGGGTTTCAACCGTCTAAAATGGAAATTGAAGGTATTTATGATTCTAATGTTATCATTCTTGTTGATTCGTGTTTTTTATTGATATACAATTGGTTCCCCGTTAAACTAATTTGGTGTTCCATCATCTAGAAGTTCTACACGCAAAATTTACACTACAAATCCCAAATCAGATTTGATTCAATATTTGCTACTTGTTGAAGAAGTCCGATTTCTTTGATCGATGGGCCAAGCGAGATCGTATGTCGATATTGATTCAATATTTGGCAATTCTAATGGCATTCTATTGCAATCTACTGGTTTTAATCAACATGGTAGCATGTTATCATATACTGCATATACGTAATATATGTAGTATCATATACTGCATATATGTAATATAGCGTTAAGTATTAACATGATAACTTATATGTAATATAACGTTAAGTATTACATATATATAATATAAATTATGCAATTAACATATTTTTGCTCACACATACTACATCTATGTTATCACGATAGGTTACGATTATTTTATTGTGATGTTGCTAATTGTTACACATACGCAATATGTTTTCGATTGTTACAAATACTCAATTGTTACACATGTATGTTATTGTTTCGGTCAAAAATTAGCAAATAAATTTAGTGATCAAATTCGTATGTGAGGTAGAGTGCTAGATCAAAAATATGATGAACACAATGATTTCATTTAGAGGGAAAAAATCCCTTGATCTTGAGGATCGCCGGCACAAAAAACCCCGAACGGTGAAAACTATCACTGTCTATATATTAATAACAAAAAAGGTTGATTACAAGTGTTGAAGCTGATAATCGATCAATTGCTAAGTGTTACAATAAGCTTCAATAGCTATGAGTGCGAGGTGTGTGTTCTAAATGACCAATTCAGCTCGTTTAAATAAACAAAAGATTACAACTAAAATCCCGAGAAATCTGGGATAAACCCTAGACTAGGTCTTCCACTATCCGTTGCTACACATGTTCGAATTGATGGATCCTCAGAAATAACCGTTGCAAACCCACGTCTCTTAGTAGGACATTAAACACGTGGTTACGTCTGTAAAACAAACAAAATAATAAAGGACCGTTGGATTAGCGAAATATAATCATCAGAATACTTGTATCGACAGGATAGGTTGAAATCCCTAAAACATGAAAAATCCTGAGGATAAAAATCTGCTCCCAACAATTGCCCCCAATTTTTACAGTTATTGCGAGACAGTTGTAAAAATTTTGAATTTTAAAATCGAAAATATCTCTGCGATTGAAAGGACAGGCACGCGAATTGAGGAAACCCTATAACCGTTCTATAATTAGCCCATTCCAATATATTAAAACCACGCTTATCTCTTCGTTTCTTCAAAACCAGGTCAGTCTCTATCTATTCCGTCTTTTAATTATCTGATCCTTCGTTTAATTCGAATAAAAATGGGAAAGAAAACCCCTTGATCGCTCAACCCTTATACCTTTGCAACCTCCGAGGATTTCATCGATTAGGGTCATATCCCTGCTACTGATGAGGATCAGTGTCTCTTTAACGATGACGACATCAAATTTCTAAAATATTCTGGTTTGTTACCCGCTAAGGCCGTTTTCAGACCGTACGACCCCAAAGCCAAAGCTGATTTCTCTTCCGAAACATGGTTTTGTTTTTTACTACCCTTTTTCAATCGATCTCTCGTATCCATTTTCCCCGATCTTTAAAGAATTTTTCGACACTTCCGGCTTCTTCTACTCTCAGGTTATGCCAATGGTGTGGAGAATCTTATTTACAATAGATCGTTTGAATAAAACCCATGAACTGAGCATATGTATCCCTGAGATAGCCGCAACCTATAACCTTCGCACACACGGATCTTACCATTATTGCCTTCAATCTAAAACCATTCGCCTCTACATGGTCCCCAAAGTTTCAGCTAATAATCACTATTGGAAGAAGAAATTCTTCTTTGTACGCCGTGACTCAATTCCTGATGGAGAAAACTTGCCTGTTGAATAGTTACAAAAGGGTAGGAAATCCTTAGGATAAAATTTCTTTCTGTAAATAGTTTGTATTAACACATCTTCTCTTTTGCAGTTCTTTTTGATGATTTGGTAAGGTATATAAGTAACACGAATAAAAGACTTAAAGCTCTATTCAAAATACCAACAAAAGAAAGAGAATTCCAATTTGAAGGAGAAACATGTGACACCATCACAACTGCAGCGAGCTCTTCTGAAACTATGTCTTCTGGAAAGTATCCTGAGTATTTCATAAAATCCTTAGGATTTTGCTATCCTGAAAATAACTTGATAAATTGTTGCACAGAAATGCCGAAATCAAAATCTTCCTTCAGCTTGATCGACTTGGATGACCTCATCGAGGACAAAGATGTGGTGAAACATGAACACTCCAAAACTCGCACCCCAGAGCCGAAGATTCCTACCACTCGCCAAAAGAGTGTTGCCCAGAAGAAAAGGAAGGCTACCACCTCAGCCGAGACTGAATTTTTTGCTGATATGAGCAATGCCGAAGCCGGAGAGCTATTGGTAGCTCTTGCCAGTCTTCTTGAAACAGTAAGTATCCTTATTTATCCTGAAAATAATAACCTGCAGAAAATTTATGTTAATATGAGGATAACAGGGATTTGAAAATTATCAACAAAGGCTCCAAGATACTGAAGTGGCTCTGAGAGAAGCTGAAAGCAATATTGCAGATCTCCAACACGCAGCAGATACGAGGATCAAACTCTATAGAAAGAGGGAGAAAGAAATTGTGGATCTTAGAGCCTCATTCGAGTTGGAGAAAGCTGATCTTATTGAGGATGCCAAGATGTATGCGGCTACAAATATCTTGGAGTTAATGCTCAAGATGTCAGGGGAGGTACATGCAAAGGGCTATGCGATGGATTCCTGGAATTCTGAAGCTTGGGAAAAGAAGCTGAAGAAGTTGAATGGTGAAGAGGTCGAGGCTGCAGGTACTTCTGAGGTGATAAAGGAAACAGGTGCTGATGAGGTGGCAGAAATGGAAAATAAGGCGGGCGATGAGGGTGATGATGACAAGGCTTGAGCCCGATTTTTAGGTTGTTTGATGTGTTTCTATTGGTTGTTTGTTTGAACAATTTCTATTTTGGTTGTGTATGAAAAATTTAATATGCTTAGGATAACGGTTTGGGTGGAGGAATCCTGGTTCAGGACAAAGCCCAAACTATCTTTTATTTCATGTTTTGAACAATCAGATGGTTCAGGTGGATGGGCTCTGTTTTGAGTGAAACCTGAATCATCTTATCCCGCACTTTAATATTTTTATAACAACTTTTATGACTTATCTTGGTATCTTATCCCTGTTTTGTTATTAAATCCTTAGAATAAAATTGAAAAATTATAAATGAAGTTCTTTAATAATAGTTTAAGGTTCAATTCAATAAACCAACACCAAGTCATAAAATTTATCTTATAAATAAGACAAGTAACATGAAATATAGAATATTCACAAATAGGAAATCATACCAGAATCATATAGCAATTGACTTTGATAATGTCTAGACCATTTTATCCTTGTAATAAGATCATTTTTCAGGATGTTCTTCTGGGGATATACTCATAGTCCTGCAATGTTAAAAT
The DNA here is from genome assembly GCF_021521415.1 of Bidens hawaiensis. Classification (NCBI taxonomy): domain Eukaryota; kingdom Viridiplantae; phylum Streptophyta; class Magnoliopsida; order Asterales; family Asteraceae; genus Bidens; species Bidens hawaiensis. Next base: position 59,782 of record NW_027494306.1, read on the forward strand.
TATCCTGAGAATAAACTCAGAAATTCTTACGACAAGGCCCAAATAAACTGGCGACAAGGCCCTTAGAAGAGGTGAAAACCCTTAAACCTTAGGAATGGTACGTCTACCATTAACTTGGGATTCAAACCAATAGCCGAGGATAATGAGGTGACAAGTCACTATATTTCATGTGCTGGCCCCGCCACTCGAACTAAGGCTGAATAAAAATGCGCTACAGGCGATCTTAAGAAGAGGTGAAAACCCCTTAAACCTTAGAAGGAATTTAATAATACCTTAACTGGTGACAAGGCCCAAATAAACTGGCGACAAGGCCCAAATAAACTTCATTCCATGTGAGAATACCACATATCTTCAGGATACAAAACATTCAAATCTAGGTGAGGGGTGGGTGTTAGCCTTGCTAACACCACTCCGATGCCTAAGTCAGTATCATGATAAAAGAATAATAATATTGAAATTGAATAAAAATATAAATTCGAATACATACCTTAGTTGTTTAGTATCACTGTTGGATTTCCCAGGATAGCAATTATCCTCGGGATAGCAGTCTTACATAAAATATTTTTTGACATGGATAACATTCCAAACTCTTGGTAACAATTCACCATCCAAAGTAGACAATCTGTATGCCCCTTTTCATGCTTCTGACTCAATCAAGTAAGGACCTTCCCACTTTGGTGCAAGCTTTCCATCCGCAGGATTTGTAGTATTCTGAAAAGCTTTTCGGAGAACTAAATCTCCTTTTTGAAATCTACGAATCCTGATATTCTTGTTGTAGGACTTTGTTATCTTCTGCTGATAAGTTGCCATTCTGATCTTTGCTAAATCCCTAAGTTCTTCTACTGCATCCAGATCTTTAAGTAGACTTTGATTATTATCCTTGGGATTCTAATGACTGGCTCTAGCTGTAGGGATAACCATCTCTGTAGGGATAACTTCTTCAGCTCCAAATACCAATAAGAAAGGAGTCTGACCAGTAGCATTCTTTGAAGTGGTCCTATCTTCCCAAAGAACAAAAGGTAGTTCCTCGGCCCACTTTCCTGTCTTAGATCCAAACTTTTTCTTCAGGTTATTGATAATGATTTTGTTTCTTGATTCAGCCTAATCATTAGCTTGAGGATGGATAGGTGTTAAAGTGATCATCTTGATTCCCCAACTAGCGTATAAGTTAGTTGTTCTCTTGCCAATGAATTGTGAGCCATTGTCACACACTATCTCTGTTGGGATTCCAAATCTTGTCCGGATATTGTGCTTGATGAATGAGATAACCTCTTTCTCTCTGACTTGAACAAAAGCTTCTGTTTCAATCCACTTCGAGAAATAATCAGTCATAGCCAGCATAAAGACTTTTCCTCCTGGAGCTCTGGGTAGCTTTCCAACAATATCCATTCTCCACTTCATGAAAGGCCAAGAAGAAATAACATGATACAAAGGTTCTGCTCGCTGGTGCAAGATGTTGCTATGTTTTTGGCATGCATCACATTTATGAGAATAATTCATAGCATCCCTCTTCATCGTTGGCCAAAAGTATCCTGTCATCAGGATTTTGGAGAATAGTGCTCTGCCCCCAGTGTGATTCCCATAATATTCTTCATGGATATCCTAAAGAACTTCTTGAGCTTCTGACTTCTCCAAGAATCTAAGATATGGTCCTGCAAGAGATTTCCTGTATAATATATCATTCATTATAGTATATGGGACTACCTTTGTGCGAAAAGCTCTTGGGTTTTCATCCTTGGGGACAACTCCATCCTGAATATATTTCTTGATCGGGATAATCCAAGAATTTTCATTATCCTCAGGATTCTTGACTACCATATCTTCATCATCGTCTGATATTTCATTGACACTTTGCTCTACTATTGTTGGGCTCAGGATATGTATGATAGGAATCTTGACACCTTCCGGTATCCTGAAGGATGAAGCTAAATATGCTAGGGCATCTGCTTCAACATTCTCTTCTCTAAGTACCTGTGAAATATCAAACATTTCGAAACACTTTGCTAGTTTTTCGACTAGCTCTAAATATTTCATTAGTTTTTCTCCTCTAATAACATATGAACCATTAAAATGATTAGTTAATAATAATGAATCAACATGTACTTGAATAAACCTGATTTTCATGTCGATTGCTAATTGTAATCCTGCTATCAAAGCTTCATATTCTGCCTCATTATTTGTGGCTTGAAATCCGCAGGATATGGATTGAGGTATAATGTCCCCCTGTGGCGATTTCAGCAGGATCTCGAGACTTGTTCCTCTAACATTTGAAGCACCATTAGTGTATAGAGTCCACTTATCTTTGGTTTCCTCCAGTTATTGGACTTCCAAGTCTGCCTCTTCTTTAAGTTCACTGGTGAAATCAGCCACAAAGTCTGCTAATGCCTGGGATTTGATGGCAGTCCTAGGTTCATATGCTATATCATATGCACTCAGCTTCACGACCCATTTTGCCATCCTAACTGAAAATTGTGGTTTTCTCAAAATAGACTTAATAGGGTAATTAGTTTTAACACGTATAGGGTGAGTTTCAAAATACTGTCTAAGTTTAGTAGATGCCATAATAAGTGCTAAAATTAATTTCTAAAGATAAGAATACTTGGTTTCAGCATCAAAGAGACTTTTACTTACATGATAGATGGGCAGCTGTTCACCTTCGTGATCCTTGGCTAAAACTGCACTTACAGCATTATTTGATACAACTAGATATAGAGATAGAGGTTCACCTTCCTCGGGTTTTACCAGCAGAGGAGCAGAAGAAAGATAAGCTTTCAAGGATATTAAAGCTTCCTCATGCTTACCGGTCCACTCGAACTTCTTATTTTTCCTCGGGATATCATAAAATTCTTTGCACTTTTCTGAGGATCTGGATATGAATCTGTTGAGTGTTACTATCCTGCTAGTTAGCCTTTGAACATCCTTGACTGATGCTGGGGATTTCAAATTCAGTATAGCTTGTATCTGCTCTGGACTCGCCTCTATCCCCCTTTTGGTGACCATGTATCCCAAGAATTTGCCAGCCTTCACTCCGAAATGGCACTTTGAAGGATTCAGCTTCATGTTATATTTGTCGAGGATATCAAATGCAGTCTTGAGATCATGGAGGTGATCCTCAGCTTTCTTGGACTTCACCACCATATCATCAATATAAACTTCCATCATGTCCCCCGGTTGTTCTTTGAACATTATGTTAACTAACCTCTGATAGGTCGCACCTGCATTTCTAAGTCCAAAGGGCATAGCAATATAACAATAAATACCTATTGGAGTCATGAAGGCTGTATCTTTTTGATCTGAAGGTTCCATTTGGAATTGCTGAAATCCTGAGGATGCGTCCATAAATGTCAGCATTTCTTGGCCAGCTGTAGCGTCTACCATTGAATCTATGTGTGGTAGAGGGAATGGATACTTAGGGTAGGCCTTATTCAAGTCTGTGAAATCTACACAAACTGTCCATTTGCTATTCTTTTTCAGTACAACCACAACATTTGCTAACCATCGGGGATATTGAACTTCTCTAATCATATTTGCTTTCAAGAGTCTTTCAACTTCTTCTTGGATGATTATGTTTCTCTTAGGTGCAAATTTTCTTCTCTTATGATGGATTGGCCTGAAAGAATTAACAATTCCAAGTTTATGTGTTATAATATATTTGGAAATACCTGTCATATCTTCATGTTTCCATGCAAATGTTGACAGTCTTGTCTTGAGGAAATCGAGCAACTTTGACTCAATATCCTCAGGAATGCTCGTTCCTATTAGCACTTTGACTTCAGGATCCTCTGGATAAGGAAGTATTTCTTTAATTTCTTGCTCTGGCCTCCATTACGTCTCGTGCTGGCTTCTATAATTACTACACCTGCTGGGATTTGGCAAAACACTTTATAGAAGAGGTGTAGCAATTCTTTGCATCTTGTTGATCACTGATGACCTTGATAACTCCCCACCGACTTGGGAACTTCACACATTGGTGATAAGTGGAAGGGACTGCTTCCATGTCGTGTATCCAGGGCCTGCCTAATATGATATTTCAACAAGACAAATAGTCAATAACACAAAATTTTTGCATTTTGTTTACCCCTTCAACATATACTGGGAGCTTGATATCCCCAATGGTGTTCTTAGTTTCTCCACTGAATCCAACCAGTACTGAGGACCTGGGGATAATCTCATCCTCAAGAATATTCATATTTTTCAGCACATCTAGTTGGATAATGTTGACAGAGCTTCCACCATTGATGAGGATCCTGCTCACATAATGGTTAGCCACATATAACGTTATTACCAAACTATCATGGTGAGGATCCTGAACATTGACTCTATCGCTTTCATCAAAGGATCCTGATCAGCATTTCTTTTCACAGTAGATAAGAGGTTCCACATATGTCAGATCCTCCGGATATGAACAGAATTGTCTTTGCATTTGCTGGTAGAGGAGTTGCCTTCTCAAGAACTTTCTCAGGATTTTGTTCTTTTCCCTTCTTCCGGCCAAGTAGCTCTTTCAAGTGGCCCTTGCCGAGAAGATATGTTGGTGCATAATGTCAGTAGTTCAGTATCTCGTGTTTTGTATGGTCTGTAATCGTGTTAGATTGTTTGTTTTGGTTTTTGAATATTGCTTTACACAAGTTCGCCTGGGATGTAGGCGAACTTGGAGATAAGCGAAGTTATGACAACTTCGCCTAGTATGTTAGGCGAAGTTGTCGAGGTTTATTTAAACCTCACTTCGGCTTATTTTGGTTAAGTTTTTTTTACGAACGTGTTGGTGATTATCGATATCACGTGTTGAAGTGTTGCAATACGATCGTGTTTATTAGTATTGTGACGTGTGTTTGTTTATCGGTTCAACGTATTATCTATCTTACGCTCGTATTGTATTACGTGGGGATTCCGCACCCTCGTGTTACGAGATACTCCTGTGTAGATCCGGCTGGGAACCTACAATTGGTATCAGAGCATTTGCTCGTGATTGTGAGTTCGGGATTATCACACGGGTGTTAAGATCGTTCCGTTCGACTATTCGCGGAACGAGTTTACGTTGAAATATCTAGTTTTTGTGTCTTGCCCATCTCCCACCATCAAATAAACCCCAAAACACCTTCGCATACCTCACAATACATCCAATTAAAACCTGCAAAAACTCGTGTTCATCAGGCGAAGTTGCCTTCATCTTACGTAAAGTTTAAGCGAACTTATAAGGTTTAAGCGAAGTTATAGTGAAGGAGACGTTAAGTACAAGCGAAGTTAGGAAGCAGCGAAGTTAAGGTTGAAGCGAAGTTAAGCACAAGAGAAGTTAGCCACAAAGCGAAGTTATAATAACTTCGCTTTCTGATCACTATTTACAAAATAAAAAAAAATACTTTCTTTGTATTTCGAGTCGTGTTTCTTTCAACTATGACTTCAATAAACATTACAGAACTGGTAAAAATAGAGGTTGAAGCCGGTTCAGCAAATAAAGCTCCAAAAATTCTTAAGGGTACCGATTTCGTTGCATGGAAAGATCGGTTTGAACAGTATGTGAAGTATCAAGATGCTAAGATGTGGGTTTGCATTAAAGACGGATGCATTCCACCAACATCCTTGTTTGAAGGTCGTGAACAAATTAAGAAGTACAGTAAGATGGAAGAGGAGGAAAAGAAAATGTATGAGGCTGAGAGTAAAGCTCATGCAGCAATAACGATGGCTCTTCCACAAGAGATTCTTCATACCTTCAAGAAGTACAAAACTGCTAGAGAGCTATGGGAAGCACTAGAAAGTAGATATGAAGGTAATGTGGGGATAAACATGCTTCCAAGACAAAGTTGCTAAAAACCCAATTCTCTGTATTCAAGTATTTGAAAAATGAATCACTTGACGATATCATCACAAGATATTATCACTTGATGACCGAACTTAGTAATTACTCCATTGAATACAAGGAAGAAGAGATAGTAGAGAAACTTCTTGATGCTCTTCCACCGAAATGGGAAATTTACACGGTTTTGATGAGAGAGGATAAAGACTTTGCCAAGATTGATTTGGAAACACCGGTCAATAAATTACGAAATTTGGAACTTAACATGGTTCGGAAGGAGACACCAACTGATCAGGTTCAGGATCCGGGAATGTATGGTGCGAAAGTCACTCCAAACTCAAGTTCAAAATCAGAATCATCTGCCTACTACTCAAAGGGAGAGTCAAACTCAAACTCAAACTCAGCTCGGGATGATCATGTGATTCTCAATATGGATGGCGACGTATGATCCGTAGCTGGAGGTAGTAATCCTTCAAAACCTCAAGCCACAACTGGAAATTTCTCGTCGAATGTTCCAAGCTACAACTACTCACAGATGCCCATGAGTGTTAAATCAGCTGAACAGCAGTTTGCTCTCTATGCATCCTTCATTGCATCTTATGAGAACTATATCAAAGGTAAAATATTCGACCCTGCAACTTTGGATGAAGACTATGATCAGATCGATGCTGATGATTTGGAAGAGATGGACCTGCAGCGACAAATGGCTATGATAGTAAGAAGGGTAAAGAGATTCATGAAGAAAACGGGTAGAAAGTTCGTTGGAGAAAGACCAGGGTTTGATAAATCAAAGGTTCGATGTTATAACTGTCAACAAAATGGTCACTTTGCTAAGGAATGTACAAATGAGAGAGTTGAACGAAGTCAGAACAGGCCTGCACAACAGAATGGGGGAGGTAGTGAGAATAGGGCTATGGTATCTAGACAGAATGGTGGATACAACTGGAATATACAAGTTGAGGAAGTGTTCGAACATGCTCATTTGGTAAACATCGAAACTGGAGGAAGTGAGAGGAAGACAGGAGAAAATCAAGCATATATGGCAGAAGTGAACGATCAGCTCTCTGAGGTAAGTTCTGAACTTCATTGTGAAAAATGTGAAAATCTGTCTAAACAATTGAAAACAATAACTGATCAGTTTGTTAGTTTGGACACACAATTTAAAACCTTAAAAGAAGATCATCACTATACTAAAACTAGAGAAAACAGTTACTCGGTAAAAATAAAAGCTAGTGAAAAGGATATCAGAAGTCTTAAAGCCAGTCTAGCTGAAAAAATACAAGTAATTGATCTTAGTTATGAAGTGTTAGAAGAAAAAACCAAACTAATTGCTGAAAAAGATAAACAGATAGCTGATTACCAGGTAAAAGTGGTGGAACTAAACAGAAAAATTGAACAATTTAGAAATTCTTCAGCAATGCTCGATCACATCATAAGTGTTCAACGTTCCCCAGTTAACAACGGGGGAATTGGATTTTCTGAAGTTCCACCACCGTATAACAATAACTATACTTATAATCCTAGTAATCAGCAATCTGCGAATGTTGAGATTAGTCAGACAGTTCCAATCAATATTTCTACAAAAGAAACTGAAGTTAATAAGAGCGAGACGAGTAAGTCAGGTTCTAACGTTGCGATCTCTGTCCCTAGCTCTGTCTTATCAAATTCGGACAAGTCATCCGAATTGGGTGAGATAAAAGAAGAGGTAGTGTTTCTAAAACGTGGGGAGGAATATAAGCCCGATGAAAAGAATTCTTCCTTAAATCCGTTTGTCCCACCATATGTTAGACAAACGGGTAGTAATGCAACCTCGACATCTGCAACAACTGTTGAGATGAAAGTTTAAAACAGAAGTTGTTTCAGATGCAATCAAGTAGGACACCTTATTGCTGATTGTCCTCTAAAACAGAGAAAATTTAGAGGTATGAGGCCTCCGAAAACTGGGAATAAAACGAATACTAATTATGATACTGGTAAGAATGAGAACACACCAAATTTCAGACATTGGACTAATCCAAGATTTCAAAGAAATCAGTCTCATTTTGTCCCAGTTAACTACCAAACCAACAATTATAATTCAGTTAATTCACTAAGGTTTGGATGGACTCATAGCCAGTCTTCTAGAAGGTTTCCTTTCAGAACTTACAGAAACCATCCTCAAACTGACTTTGGGCAACCAAAGTACTGGATGCCGGTCAACAGATTTAATCGACCCAAGACTAGTAGGTCTTGGGTCCCCAGATTTTAATCTATTTCTTTAATTGTTCAGGAACAGTCAAACAGAGCTGTAAACAATCTGTGGGTTGTTGACAGGGGCTGTTCCCGGCACATGACTGGTAACAAGAATTTGTTACGTGACTGGAAATCTGTTCAAGGAGGAAGGGTTAGTTTCGCTGGAGAGAGTGGAGGTAGAATCAGTGGTATTGAAACTGTGACAAATGGAAGAATGAAGTTAGAGAAGGTGAATTTTGTGGAAGAGTTGAAGCATAACTTGTTGAGTGTGTCTCAGATTTGTGACAAAGAATACACGGTGCATTTTACTAAAAATGAGGCAATTGTTCTTTATCCTGGTTTCAAGATACCAGAGGCCTGGGTGGTGATGAAAGCTCCAAGAGAAAAGAACACGTATGTGATGGATATGAGGTCAACTGAGATGACAACAGAAGAGTCATGTCTTCTGTCAAAAGCAACTGAGTCGGAGTCAGAGTTATGGCATCGAAGAATGGGACATATACATCTTCGCAAAATGAATTACATTGTCAAGAATGGGCTGGTGCTTGGAGTTCCCTTAATTTTAACTTTGAAGATCAATGCTTGTCGTGCAAGATAGGAAAGCAACACAAAAAACTTCATCACTCCAAGAAGGTTAACACAATTGTCAGTACCCTAGACCTACTTCACATGGATCTCTTTGGTCCTGTGAATGTAAAGAGTCTAGGTGGAACGTCATACTGCTTGGTTGTAACCGATGATTACTCTCGATACTCTTGGGTATACTTTCTGAAGGCAAAAGATGAGACAATTCAGTTGGTAATTAACTTGATTACCAAGGTTGAAAATATTGTTGGGAGAAAGGTTAAGTACATCAGGAGTGATAACGGTACAGAGTTCAAGAACAATCAGATGGAGACGTTCTGCTTGCAGAAAGGGATAGAACATTAGTACAGCGCCCCGTATACTCCGCAACAAAATGGAGTAGCTGAGAGAAAGAATAGAACGCTAATCGAAGGAGCCAGAACCATGCTGGCAGATGCTAAACTTCCCGTGGTGTTCTGCGCTGAAGCTGTTGCCACAGCCTGTTATATCCTTAATCGTGTTTTAACTGTTAAAAGATTAAATAAAACTTGTTATGAACTCATGCATGGTATAAAGCCAAACTTGAATGGTCTCGAACCTTTCGGGTCCCCATGTTCAATATTAAAGACAAACTCAAAATTTGGTGAGAAAGCCGATGAAGGTATTTTAGTCGGATATGTTGTCGGGACTCCCAACAGAAGAGTCTTTAATTTATCGAATAGCAAGGTTGAGGTGATATGTAACATTGACATTACGAGTTACAAATCACCAAGGCCTAGCATGGGACCCGCTGAAGCTTTCGACCATGATAAACTATTCAAATCTTTTAATATGCTTTACTTGGATTTTGCAGAAGTTGATGAGAAAATTGCTTCACAAATTCTGTATGACGAGGAGGAGAATATTGTGCAACGTCCGCGATACGACGAAAGTCAACCTTCCTCGTCAAGTGCCGTTGATACTCCTGCTGCCTCTACTGAAGAAGAATTCTACAATCCATTTCATTCTCAACATCAATCACATACTGATGAACTCTCTTCGATTTTAGAAAACAATCTGGAAGTCGGTCCGGTTCAGACTACTGGAATTCACAAAAATCACCCTTTGGAGAATGTGATAGGTAACCTGTCTGACGGTGTTCAAACAAGAAGAAGTTTGGATGAACACACATGTGTTTACGCAAGCATTAAAGACACGGGTATCATAAATGAATGCTTGTACACCTGCTTCATAAGCCAGATTGAACCAAAGAATTATCAAACGGCTCTAAAGGATAGCTCGTGGGTCGAAGCCATGCAAGAAGAATTCGCACAGTTTAAGAAGATGGAAGTATGGAAATTAGTTGAAAAACCACAGAAAGTAAATGCTATCGGTACAAAGTGGGTTTTTAAATGTAAGAGAGATGAGAAAGGGATAATCATACGGAACAAGACAATGCTGGTAGTAAAAGGGTTCAATCAGCAAGAAGGAATCGACTACAACGAAGTGTCTATTTTTGGCATTTGCTGCACACAAAGAGATGAAAGTGTTCCAGTTAGATGTGAAAAGTGTCTTTTTAAATGGTAAAGTCGATGAGGTGGTGTATGTTGAACAACCTCCGGGATTCCCTGATCCAGATTTTCCTGATCATGTGTACAGACTTAGTAAAGCTTTATATGGGCTACATCAGGCACCTCGTTCCTGGTACGCAACCTTGTCCGATTACTTGCTTGATAATGGGTTCGAAAGAGGAAAGACCGATAGCATGCTGTTTGTCAAGAGAAAAGGGGGGAGATTTTCTACTAGTTCAAGTCTATGTGGACGACATCATTTTTGCTGCATCAAAAGTCGCCATGTGTCAGGAATTTGAAGCAGTCATGAAAAAGAGGTTTGAAATGAGCGCCATGGGCGAATTAACTTTCTTTTTGGGATTGCAGGTAGATCAGAAGAAAGATGGGATGTTTATTCATCAAACAAAATATGTCCATGATGTGCTCAAACGCTTCAAGATGGACGATAGCACCCCATTTGATACTCCAGTTTGCGTCAACCACAAACTGGGTGTTGATTCTGACAGTGATGAAGACGTTGATGTATCTAACTGCATGTTTGCGTCAACCACAAACTGGGTGTTGATCCCACCCAATATCGAGCAATCATAGGTTCTTTAATGTATCTAACTGCATCTAGACCTGATATTATGTTTGCAGTTTGTCTTTGTGCTCGTTTTCAGGCAAGCCCGAAGGAAACTCACATGAAGGGAGTGAAGAGAATATTGCGGTATCTCAAAGGCAAGCCTAAGTTGGGATTGTGGTACACGAAAAGGGGAGAACTGGATTTGGTAGCTTACACAGATTCTGACTATGGAGGTTGCAATCAGAACAGGAAGTCAACAACCGGTGGATGTCAGTTTCTGGGAGGAAGATTGGTGTCGTGGCAGTGCAAAAAGCAGACCTCAGTAGCCATTTCCACATGCGAAGCAGAGTACATGGCAGCATCAAACTGCTGCTCCCAGGTTCTATGGATACAACAGCAATTGCGCGATTACGGTCTGAATTTCACTCAAACTCCTATTTGCATTGATAGCACTGCTGCAATCTCAGTAACTAACAATCCCGTCAAACACAGCAAAACTAAACATATTGACATCCATCATCATTTTATACGGGATTGTGCTGAGAAGAAATTAATTGTGCTTGAAAAGGTTGATTCTTTGGATAATTTCGCCGATCTTTTTACAAAAGCGTTTGACCGATCCCGTTTTCAAAATCTTGTTGCGCTTAATGGGATGATCAATCATGAGTAACCTTGTTTTTCGTTTTTTTTTTTTAAAAAAAGAAAAAAAAACATCACTATCGCTTAGAATTATGTCGGTTGCTTCAGTTTGAAGGACACATCTTCGGATATGTTTGGTCCTTACTTCTACTAGTAGATTATGAGGATAGCCATTAACCTGATGACTGAAAGTGACCGGGGCGGTTTATGATGGGTTTTTATTCTTTTGCTGAAAAATAGTCGTTCATACTTAGTTAGAAGGACACATACTCGTATGTGGTCGGTCCAGCTGATCCATTGGATCTTCAGGATAGCCTTTTACCTGAAGACTTTTACTTTATCGGGGCGATAGAACTTAAAATTTTTTTTAGGGAGATGATATGATTTTTCGAGTCTATAACTTCGTAAGAAGTTTCAATACAATGTTTAAAAGAAAATTGATCCAACCATGGAAAGTGATAGAAAAACTAATTCTGTGTGCCTAACTGATGAAGTTATTAGGCCTAAAAGACCTAGAACAACCATTGTATGTTAGGGTAGCTTTCTATGGTGCGTAAAAGTAGAAGTGATACAAACCAAATCTTCTCGATTTAATGTGGAGAATCATTCTGAGTTGTGCATGTCTCCATATACATCTTTCCGAATGATAGGCAGAAAAGTGATTACCCAGTCATACACGAGCCCGTAAGTGTTCTGATTCCCGAGAAGATAGTGTCAAGTACCTGCAGTGATCCAGATTTGGGACTTGCAGTTGTCTATAATTTGAAGCTGTATTAATGTCTTTATTAATATATATATATATATATATATATATGTTGTTAAGCCTCGGAAGCTTAGGTTGTTTCAAATATCAATAAAGAGGCAAGAAAGAGAACGGGAAGAAGACTCTAAAGATCGATGTGTGCTTACTGTTTAATCTGACACTAGGGGTCGAAGTCAACTCGGGGTGACTTGGGGAAAGCTAAATACGCTTTGAGAATAGATAGGAGGCATCAAAAACTCTCATGTGATGTCCATCTAAAGTTTGAGCTTAATTGAACCTAATCCGTATCACAAAAGCGATGAAAACCATACTAAGTTTTATGTCATAATATCGCTGAACATAGATCTATGTGACAGCCACTTAATTAGTATGATTCCTGTTCGGATCTTTTCTAAAACATGCAGGTTCTCGTCAAGACTGAAATTTGATCCCGTTTATTTAATTACTAATATTTTCATTGCATATTTTGTTTTCTGGTTTAAAACTTGGTTACTTGGTTCTTAAAAGCCAGTTGCATTTTGATCAAAGTTATAAGGTTTGTTTGTAAATTAAAATAGGCGAACTTACTGATAAGGTAAAGAGGCGAAGTTGACCACCTGGTCGACCATAAGCGAAGTTAATGATAAGCTGTTTTACAGCGAAGTTGTTCAGGGGCGAAGTTAATGGTAAGCGAAGTTAACAATAACTTCGCCCTTGTATTTTCAAAAGTATAAAAGGTGTAACATGGGTCAACTTGGTCAAATACTTTCCAACCTACAAACACTCGGCGAACTTATACCAACACTCCGAACCTCGGCGAACTTAATCCTTGAATCGAACCTCATTTTTATCTATTTCTTGTCCGTGATAAAGGTGTGTAGGATCGGTTTATCCTATAATTCATATTAATGGTGTTAATCAAACCTTGAAATAATCATCTGTTTGCGCCGTTTCAGTAACAGGCGAAGTTAGGGTTTAGGCGAAGTTGTTCTCAACTTCGCCCTAGGTATAACCTCGCCTGCTCAAGTTTGTTTTAATTCAATTAGCCTGGTTTGTTCTCAGACGAAGTTAGGATTAGGCGAAGTTATCTTCAACTTCGCCTGCTCAAGCTTATATTATTAAAAAGTTCTGGTTTGTTCTCAGGCGAAGTTAATGTTTAGGGCGAAGTTGTACTCAACTTCGCCATATAGCTAACTTCGCCTGCGCATTAGATGTTCTCATAACTTCGCTCATGGTAACAGGCGAAGTTATGATCTGCTACGTCAATGCTCTAACTTAGACCGTTTGTTGTGCAGATATGGCTGCTATGACAGGGGCTGGTGGTTCTGGTGGTGACGAAGGTGGTGACAACAACCGACAGTTATTTCCGGGTCACAACATGTATATCACTTTGGATCCGGATGCTAGTGATATCGACGACTATCGCGAGATCATATCCTTCCTTGTTCGCTCACGTATTTTTCACGCAATCACTACTACTCTCCCCATTTCTCTACCAAATATTGAGGACTTTTGGCGAACGGTAGAATATGACTGTAGAGTTGATCCTCCAGTTATGCGCGCTACAGTAAACAATCAGGTGGTACAGTTCTCGGCAGATCAAATAAGGGTCGCTTTGCAGTTCGGGGCTGAAACTACAGATGATCCAACAGATTTTCTGGCTCCATTCAGAGATTGTGCGTTTCTACGTATGGGCTATTCGGGTTCGTTGGGTGACACTCAAAGGCGAAAGGGATTTTTATTGGACCAGTGGCTTCGATTTGTTTCAAGTTATGTTTGGGATTATAATATTATTGGTTGAACGAACAATTTCTATCGTTATTATTATTTGTAAAATCATTATTATTGTTTATCATTCATCCTTTTATTATTTATAAAATACCATTGCTTATACTTGATATAATATAAAATCAAATATATATTTGAAATAATTTAAAATAGATTTAATACAAATATACTTATCTATACTATATTATACATATTGGAAAGGTAAGAAAGCAATTTCACCTGAAACTCTTAAAATTAAGAGTTTAAAGCATAATGAACAGCTATCTATTTCATTTGATTTTTAGACCTGGGGTTTTGTTTGAAATCCCGCCCATATCACACCAGCCAGCCGATAAACTCTCTCTTAATTGCTTTTGCTTTTGAAATCCCGCCCACAACTTCATTTTCTCTCACCTACTCCATTCCATCTATGGAGATGGTGATGCTAATCGTGTGTCTCTTGGTGTAGATCTGGTGTGTTTTTTTGTCTTTGAAGATCAATGGTGCGGTTACTTTTCTCGGAGTTTTCAGTGATTATGATCTGACGACAATCGTTCTTGTTTCACGATTAAGGTAAAACCCTACACTCACGTTGGATTTTTATCAGTATATAAACATCTTTTAAAACTGGATCTCTAACTTTGTCTTAATTTGTGGGCCAAGCTAGGGTGCACGTCATACTCTGGCGAGAAATCCGGACAATTAAATCCGTTGTACAAGCGTGATTAGGTTGCTCAGTTTATGCCATTGGTTGAGTAAGGTTTCGTTTAAGTTATTAGTTTAGTGTTTCTAATTTTCGGTTTATATAAAGTAAATGTTTTGAGGTTATATTGATCGATCAGTTTATATAGATATTTGTTTTTGAAGAAGTAGATGTCATTTTATGTTAATTAAGTATCGAATGTCAAGCTAATTACTTTAGCATCAACTAATGGAGGGTGAATGTTAGATGTTTGAAATGAAAATGTTAAGGTGATTTCAGTTTATGAATTGAACTGTTGCTTGGTGAAATGTGTATTTGAGTTATTATGAAGATTTGATGTCTCGTTTTTGAAATCAGTTTTATGAGTTGTTGCTTTCCGTTATCCATTACGATATAAGTTAACAAGATATTAGTGTTTTTCATTGTTCATTGCGTTTTAAACTTGACTAAATCATGGTTGAGTATTTGAACAAATCTTGTGCCTTTGTGGTATCTACATCTGTTATGTTGAGGAGATAGTTGTTTATATGTTTACAAATTGTTCTTTATATGCGTTATATGAGTAATTATCTTGCTAAAATAAAATATCTATCTGCCACACTAAATATGGAAACAAAAAACTAAATATATGAAAATTTGAGATGTATTTTAGATCAAAAACCATGGAAATCCACTTAAAAAGGTGTGCCTCTGTATAATCCATTTGTGACATCAAAGTATGATATTTACTGTATGTTTTGTTATATACAAGACTCATGAGCACATTCATAGGTTGACGTGAAGCTTATGTTAGCTCTAGAAATTACACATTCATAGGGTATGTAGGTTGATGGAATGAGGTATGCACACACGCCTGTTTTGTTCATTTTTTTATTTGCCAGCTCAGCATCGCAGTAATGCACTATAAGTATTGAACTTTTCAGGGACTGAGCTGTAAATCAAGATTTTAGCTTGTTAACATAAACAAGCCGAGCCATTTGGTTTCTAAACGACCCAAGCCCGATCGGTTTCTAAACAAGCCAAGCTAATTCAGTTTGTAACAAGCCAAGGTAGACGAGGCTCATTTGCTCATTTGTTAGGATTATTTAGCTTGCTCACTCATTGGCTCATTTGAATAAAATCATAAATTCTTAATTATAATACAAGTTAAATTATTTTCCAAAACTACCCAAGATCTTTGGCTAGCAATATGGCTTGTAGTTAGAAGCAAAAAATAAATCATTTTTCTAAAATACACATGATCAAAAAATTGAAGTAGATGTTAAATTACACTTTGTCTAAGACCTGCTGAATTTTAATGTCCTCAAACTGCCTTTCGACGCTTATCTTACTATAAACTGATCAGAACAAACCCTTATAGAATATTCAAGAAGTTGTAGCAACGGATTAACAAATAAAAAATTATGTACTCCAGATTGCCCCTGGATATAAATATGATTTGGATGCAGTTTTATGAGTCGTTTGACAGCATAAACATATTTGACCCAAATTGTTGCTTGATTCGGAATAAAACTGTGACCCAATTTCATTCTTTAATTCGATTCAGATTTGATGTATAGTAATCCAAATTCGGTAAAATACCAAAAATGTTTTTTTAACATTTTTTTTGTTTTTTGGTGTACTGCAGGGGTGAAGGGAAGTTGGAATGACAGTTCCGTACGAACTATGTGAACTCTTTATTTGTTACTGGTGTTGATGTATCTCAGGCGAGCGATCTTCTCCAACCACAACATACCAACACCGTTTACATTTGTTGCAAGTCTCTCAAGGCGGCAGCAACTTATTGGGTCCTGCATGGCCACTGCAACCGGATTTACAACCGTCATTACAATAAAAGTAACACGACTTGATGCAACAGAAGTTGCAAAGATCATCGGGCTATGATACTTCAAATCGGTTTTCACATTTAAACGCAATGGTACGAAGTTCAAATAGGTGAACTATGAGAAAAAACTATAATCATTTATTTATTAACTTGTTACTTTTAATAATTTAATATTATATCGTGTTTTATGATTCATAGAGATTTTTAGTGCTGGAGATGGTGAGCTGTGGGATTGAGTAATTCTATCGGCTTCTGATTATGATATGGATTGCAGGATGATTTCATAACAGAAGCTGCAAGAGTGGCAGAGATGTGTGGCTGATAATTTTCTTAGCTATTGATCAAAATGTTATTTTTTTTTATTAATTCGGTGGGTGTATTTAATTTCAAAAGATCTATTTGTGATCATCAGGGTGGTTGCTTGAAGTTCCATAAATGGAGCCAAAGGATTTTCCTAATTTAAGGTTTTAGTTTTGTCACTTTGAGTCGACGAGGTATTGAAAGTTAAATTGTAGTTTGAGTTCATTCGAGCTTTAACCTAATGTAAGCGAATTTTATCTAGAATGTAAGGATGTAATAATATTTTTCATCAAAGTTAATATGAAACTATTTAAACTGTGTTTTGCGTTTTGTACATAATATAATAGTCATATCCCAAAATTCGCATTCGGAATCCCGTCGCATCGCGCGGGTATCTACTAGTAATATTATTATTTAAAGAAATATAAATCAAATAAAAGATAAATAAATCATAATATGTATTATAATAATATATAAATAATTATTTATTTCGAACCGATAATGAAAATTTGTTTAATTACAATTGATAAAACATTTTTTAGTATGTTTCAATATATCCAATATATTTTCGTTAAAAAAGTACATAATTATTATTATATATACATATATAATAATATATGTATATATATATATATACTATATATGGTCAAAAAGATGTTCAACAATGAGAAATTGTTATGTTAAAGTGTCGGTTTAATAAAATAAAGTTTATTTTGTATTTAATATTAATTTTAATAACTAAATAAATCATTTGAATAATTTAATACATCAAAATCAATCAAGAAAAAATAAAATGACAAAAACCGCGTCCAACGAGCTCAAACCCGCGCCCTTGGCCGGTTTTATGGTCCGGACACACACACACCAGCCAACTAGGCTGGTGTTAGTTGGTTAACATCTAAGAACCTTAAATTTTATACAGAAGCTGATTAAACCCCTAAATCAATAAGAACCCTAATAATCTAAATTCGATAATTTATTCTATAGTCGTTTAGTTAATGTTAGGGCTGTTGTTAGTGGCTTAAAGATGAACATGTTACATATAATTATTACCTTGAAATGTGATGAATTGAAGGTCTAATGAAACCTAACAGCGCCGCCCAGAAACGAACTAATTATGTAGTCCATAGATGGTCATAATGAAATTCACTGGGGGTTGAGGATCGTCGGGTCACGGGGAAGATGAGGACGAGATTAATTGAATTTTTATTACCCTTAAGTGGTATATCTCCATATTGGTAAAAAACGATTTGTTAATATATCAATTCGTATCCATTTGATTGTGTTTTCCAAATTAATGATGTCGGTGTGATCGTAATACGAGTATAAATGATTTTCATAGATCAATACTAAATTTAGCACCAAGATTAAGCTTCAAGAAACATCTGGATCACATTTACGGGTTAAAAAACGGGTCCACAATACGGGTTTGGACCTGGAAATGGGTTTGGGTTTTGTAATAATATAATTATAATCAGATTTCGTGTAACATCCCGAATTTCTAGGAATAATATTAAAATATTTTTTACGTTGCAAGAATTAATTTAAGTTATTAGAAAAATAATAATAATATAATAATGATGATAAAAGGATGGTGGGTTAAAATAGATGGAATTAAATCATGGACTTAGATGAAGATGGGCTATGGTCCATGGGCTTAGATAGTATAAATACCCCTTAAACCCTATGTCATTTCCATTTCAATCCATTCTACACACTAGCCTACACCATCAAAAACACATACTTAAGCAAAACACTGGCTACACTATTATATTCAACGATCCAAGACCAACCAAAGGTAAGAAATCATTTATCTCAGCTGACCCAACAATCTAGAACCCGACACCGCAGCCCCGGGATGCCGAATGAGCCGTTCGAATCTAGATTTAGCCTTATTCGGGTGTTTAATCAACCAAAAACGAGCTTAAGGGCCACCTTAGCTTAGATCTGAACATCCCGAAGCTACGTGGGTTATAAATGATCAAAAACTGGCCAACCATGGTGGTTAACGGCGGCTGACGGCGCCGGAATCAAAGAAAAACCTTAATATGTATAGATCGTATAAGTATATACGGACGTGTATGTATATGTAACGTATATGTGTATGTAACGTATATGTATATGTAACGTATATGTATTTGTAATGTATATGTATGTACGCCGTGTATGTATGTATGTATGCCGTATATGTATATATACACCGTGTATGTACGTATGCCGTATATGTATATGTAACGTGTATGCATATACGTCGTGTGTGTATGTATGCTATATATGTATACATGACTTATCCTCTATAATGACTTATATGGGGAATAACATACACGCCTAAAACTTATACGGGCCTGAGTGATTTTCCAAATAAACGAAAGATATACAACGTATACGTATGTAAACGATAGATATGGACTTACATGATATATAAGCTTTGAATATGAAAATAATTATTAATGTTTAAAACGGGAAATGACCTAGAAAGAAAGACCGAACTTCAGTTTTCTACCCCAGCCAGAGGCCCTGCCCTTGGACCCTACTAGGGGCTGGCGCCCCTCTACCCCGCTGCCAGGGGCGCTGCCCCGGACCCCGTTAGCTAGGGGTTAAATAAACATAGAAGTATGATCTAGTTAGGGGTAGTTAATTGATACTTGTAATTCTTATACAGTTAGCCGCACCTAGTTAAGGAAAGGAGATACTATTAACTCTAAAAGGAATCAGACACAGGTGAGTTTCTAGCCCCATTTTCTTGTTATGTTATCGGGGTTGTGTGCATACTCGATCTGATTAGTTAATACACTTACCTTAAGTGGTAAGTGTATAATGTGTGGTTGTTTTATAAATGATGTTGTTTTGGTTAAAAATCGTTTAAGGATCAAGTAACCAAATTTGTATGGTGATGTCTAGTGCTATGATGATAATAACGATTATGTAAGGATTTCAAACACAAACACAAGGATTTGTTACGTGGAAAAGCCCTTGATCTTGTTCGGATCACCGACACAAAAACCCCTGATGTTGACAAATAGTTTATCACCACTTTATTAATCAAAAAATGAGGTTACAAGTTTTGGAGAATATGATCAGTATTATAATGAAAGCTACGTGTGTGTGTGCTGCTAGAGAGAATTATCAGTATAGCCAAAGTTTGCGAGGTAATAAATGAATAACCTAACTGATCATAATCTCGGTTATAATCAACAATAACAAATACCAAAAGATCCTATAAATGCGCCACTCTTCCCACTAGCAGTTTCCATCTCTTTGACCACGTGCGGGAGAAGTCCAGTAGTGATTAAATAGGGTGACCAAGTCCTGGAGTCGTTATATCTATCAGTCACAACACCATTCAAACACAATCATTAGTAAACAAATAATACCGAGGATCCTTAATCCTTTGTAACCTGAAATTTATCACAAGGATAAATTATCCATAAGTTACACAAGAAAAGAGGATCCTCAGCATAAATTCTATACCCTAACAATTGCCCCAAAAATGGCGGGTGTTTATGCAATACAGCTGTCATTTTGAATTTTGAAATCCCTACAAAAGATATATGATTAGACATCTAGATATTGGCGACAATCGATCACTTTTTCCGGCCAACACCATTTTCCAACTGATGTGTAGTAAAACACACTTACTTTCCTTATGATTTTATCATGGTTTTTATGCTTAATTGCTTATTTTATGAAAGTATTGGGGGTTAAGTGCAATAATTTACAAAGTTTAAATGTTAATTGTAGGTTTATGAAAGATGGTGAAAAAAGAGTTAAGTTGGAAGACTTTAGGGGCCTTTTTGGTCAAGTTTCAAAGCTACAACTCAAGGCCCGACCCAAGTCCACAAGTTAGAAGCCTTACATGATATTATATTAAGTTAATTAACTTAATTTTTCAGCCAATATACAGCTCTAAATCCCGAAAAAAAAGAACCCTAACTCCTGTCCAAAGTTGCGATCGGCAGCATCAACAGAAGAGAAAAAAAGAGCTTGTGGCGGCTGTGGTGGCTGTTGTGACGGCTGGAGAGGAAGAAGAACACCAAGGAGAGTCTTGTGCAGCTGCTAGGCATCAAATACATTGATAAACTCAGATCAATAACCTTAAGTAATCATCTTTAAACTTTGTTTTTTGTTCAAGAACCCTAACTAGTTGAATTGATCTTTTTCTTTGGATTGTTTTGCAAGTAATTGATTGTTTAACCTTGATTTAGTTATTCTTGGATCTTGAATGAGTTTGATTATGTTTATGTTGATGTTTATGATGTTTTACTTGAATGTTAATGGCTGTCCAAACTTAATAAGTAGCTAATCTTGTTTGTTCTACCTAGGTTTGATGAATATTGTTAGGTTTTGACTAGTAATATGGATTGTTAATGATCATGGCTTAAATTGTTAATGTAAAGTTTGATTTAATAGTAAATTAGATTGTGTTTAGTGGCTGTGTTTTGTTTTATTATACCTAATAACCTCGTGCTTAAATTAATTGAATCGATTTTGATTAGTTGTTGCATGTTTAAGGCTCTTTACTTTGTGTTTAGGGTTTATTTGCGGGAAGTACAACCGTAGGGATAAGTGGGTAAATTAATTAGATAAAATCAGTTGTGAAACACCTTCTTAGATACCAAGAGGTGATAAGAAATAAACTCGTCTCATTACTTTTACTTGTTAGAATTAAGATCGCGCGAGAGCGGGTTTTGTTCTTGTCGGGTTTGGGTGTTTGAGCGATTAGTTGGTCTAGTTTAAGTTAAGTTGAATTGTTCCTCTATCCTTGGGTGCGTAGTATTCGTTTCCATTAGGCTAGTGTGTCGGTGAGACCGAGAGGTGAGTCGGCATTAGAACACGTTAATAATTTGTTTTCCCGGTTTGTTCTTAAAATCAACTAAGATAAGTTAGAGTTTGTTAGTGAGACCGAGAGGTGATCTGACCTTCTTGGGCGAAACTTACTTGTGTCATCCTTTAGAACCGGTGTCGTGAGAGTTTTCAATCCATTGTCTTGTCATCTCCTTCAATATGATTCTTACCTAGGAAGACGTTTTTATCACTGCAGTCAAAGTTTCCGAAATTTTGTCAAAAGTTTTCATTTAGTTAAGTTAGGTAGTTAAATTAAATCTAAAAAAAATCAATTAAATATTTTGGTGAGTCTTGGTTAGAGTTTAGTGATTATAAACGTTTTCACGTGTCTTCGAGTTCGATATCCGGACATTCCTCATCTGTGCTATACGCGACCGGTACACTTGCCATTTGTGTGAACTAGGATAGATTGTTTGGTTTTTAAAGCTTAGTTGCGACTTGTGTTTTATTTATTTATATATATATATATATATATATTTTCGCACATCAAGTTTTTGGCGCCGTTGCCGGGGACACGGTTTGAGGCGTATTAAGAACGACTCGAGTTAGGACTTGCCTTGTTTACTACTTGTCTTTCTTATTTGTTTTGTTTGTTAGTTTAAAATAGTTTAGCTAATTATAGTTTCTTTTATTTATTTTAATAGTTGTATGCGACGTACTCGATCTCTAGGACCACCAGAAATTGAAGGATTTCCCGAACCAGAGAGAGAGCTTTTGAGAGACGTCGTACAAAACCGTCTTCCAGTTCATCTACATCCGTCGGTAATACGTTCTCTTCTCCAACTTTTTCTGAACCCGTCATTAGGGATAGGATTATGGGCGACGCGAATCCACCACCGAGGAGGACAGTTGCAGACCGGGCCCGTCCGGTCGATGCTGGCGCGAGATCCAGCATGGCTCCACCAGCTATAGGAGTTCAAACGACTTGGTAGATTCCATCTAATGTTCTGAACACGATTGCTCATTCTGCTCAATTTCACGGGTTACTCCATGAGAACCCACATGCTCATATCACTCGCATCACACGAATTTGCGACACGTTTCATCTTGCCGGCGTATCCGAAGACGCCATCAAACTCCGAATCTTTCCGTTCTCACTCGTTGATCATGCGAGTCTGTGGCTTGAGTCCCTCCCACAGGGATCCATTGATACTTGGGCTGCCATGCATACCCAATTTCTTGAAAAATATGATCATTCGGCTAAGGCCGCTCGTTTGCGTAACCAAATTCATTCTTTCCAGATGGAGGACACCGAGAGCTTCTACGAGGCGTGGGAAAGGTTCAAAAATCTACTTGCGTTATGTCCAAACCACGGCCTACAAGACTGGGCGGTTGTTGAGAAGTTCTACAACGGAGTGACGTACGCAACTCAGAGTATGCTCAACACAGCTGCAGGAGGTAACCTACTGACAACGAAGGATACGGATGAGTGCATTTCCTTGTTTAACGGCTTAGCCATGAGTGGATACCAGCGACCACCAGTTAAGAGTACCAAAACCGTCGATTCCCTATCACGCGGCATGCATTCGGTCAACACGAGCACCGCACTTGCGGCACAAGTTGAAGCGTTAGCAAAGATCGTGAAGGACTTGCAGGTGAAAAGTAAGTTATGCGAGATCTGTAGAGGAGGACATGATACTGTTCAGTGCCCCGTAAGTTTCCAGGAGGAGGCAGTCGACTTCGTTAATAATCCAAACCGAAATCAACATTCTTTCAATTCTTATAATTCGGGGTGGAGAGGTAACCAAAATTCCAACTGGAGGAACGGAAATCAGTCCGGCTTCCAGCAACGTCAGAGCCTATTCCAGGATTCTGGTGAGGGAACGAGTAGTGGGGAGAAGAAGCCCACGTTAGAGGAGATGATGGCACAGCAGACACAGATGCTGTCGCAACTCATGACTCGAGAGGACTCCCGTCACAAAGAAACTCAAGAGAAATTCCGGGAGCACGAGTCATTCATGAGAAATCAAGGAGCGTCAATTCAAAATCTTGAGCGTCAGATAGGAGAGAGAGCAAGTCGTCTAAATGAGAGGTCGCCAGGTACACTTCCAAGTAACACTGAACAAAATCCGAAGGCGTTCGCGAAGGCTGTGACGACAAGGAGCGGTGCAGGGGCACGTAGCGAGCCTGTGATTCAGGAGGCGATGAGAGGAGTCGTTAACGAGCCTGCGGTAGATGTAGAGGAGCAGGTAGACGAGGAAATTCAGTTGGATTCTCTATCGGCCAAGGTGCATCAGAGGCACAACCCTGGAAGTTCAGCACAGGACGAGAACCAACCATTACCCAGCACACCACCGAGAGTCTACAAACCTAGACTCCCATATCCCGGGAGAGTCCGTAGGGATAGAGACGAGAAGCAGAACTCCAAATTTCTTGATCTTCTGAAGCAACTTCATCTTAATATTCCTTTCCTTGAGGCACTTACGCAAATGCCCAAATACGCAAAGTTTCTTAAGGATATTCTTTCGAACAAAGAGAAGTTAGCCGAAGTCTCTTCCATTCCTCTGAGTGCTGGTTGCTCTGCAGTCTTGCAGAGAAAGTTACCAGAAAAGATGTCCGATCCTGGGAGTTTCACAATTCCCTGCATCTTGAGTGATAATACGGTCGTCCATGCGCTGGCAGATCTTGGTGCCAGTATTAATCTCATGCCGTATTCCGTGTATCGCAAGTTGGGACTAGGCGAACCAAGGCCTACCCGTATGAGTATCCAGCTTGCTGATCGTTCTGTGAAATACCCCCGAGGGGTGGTCGAGAACATGCTTGTTTGTGTCGACAAGTTCGTCTTCCCGATGGACTTTGTCATCCTGGACTTGAACGATGACGTTAGTGTCCCACTCATCTTGGGCCAACCATTCCTTGCCACTGCACAGGCATTGATCGATGTCTACGAGGGTAAATTAATCTTAAGAGTTGGGGATGAGAACGTCACCTTTGACGTTCGACAGTCACTGAAACACCCCAAGTCTGCTGATGACACCTTATACTTCATTGATACCATCATGGAGCATGTTAGGGAGTTTCTCAGCAAAATTTGTGGAGGATCTGCCTCTGACACCCAGATTCTCGATAGGGAGATTCCGGAGATTGAAATGGTTGCCGTAACCAATCAGTCCTTAAATGACGACACCGAGTCACATACCCCTGAATCTGGCGTGTCTGCTGAGATCGTACGAGACGATCCGATGGACCGACCTTTGGTCGAGAGTCCTCCTCTTTCCTTAGAGCTTAAGGATTTACCTTCCCATCTTGAGTATGCATTTTTAGATGAAGAGAGGAAGCTTCCGGTTATCATTGCATCTGCGTTGACCGAGGTCGAGAAGGAGAAGTTGTTGAGGGTGCTACGAGAGCACAAGGAGGCTATTGCTTGGAAGATTATCGACATCAAGGGTATTAACCCGTCGTTTTTCACTCATAAAATCCTCATGGAGGAAAATTTCAAACCTGTCATCCAGCCGCAACGGCGGCTTAATCCGAAAATGCAAGAGGTCGTAAAGAAGGAGATCATTAAACTCCTTGATGCGGGGATCATTTTCCCCATTTCAGATAGTGCTTGGGTGAGTCCAGTCCAAGTGGTTCCTAAAAAGGGTGGCATGACTGTCGTCACCAACGAGAGGAACGAGCTTATTCCCACGAGGACTGTAACGGGATGTCGAGTCTGCATCGACTATCGCCGATTGAATGATGCCACCAGGAAAGACCACTTTCCTCTCCCATTCATTGATCAGATGTTAGAGCGTTTAGCAGGTCAGCAGTACTACTGCTTCCAAAATGGTTTCTCCGGGTACTTCCAGGTTCCGATAGCTCCCGACGACCAGGAGAAAACCACTTTCATCTGCCCTTACGGAACGTTTGCTTACAAACGTATGCCGTTCAGACTTTGTAACCCCCGGGCCACATTCCAGAGGTCTATGGTGGCCATTTTCCATGATATGATCGAGGACTCCATGGAGGTGTTCATGGACGATTTTTCCGTATTTGGGAGTTCCTTCGATCATTGTTTATCAAATCTCGAGAGGATGATGTCCCGCTGCGTTGACACCAACCTAGTCCTTAACTGGGAAAAATGTCTTTTCATGGTTCGCGAGGGCACTGTTCTAGGTCATCGAATCTCAAGTGCGGGGATAGAGGTTGACCGGGCTAAGGTCGAGACCATTTCTAATCTTCCCCCGCCTACTTCTGTGAGATCAGTTCGTAGCTTTCTAGGTCATGCCGGGTTTTACCGCCGGTTCATCAAAGATTTTTCTAAAATCGCGAGACCCATGACCAAACTTTTGGAGAAGGACTTTCCTCTCCCATTCATTGATCAGATGTTAGAGCGTTTAACAGGTCAGCAGTACTACTGCTTCCTAGATGGTTTCTCTGGGTACTTCCAGGTTCCGATAGCTCCCGACGACCAGGAGAAAACCACTTTCACCTGCCCTTACGGAACGTTTGCTTACAAACGTATGCCGTTCGGACTTTATAACGCTCCGGCCACATTCCAGAGGTGTATGGTGGCCATTTTCCATGATATGATCTAGGACTCCATGGAGGTGTTCATGGACTATTTTTCCCTATTTGGGAGTTCCTTCGATCATTGTTTATCAAATCTCGAGAGGATGATGTCCCGCTGCGTTGACACCAACCTAGTCCTTAACTGGGAAAAATGTCATTTCATGGTTCGCGAGGGCATTGTTCTAGGTCATCGAATCTCAAGTGCGGGATATAAGGTTGACCGGCAAAGGTCGAGACCATTTCTAATCTTCCCCCGCCTAAATTCTGTGAGATCAATTCGTAGCTTTCTAGGTCAAGCCGGGTTTTACCGCCGGTTCATCAAAGATTTTTCTAAAATCGCGAGACCCATGACCAAACTTTTGGAGAAGGATGCTCCATTTGTTTTTTCTGAGCAGTGTATCGAGGCGTTTGATCTTCTAAAAGACAAACTCGTAAACGCCCCAATCATGGTTGCTCCCGACTGGTCGTTACCATTCGAGTTGATGTGTGACGCGAGCGACTTCGCAGTCGGAGCGGTTCTTGGACAACGGAAGGATAAACATTTCCAGCCGATCTACTATGCGAGCCAGACCTTAAATGGCGCACAGGAAAGCTATACCACCACCGAAAAAGAGCTTTTAGCTGTGGTGTTCGCTTTCGACAAATTTAGGTCCTATCTGGTTTTGTCCAAAATGATTGTTTATACGGATCATGCTGCTATTAGATATCTTTTCAGCAAGCAGGATGCTAAGCCTCGTCTTATCCGATGGATCCTGTTGCTTCAAGAGTTCGATATAGAGATCCGTGATAAAAAGGGGGCCGAGAATGTGGTGGCTGATCATCTTTCACGTCTAGAGGGAGTTGACTTAGGAGATTCGGGAGTTAGGATCGATGATCGTTTTCCGACGGAGAGTCTGATGTTTGTTACTGCACAAGAGGAAGGTTTTCCATGGTTTGCTGATTTCGCGAACTATCTCGCTGACGGATACCTCCCAAAGATGCCTTACCAGCAAAAGAAGAAATTCTTTGCTGACATCAAATTTTACCTTTGGGACGATCTATATCTTTTCCGCATTGGTGCTGATCAGCTTATTAGAAGGTGTGTAGATGTCAAGGAAGGATGGCAAATTTTGAGCCATTGTCATGTGGGACAGACTGGAGGTCACCACGTTATGAGTTATACGGCAAAGAAAGTCTTTGATTCTGGTTTTTACTGGCCGTCTATCTTTAAGGATGCTCATCTGTTCGTTAAGAGTTGTGATCGTTGCCAGCGTGTCGGCAACATTTCTTCGCGAAACGAAATGCCCCAGAATGCCATTCAAGTTTGTGAGGTTTTTGATATTTGGGGTATTGATTTCATGGGACCGTTTCCATCTTCGCGTGGAAACAAATACATACTCGTGGCCGTCGATTACGTGTCTAAGTGGGTTGAGGCCAAAGCTCTACCCACCAATGATGCCCAAGTGGTAGTCCGTTTTCTAAAAAGTCTATTTGCTCGTTTTGGAGTCTCGAAAGCCTTGATCAGTGATCAATGAATAATCAAAGATAGAGAGGCACACTCAGGATTCACACAAAAGATTTCCATTTATATCATATTAAAATCATACAAAAGGATAATCGATTTAGGGTTTTCTAGGAATCCTAAGACAGCCGTCACACAATATACTCTCAATTAATGAGTCGGTCTTATCCGTATTGTGCTTTTTCTCTCTCTAGCGTGTCTGGCGGCGTGCCCTAAATATTCTATTTATAGGCCTGCCAACCTAGGACAGCTGTCATTCTTTCTAGAAACCCTATCCGATAATACATATTCAAATTACATATTCAAAAATAAACTAAGTGTAAAACAAGTCTTCCGGGTAGGCTTTTCATTAATCTTCAGTCTCCGAGTACGAAGTGTACTCGGCCTTCCTTCAGACTTGGTAAACATAGAAGTGTACTCGGGATCAGTTTCTAGGTAGACTTTACTTAAAGAATATTTTACCAAGTAAAATATTCACCGAGTAGACTTCAATCTTCTTGAATTTATCAGACTTTGCCCGACAACTCCTTACGAGCAACCCTGTTCTTCTATGATCCTGTTCGGCTTTTTGTCATTGAATAACTTATTAGCAAAGTGTACTCGGGAATCACTCTACCTTGCTTGAGCTGAACCTTACTCGATATAACTTAGAAATATTCCCTTAACTCATCAAGTATACTCGGACCATACTTATTGATAAATACCTTGCCCGGTCTTCCAATTACTTGGCTTCTTGGACTTGGTTAACCAAACCTTACTCGGAAGAGTAAAAGACTTGGTTTTTGAAGAACAAACCTGCTTGACAAAGTGAACCTTGCTCGGAGATACCAAATCAGTGATCCTTACTCGGGAATGCACTAAATAGCATACCTTGCCCAGATATCCACTTAAGAAGACTATTTGAAGTAAACCTTGTCCGGGAGGCAAAATCTCGTACTCGGCTAAGTAAAAGCTTGCTCGGAACCCAAGGTGTGCTCGGATTCAATACTTAGCAGTTTCTGAGGAGGTTGAGAAGATTCCAATCTTCCATATTCTTCGTTTAGGTCAAATCTCCTCATTTGGGTCAAACTTTTGACCCAACAATCTCCCCATAGATTTGAACACCTCAGCTGGCCCAAAACACTCTATGGTTACTTACACTCAGCAAAATACACATCAAATTAAAAGTCAAATTTCATAATCAAATTACATAAACAAGATTACATATTCAAAAGTGTCCGAAGACATTACAAAACAAAGCCTAATCTTGAAATTCTTCATTTCAGCCAGAGATGCTTGTTTAATTTTCTTGCTCAACCAAGAATCTTAACAGTTCTGATTGCTTAGCACTTGTAGGCCTTTGCCTTTCTTTGTAATCAGAGAGATACAGTGCTGCAATCACATTCAATTGCCATGGATTGAATTTTCTGAAGTCATTTTTAGAGAAGATCTTCACAATCTCTCCTTTTTCCATCATAACATTCAGATGTTCAGTCCTGGAATCATAGAATATTCCACTTGGCATAACATTGTGGTTGACTGAAGGGTTTTTGGCTTTTACAGCAACCTTGACAAAGGGTTTATCCATCTTCAAGTGCATCTGCTTTGGTTTTTCCTGAGTAGACACAGACATCTTCCCTTTCTTTGTATTGTTCTGTTTTGAGAGCACGGATGTTGTCTGTTTGCAGAATTCCTCTACTTTGAATTTCCCTTTTATTGTCATCCTTGATAGATCAACCATCTTTTTGGATATTCCTTTTTTCTTACCAACCAGAGACTGAGCGGCTCCCTTCTTCAATTTCAATTGTTGTCCTTTCATTTTCTTGAAGTTGCTCAAAATCTCTTTTCTTGTCATTACTTTTACATAATCAAAAGGAATTCCATTCTTAACCAAAAATTTTGGTTTACCACCATATTTGCTTAAGAATTTTTAATTTCCACTTCTTGTTCCAAATCATCTTTCAATTTCAAGCCTTTTAGTTCATTGTCTTGAGTTTTCTTTTCTTTACTTAAAGCCTTTGATATCTTGTCAATGACAGTGTCTAGTTTCTCCTTTATCTCTTTCTCAGGTTCTTCTTGCTTAATTAGCTTGAGCAGAGAGACTACCACACCATTTGGAATTTCTTGATCATTCAAGCATTTTTCAATCAGTTCTTGAGGCACATCCTTCTGATTAACATTCTTCACTTCATCTTTTAGCCTTTTCTCATCTTCAAACATTTTCAGCAGGTTTTCTTGTTCTTCAAAGTCTTTATCAGACATCATTTGACTCAGAAATTCTCTGTCATGAATTTCTGTCATCCTTTGTACATATACTCTTTTGGCTTCTGATTCAGATTCATTCATTTCTGAGTCCATTGTGTTTTCCTTCTGAGAATTTAAAGTCTGAACTTTATCATCCTCTTGAGCAATTTCTTTCCCTTTCAATTTCTTTCTTTCCTCAAGATCTTTCTTTTCATCTTCTGTAACATTGTCAGCTTCATCATCTGAGCTGTTCTTTTCATAAATTGAGAGAAGCTTCAGCGAATTCTCCCCCTGATTCAGTACTTTCTCCTCCTGTTTTGGGGCAGCTGAGATCTTCTCAACCTCAGACATTAGGGTCTGAACACGTTGCAATGCTTTCTTCAGTTCTTCAGAAAGATGATGTTTGTAGGAATTGTAATTACTTGGAGTTGGATCCATTGCTGATTTTCTGTTATATCAATAAACATACAATTATCAGATGGATCTCAAAGTAATTATATATTAGAATAAAAATTAAGATATAAATGATATTTCAATTCAAACCGTTGTCTTGAATTATATAGAAATCTGCACAAAAACACAAATGTGAGTTACACTTGAAATGTGAAGTTTGAATTTTGAATAGCATATGCAGGTCTTCTTTTAAAGAGAGTTAAGACAAATGTAAGGTACAGATCAGTAGCTTTTTCAGAAAGAGTTATGAATAAAGGTCTGCATATTTTTCTTTTCTTCAGCATTTCAGATAAAGTGAGAATCTTTAAAAGTGTTTTGTCTTTTATCACATAACTTTCTTATCTATTTCAAGAATGGTTTGCTTTGTGATACCGGATTGCAGTGGAAAGAGAGAGAGGAAATAATGTTGAAAAATTTGCCTTACTCCCTCTTTCATATCTTTTGAAAGTGGGTTTTAAATGCTTTTTGTCATTTTGTAAAATCTTAGCTGTCAACCAGTAACATTATCCACTTGATATATTAAAACTTTTAATTTCATTTAAGTTCATAAGACCTTATTCGAAAGATTAATATATCCAAATTCTACTCGGTATACTTCCACATACAAACCTTACTCGGTCAAACTTTGCTTGGAGGGTTTTCATTTTTGAATATACAAAGTTTGCCCGAATTCGTCTATATATCAACCTTGCTCGATCAAGTAAATTAATTTAAAGTTAAGACAATAATGAAGAAAGCTTACTTGAAATACTCGATCTCTTGAGAAATTAATCACAAAGCATATAATCAAGTATAATCATCAAATAAACATCCTTACTAAGAATCAATTAAGATCCCCACATAGATTTCTCAATTTCAACTTAAAACTTATCTAGCACAAACCCTAAAAAGAATAATAATCAATTTTATCATAATCAATTAACATATTCAGGTAACACATTCATTCAAGTATCCTTGAAAAAATAGTGTGCCCGAGCAACCTTTTGATTTAAAGTATGCCCGAACAACTGTCTTATTCAAAGTATACCCGAATAACCTTCTTATAATACAAAGTGTGCTCGGAAAGAAATTCTAGCAGACAGTGTACTCGGAAAGTTAGATTTTTGAAATTACCAAGTATATTGAAGGAACACAAGTGTACCCGAAATATAAAGTGTGCTCGGAAAACAAGGTTTTCCCGAAAACACTTGTAATTTCAAAGAAATCATACACATACATATCACAGAGCATGCTTAGAATGAAATTTAAACACATAAACATTTAAGTGTGCTATAGTCTAAAATTTCATAGAGCTTGCCTGAAAATCCTATGTTAGCACTAAGCATGCTAGGATAAACACATTCAATCATCAGGTATGCCGAACAACAATCTTATTCAAAGTATACCCGAAAAATGACAGACTTAAACAGTAACATCTAAGTGTGCCCGGAAAGATTAACAGCCTTTCCTAACAACATATTCACTCAAAGCTTACTCGATGTACTAACTTAAGTTCACAAAGTTTGCTTGGAATCACAATCAGCAAATAACATGCATATCTTTCCCGAAACAAGAATTACTTGTAAGAAGCTAACTATAACAGCACATAATCATCTCAAGACTTCAAGCTTGCTCGGGACATGAGTACAATAGTATACTCTACCCGGAAAGTGTAAACACTTCAAAGAATGCCCGGAAATCATAAAGTTAGTCAAAAATGACTAAGCTTACTCGGAAAGGTTGAAAACTATCAAACCTTACCCGAAATAACGTATTCACACATAAACAAGTCAAAAATGACTAAGCTTACTCGGAAAGGTTGAAAACTATCAAACCTTACCCGAAACAACATATTCACACATAAACAAGACAAAAATGACTAAGCTTACTCGGAAAGGTTAAAAACTATCAAACCTTACCCGAAACAACATATTCACACATAAACAAGTCAAAAATGACTAAGCTTACTCGGAAAGGTTGAAAACTATCAAACCTTACCCGAAACAACATATTCACACATAAACAAGTCAAAAATGACTAATCTTACTCGGAAAGGTTGGCAATTATCAAACCTTACCCGAAACAACGTATTCACACATAAACAAGTCAAAAATGACTAAGCTTACTCGGAAAGGTTGAAAACTATCAAACCTTACCCGAAACAACATATTCACACATAATCAATTGTTTTGTACTCGGAAAGGTTGTAAATCATTAAACCTTACCCGAAAATACATATTCAAACAGTTTGTGCTCGGGAAGGTTATAAAGCATTAAACCTTACCCGAACTTACATATTCAACCTATTTTAGGCAAAATGCAACACTTTTTGACTTAAACCACTTTATCAAAATATATTTTTCATTTCAGATCATAGTTTAAGAGCAAATGGTGCATTTAGAGATCAAATTTAAGTTATAATTCTCTTCAAAACAACTTCTTCCTTTTACTGAAAAGATCTCAAGAATGGGATCATATTGACTAAGTAGCTATCTCAATACTTCACTCTCAGCATTATTATGACAACATAGATAGGTTAACAGCAGGAATAAACTTAGCATGAATTTAATCTCTTTGGTGATATGATTTAGGTTCATTTAAAACATAATGCATCAATGGTCAACACTGTGCAATGATGCCTCATATCTCTTCTCAAAGCTTATTTGGCTTTCCCCAGATCACCCCAATTTGACTCCAACCTCCTGTATTTGGTCAAAAATAGTTTTTGTATGACAGAACTTATTGTATTTTTTTATTTTTAGATTCAAACATATCTAGAGGTTGAACATTGGACTTACAGTTAGAAACATGCCTTTCATTCAAGATGAGACAGTTTTTTGCCAACATCTTTGTAGTTCTAGTTGTAACCCTCTTGTTTGATAAAATATTTAAAACACTTATCAACTTTTGGTTGATTTATTCATTCTTCCCCTTGTTTTTGATATTTTCTCAAATTTTCTTAAAGTATGTTCCTTGTCATATTTAAAGATGTTTCATTTTTGGTTGACCAAATAACAACAGGCTCGTGTATGACTGGGTAATCACTTTTCTGCCATAACATTCGGAGAGATTTATCTTGAGACATGCAAAGACAACTGTGAATCTCCACATAAAGATTAGCATATTCATTATGTTTATATCACCTTAAATTTTACATCATCATGGGAAAGCAACCATACATGTTAATGACTATACTAAGGTCTTTTTTAGCCTAATAATTCCATATGATCAGCTAAGTAGTCAATGTACTATCATTTCCCAAAAATACAGTTTAATATTCAATCACCCCAATATCTCTTCATTGTCAGGTTAATGGCTATCCTGTTTGACCAGAAGTGGTTAACAGGACCAAACATACATGTGAATATATGTCCTTTCAAAGTCAGAGCTATTGACATAGTTTTAAGTGAAGGAATAAGAAACAAGTCATAATTGCCCCAAATGCATTCAGTTTTCAGGTCAATGGCTATCCTTTGAATCTATAGAGATTTAAGGACCAAACATACACAAGTGCATGTCCTTCCAACTGGGCAAATGACATAGTTTTCAGCAAAAATAACTACTTGAGACTTTTCTAAAAAAATCCTTCTTTTAAGCTTCTTGAAAGCTTGAACTGAATAATCTTATCATATCTCTATACCATTAATCAACTTGCTCATGTTTTGCCCAAAATAAAGTATTTATGCAAAATTCATTATAAAATTCATTGAATCACTTAATTTTGACATAAAACACATTTTGATATAAACAGTTGCATCACATACTCAAATCTTAATCATTTTTAACATCATCAAGAAAAACAGACTGTACTAACATTCAAAGTCTATCCTATCTTAACATCAGAAGATCAGATAAATAACATACTCAAGTAACCATAAACATGTGATTACTCATGACATCAGACAAGTATTTAATTTCACCCAAACAGAACAAACTACTTATCATAACATCAGATCAGTTAACATGATAGTCAAGAATTATCATTAATTTCAAACAAATTGCACAGATATTTACTTAAGCACCTATCAGTTAACTTCAAAACAGTGACATATTCAAAACATATTCACTCAACATTCAGTTGAAACATATTCAATATTTGTAATCTCTAATGAAATAAACAGCTATCTCAGAGAGACACACATACATGCAGTTAAGGCACACACATTTAACATACTCAGCAACATACTCAAGTAACATACTCAAGTAACATACTCAGTAACATACTCAGCAACATATTCAAGTAACATACTCAAGTAACATACTCAGCAACATATTCAGCTACATATTCAGGTAACATACTCAAGTAACATACTCAGCAACATATTCAGCTACATACTCAAGTAACATATTCAGTAAGTGTGACCTCTTCTAAATTTTTCAGGTAGCACATAGAGGTACACAACCAAGCACACATCCTTAATCAGATTTCATCAGAGGTGATCATCCCCAGGGCTTTCAAAAGAAAGTTGAACCTGGTTCTGTCAAGTGGTTTAGTGAATAGGTCAGCCAAGTTATCACTTGTATCAACTCTTTTCATTTCAATCAATCCTTTTTCACTGCAATCTCTGATGAAGTGATGTCTGATTTCAATGTGCTTAGTCTTAGAATGTTGCACAGGATTTTTTAACAGCAAAATATGCAGCAATATTATCAATCAGAATAGGGGTGTTTAGAAAATTCAAACCATAATCCAGCATCTGATTTTGAATCTAGAGAACTTGTGCACAGCATGCAGATGCAGCAACATATTCAGCTTCTGCAGTGGAGATTGATACTGTAGTCTGTTTCTTGCATTACCATGACACTAGCCTTTCACCCAAAAAACTGGCATCCCCCTGATGTTGACTTTCTGCTCATGTTACACCCATCATAATCACTTTCTGTATAAGCAAGCAGATCAAAGGCTTGATTCTTAGGATACCAAATTCTTAAGTCTATTCTTCCCTTCAAATATCTGAATATTCTTTTCACAGCATTCATGTGGGAGACTTTTGGATTTGACTAGAACCTTGCACATACACACACAACAAACATGATATCTGGTCTTGTTGCAGTCAGATACATCAGAGATCCAATCTTGGCTCTGTATTCATGTTCATCTACTGACTCCCCCTTTTCATCATCTATCATCTTTTCTTTGGTGTCCATTGGAGTTGAAGCAGTCTTGTAATCATGACAGTTGAACTTGTTCAAAATGTCCTACACATATTTAGTTTGGTGAATGAAGATCCCTTCAGCCTTTTGTAGAACTTGCAGTCCCAGAAAGAAGTTCATTTCACCCATGGAACTCATGCTATACTTGGATTTCATCACCCCTTCAAACTCCAAACACATAATTTCATTTGTAGATCCAAAGATGATATCATCAACATAGACTTGTAAAAGCAACAAATCTGACCCCTTTCTTTTGTAGAAGAGTGTCTTGTCAATGGCTCCCCTTGTGAAACCATTTTCAAGTAGATGAGTTGATAGCTCATCATACCATGCTCTAGGAGCTTGATGCAGTCCATAAAGGGCTTTGTTTAACTTATACACCCTGTTTGGATACATGGGATCCTCAAAACCTGGTGGCTGAGCTACATACACCTCTTCATCAATCTTTCCATTTAGGAATGCAGATTTAACATCAAGCTGAAATACTCTAATGTTCTTTGAGGCAGCATATGCAAGGAAAATTCTTATAGCTACCAGTCTTGCAACTGGTGCAAACACTTCCTCAAAGTCTATCCCTTCTTCTTGAAGACATCCCAGTGCTACAAGTCGAGCTTTGTTTTTAATCACTAAACCCCTTTCATCTCTTTTGTTTCTGAAAACCCACTTGGTTCCAATTGCATATCTGTCATATGGCTTGTCTACAAGATCCCACACATGTAGATCTCTAAACTGTGCCAATTCCTCTTGCATTGCCTCTACCCAACTATTGTCTTTTAAAGCTTGAGCAATGTTCTTTGGTTCTATTTGAGATAGAAAGCAAGAGTACAGACAGATGTTTTCTATCTCAGAATGACTCCTTGTAACTCTTTCATGCAAGTCACCAATGATATTTTCAGCAGGATGATTCTTTTCAACAGTAGGAGTTTGTATTATCATATTTGTAAACAAATTTGTGTCAAGATTTGTTTCATTGAGTTCAGGTTCTTCAATGATCAAATCAGCTTCTGCATCATGAAACTGTGGTGCTTCCTCATTGTTTTGTCCTTAAGTAGATGCACCATTGTTTCCCAGATTCAAATTTTTGAATAAGTCTTGAAATCTTTCTGTGGTGACAACTTCTTCATTTGATTGGTTTCTTGTGTCACTCTCATTCTGAACATGATCATTCTATACATTTGGACTGTCTTGATTGTTCATAGCCTGATCCTGTTCAATGACCTTGCTTGAGGAGCTGTTCACAAAAGTGTATTCCTTTTCTTTTCTAGCAACCTTTTTCCACAATTCTTCTAAGTCCAATTCTTTCTTCTTATTCTCTGCAAGTACACTGGTCTTGTAGAATGAATCATCAAAGTCTTTAGAATAAATCTTGAATGACTTTATTAACTTCTCATGATCAAACAGCCATTCTGCACCACTGACTGTGTTGAATTGATTCTCATTAAAAATGATGTCAGATGACTCTATCACACTCATGTGATCTTTCACATATACTCTGTACGCCTTTGAGTGAGTAGAATATCCAACAAAGAAACAATCTAGTGACTTAGTTTGAAACTTGTTCAAATAATCTCTAGTGTTCAAAAGAAAACATTTGCAACCAAAGGGCTTGAAAAACTTTATGTAAGGCTTTCTATTATTGAAAATTTCATATGGAGTCTTGTTATGCCTTTTGTTTACAAGCACCCTGTTTTGAACATAACATGCTGTATTGATTGCTTCAGCCCAAAAAGTGACAGGCAAATTTGCATCTGCCAACATGGTTCTGGCAGCTTCTATCAAAGTTCTGTTTCTTCTTTCTGCCACTCCATTTTGTTCAGGAGTTCTAGGAGCTGAAAATTGTTGAAATATCCCTTTCTGTGTGCAAAATTCTTCCATGACTCCATTCTTGAACTCTGTACCATTGTCACTTCTCATTATCTTTACTTTTTTATTCAGCTTGTTCTCAATCATTGTGACACAACATTTAATCAACTCAGCAGTCTCATCTTTGGTACTTAGGAAATAAACCCAAGTGTATCTTGAATAGTCATCAATGATCACCAGACAATATCTTTTCTTCCCAATACTTGGTACACTCACTGGACCAAATAGATCCATGTGAAGTAACTCAAGTGGTTGATCAATTGAATTGATGAGCTTTGTCTTATGAGTAGACTTGTGTTGTTTTCCCTTTTGACATGAGTCACAATGATCATCTAACTTGAATTCTCTTGTAGGTAAACCAATCACATGTTCACCTTTGACCAGTCTGTTCATGTTCTTCAAGTTTACATGACACAGTTTCCTATGCCACAATTTAGATTCATTTTCAGTGGCTTTGGAAACAAAACATGCACCTCCTCTTGAAATGGCTTCTTTCATATTCAACTCATACAAGTTTCCATTTCTTGGTGCCATCATCATAATCATTTCAGGTGGAATTACAAACTCAGGTTTTAGATTGTAAAAGTGTGAATCATCAAAACTGACTTTGTAACCTTTATCACACATTTGTGATATGCTCAGCAGATTGTATTGAAGTCCCTCAACATGAAACACATTATTAAATGACACTTTTCCATTTGTCAAGATTCCTTTACCCACAATCTTTCCACCATTTTCATCACTCCCAAAAGCAACATGTCCTTCATACTTCTCTTCATAGTTCACAAGTGACCTCTTATCACAAGTCATGTGCCTAGAACAACCACTATCCATATACCATATATCATTCAAAGGAGTGGCATGTTCCTGCACATAGATAAATTTGATTAGTTAAGTGATGAAGTGCAAGCTTCATAAACTTGCAACTCATCAGTGTCATTTTCAATGGAAGCTTGGGAAGTGAGTGTTGTAGGTTCAGGATCTTCATGAGTGATTTCTAGATTATCAGAATTGTCAGTTTCATATCCACACTCTCTTGGTGTTTTAACAAGTGAAACTAAACTTTGGAGCTCAACTGAGTCAGTGACATCCTCTTTCAAGACATAGTCCTTTGTTTCTGAGTAGTCTCTTACATCAGCCACAGCTTCAATTTTAGTTTCTGCTTTAGGTTTCCAAGTGAAGCCTTGTGGTTCATATCCATGTTTCATCAAGAACTGCTCATCACCAGTAAGTTCAGTTGGTTTCATTCTCTGATAAGTATCTTTTCTTCTTGTCTTCTCACTGTTTGATGATCCTTGAGAGCTATCAGATTTGACTGATTGAGTATCTTGCTTGATTCTCACAGACTGATAGTTCTTTTTGGTCAATTTCTCATCCTTTTAGGAGATTTGCTTCTTCTTTCTAGTTCAGTCACTTTCTTTTCATTCCTTGTCTCCTTTTCAGATTTCTTCTTCTCTTTGTTCATGGTTTCATTACCACACACCTTTCATTTTCCCAGATATTCATCATACTTCTGTTTGTACAGGACAGAGTCTTTCCCATACTTTGTTCCATCTGATACATCAAATGGTTTGAATTTGGATCTTTCATTACATGAATCTGTGTCGTTTGATTGCTCGCAGGGTCTGGATTG
This sequence comes from Bidens hawaiensis, assembly GCF_021521415.1. NCBI lineage: Eukaryota > Viridiplantae > Streptophyta > Magnoliopsida > Asterales > Asteraceae > Bidens > Bidens hawaiensis. Next base: position 98,605 of record NW_027494306.1, read on the forward strand.
GTCGTATTGTTAATTACAGGGGACTATGGAGATGGCAGGGGTCATCCAGGAAAAATTTGGGATTTTTCTAAGATCGCTTGGTATTTACGACATATTTAGTGTTTAAATGGTGTTTAAAAATAGATAAATAAATGTTAAATATAAAAATTAATTCTGGAAATATTTTTATAAAATCCCCCACTGTCAAAAAGTGATTTGTGCAAAATTTCAAGATCCGAGACTAAACGGATAATTATTTGTGCTAAAACAAACTTTTAAAGCTTAAAACGTGTAAACCGGTAAAGTTCGCATAAGCGAGCTGACTGGTGTATAAAAACCCTAAAAATGAACTATTTTCATATAATTGAGTTAAACAAGTAAAAATGAATCATCCGAAAATAATTCGGATAATTTGAGTGTTTTTAACCTATTTAACAGTTTCCGGTATGATAATGACGGAAACGGGTCCCGCGGCCAATCGGGACATCAAAACCGAGCCCTAATTTCACAACTTAGTTAAATTATCAATTAACAACTATTTTCGGGTCGTGTGCGACCAAACTCATTTTTGAAACATAAAAATGGATAACCGTGCTAGGCACGCAAAACGGGAAAAATGACTAATAGTAAATCTGACTAGTGAACTCTAAGCGATATCACAATCTGAGTCCTGTGAAGTGTGTCTGGGTTAACATTGCCCCCAGAACGGGTACAGTACTGGGTTAACTGTGTCCCCAGATGTACCGGTTAACACGGTTAAAGTTATGTTAATAGTGATTGTATAGTAACGAACTTAGGGATCGTATTACAGATTTGGACTAGTAGCTGGAGTATTGTATTACTAATTTGCCTATGATAAGGTGAGTTTCACGAGCCCCTTTTTCTGAATTGTTTTTAAATATTTTCCCGGGGCGGAAAACATGTTATTATTTAAATGTTTAAGTACATACTGAACGCATGGATTTGCGTGTATTTATAAGTATTTGATTGTATGGGAATCATATGGAATGGGTACATTACTGGGTTATCAGTGTCCCCATATGTCCTTGAAAGTGTTTCTGGGTTAACATTGCCCCCGGAATGGGTATAGTACTGGGTTAACAGTGTCCCCAGATGTCTTTAGAAGTGTTTCTGGGTTAACATTGCCCCCGGAATGGGTACAGTACTGGGTTAACAGTGTCCCCAGATGTCTCTAATATATGATTATCATAATGATTTATCACTGTTTATTTAAATTAGTGAAACTCACCAACTATTCGTAGTTGACCCGTTTTCTATACATGCTTTCTAGGTACTCCCAAACTGGAGTAAGTGGTACATGCTTGCTGATGCGTGCTATTTGAGGAAGTTTAGTGATCGTTTTGTATTAAATATGATAATGTAATGTTGGTAAAACTTATGTGCTATCGCCTAGACGGGAACTAAACTCGGAACAATGTAATATGATGTAAATTAATGTAGTGGTGTTTTCTTTATAAGCAATGCTGTTGATATCAGATGTGTCTGTTACATCCCGTTTACGTTTCCGCTGCGGTTACGGGGTGTTACAGAACTTGGTATCAGAGCCATTGGTTATAAATGAATTAGGATGTCTTTAAAAGATACCTAAAATATAACCGGTAGCTCAAGTATTATAGGATCTGAATATCAACTAATAACATATAGTGACGAGATCTGGATGAACTTGGATGGACAAGTGAGTTATTATGGTCCAGAACATAATAACAGACTTGTCCGCACGAGGGAATTCAGGGGAAGTCACGTGGAACATTAATAGGTAAAATCGGCAACGTATGTGTAAGTATATGATAGTATTTTTATGTGACAAGGTTGTATAAATGTGTGTATATTAATTTAATTATGATTTACATTATGGAAGGAACTATATGTTTGCTAACTTGTGTACAGGTAAGCATGTCAAGATCACGAAGTTTATTGGTAGAGGAGGACCCGGAGGAGGCCAGTTCCGGGGACTCTAGGAGTGTACGCATAGCTTCCAGCACCGAGCCTACTGAGGCTAGCCATAGGAGTGCTAGCTTGTCCTCCCCTGCTAGGGTTACCAGATCCCCCACCCCACCCGCACCACAGGTCACCCTTGCCCCTCCCAGACCCGGTCCCCGCCTCACGGCGCGGATCAGTGCCCCATATGTCCCACCTACCTTTACCCCACCCAGATCCACTTACTACAGGGGCGAGTCCTCCCGCCCCCAGCCCGGGCCTGTGCCTCCACCTGTGTGGGGTACCCCCAGGCCGGTGAGGGATGAGCGTCCCTCCGCCGAGGCTGCGTGGCTCCGGGTGCTCACCGAGCAGATGAATGAGCACACCACCGCCTTGACAGTGGGTATTCAGAGGAGGAATCACTTGGCGGATTGCATACTGGACAGCCAGCATGCGATCGCGCAGCTGAGGAGGGAGGACGCATACTCCCAGTGGATGATTGACCGGATGGAAACACGGATCCGAGGTTTGATGGCACTGTTAGTGGGGATGGTGGCAGTGTTGGTGTGGTTGGTATACCACCGTGTTTAGATCATGTTAGGGTGGTAGTAGACAGGGTCTGCTTTTTGATACTCTGTGTTAGCAGTTAGTGACGATGCTAACATAGAGTGAATCTTGGGTAGTTTTAATACAGTCACTAGCCCATAGGGGGTCTTTTTTTTGGGGATACCATTGTAGATATTTTGATGTATCATTCAAGCACTGACCCATAGCGGGTTATGTCGAAATGATGCCGACGTAGAACCGATGTATGAAAACTTAATCTATGGGCTAACGTTAATGTAATGTGTACTGATGATTATGTAAAATGTACTAATGTTTATTAATGAATGGAATATGTGTTGTGTATCGAAATTGGAATTTGTATTAATTATATATATTTTTCTTAATGTTGTGTAGAATGGCACCTAAACGGTCAGCTCAAATGTCAGAAGTGGATGTGAGTCGTCTGATTGCTCGACAGTTAGAGGCGGCGATACCGGATATAGTATCGCGCATCGCCGCCAGTATTAACAATACGACCAATCCAGACCCTGCGAGCAATCAAACGACCACCAATAATGATGGAGAACGAAATTTTAATCCTCCACCGAGCGGTAACCCGATTCCGAGTAATGACGCGCCGCCTAGGGTGGTCGTTACAGACAGTAATGGCCCTATACCCAGTGTAGAAACGAACCGCACTGAACCGACTCCTACAACAAGGGGATGTTCAATTAAAGATTTTATGTTGTGCAAGCCCCTAGAATTTAGTGGGTCTGAGGGACCCAATGGGTTGGTTAAGTGGATTGAGAAAATAGAGTCGGTTGTGAACATCAGTAACTGCCCTGAGGAATACATTGTTAAGTATGCTACCTGCACGTTCACGGACCATGCCTTGACGTGGTGGAACACAATAGTGCAAACTCGCGGTCAGGCAGCGACAAACCGCATGACTTGGGCAGAACTCAAAGCCCTTGTACTGGAACATTTCTGCCCGAAAAATGAACTACAGAAGTTAGAAAACGAGTTGTGGAACTTGGAGATGCAGGGGGCAGACCACTTGGGTTATACGAACCGATTTAATGAATTGTCGCGATTTGTGCCGTGGTTGGTCACCCCTGAGTCAAAGAGGGTGGAGCGTTATATATGGGGACTAACTCCAGTAGTAAGGAGTATAGTCAACGCTGGGGGACACCAGACGTTTGAGGGTGCGGTGACGCAAGCTGGTATTGTCACATACGATTTCGTGAGGAGTGGGTCACTGAAGGTGGCAGGAGAGTCTGCCGGAGGAAAGCGAGGTACGTATGATAATAGGACCACGGGGAAACAGCAAGACAAACGTGCTAGGCCCGCGGCCTAGAACTACGCCATGACTAGTTCGGGCGGAAGGCAGGAATCGCAGAAAGGGACGTTTCCTAAGTGTGGGAAATGCGGTTACCACCATGGTGGCGTGTGCAAAGAGGTGGTGTGCCACCGGTGTGGCAGGGAGGGACACTACGCCCCGAGATGCAGGGCAAACCTGAACAACCTGAACCGACAACCGCAACCTATCCGTGCGCAGCCATTTAGGACCCAACCAGCCCGACAACAAAACCCACAAGGAAACCAAATGATGACCACTAGCCGTGCTTGCTTTGAATGCGGCAGCACAGATCACTTCCAAGAGAAACTGTCCGAAGCTAAACCAGGGAGGAAATGAGAGGCAAACCATGGGTCAGGCATCGTCGTCCAATCCGGCGAGAGACCGAGCATTCGTGATGGGGGCGAACGAAGCACGCCAGGACCCCAGCGTAGTGACAGGTACATTCCTCGTCTCTGATCATTACGCTTCTGTATTATTTGATACAGGCGCCGATAGAAGTTTTGTTTCTGTTAAATTCCTATCGATAGCAAACCTTCCAATTAGTGAACCCATAGAACCTTATACCGTAGAAGTCGCTAACGGTAAAACCATGATAGTTAATCAGATAGTTTGGAATTGCCCATTTATTCTGAACGATCAATCCTTCCTGATTGACTTATTACCGGTAGAATTAGGTAGTTTTGACGTGATAGTGGGAATGGATTGGTTAGCACGTAACAAGGTGGAAATAAACTGTGAAAAGAAAATCGTCAAGATCCGGGTGTCGGATGATGAAGAGGTGTTATTGCAAGGAGAAAAGTCGGGCACAATGATACCATTTATATCCCACCTCAAGGTGTTAAAATATATACGCCAGGGATGCGTGGCGTATCTAGCAAGCTTGACGGCCACAGATTCTGATGAGAAACGGGTGGATGATATCCCGGTAGTACGCGAGTTTCCACAAGTTTTCCCAGAAGAACTTCCTGGATTACCGCCAACCCGACAGGTCGAATTCAGAATCGATCTATTACCTCAAGCTGGCCCTGTTGCTAAAGCACCCTACCGACTTGCACCGTCCGAGATGCAAGAATTATCCAATCAGTTGCAGGAATTATTGGATAAAGGATTTATACGTCCTAGTTATTCCCCGTGGGGTGCACCTGTATTATTTGTGAAAAAGAAGGACGGGAGCCTTAGAATGTGCATTGATTACAGGGAGTTGAACAAGTTAACCATTAAAAATAGGTACCCTCTTCCTCGAATTGATGACCTGTTTGACCAGCTGCAAGGTGCGAGCTATTTCTCAAAAATTGATCTTAGATCGGGATACCACCAGGTTAGAATTCAGGAAGAAGATATCCCAAAAACCGCATTCCGGACTCGCTACGGCCATTACGAGTTCTTAGTTATGCCTTTTGGGCTAACAAATGCGCCGGCAGTGTTCATGGACCTCATGAATCGAGTCTGTAAACCCTACCTCGACAAATTCGTCATCGTGTTTATTGACGATATTTTGATTTACTCGAGAAGTAAAGAGGAGCACGAGCAACACCTAAGAATAATTTTAGAGCTCCTGAATTAGGAGAAGTTGTATGCAAAATTCTCCAAGTGTAACTTCTGGTTACAGGAGGTGCAGTTCCTCAGTCACGTCGTAAACCATCAAGGAATACACGTTGATCCGAGTAAAATTGAAGCAATTAAGAATTGTCAAGCGCCTAAAACGCCAAAGGAAATCCGCCAATTCTTAGGCTTAGCTGGATATTATCGTCGATTTATAGAAAACTTTTCCAGCATCGCCCAACCTTTAACTCTCCTGACTCAAAAGGATCGAAGGTATGAATGGGGAGAAGAGCAGGAGACGGCGTTTCAAACGTTAAAGCAAAAATTGTGCCAAGCGCCGATTTTAAGTCTTCCCGATGGAGACGATGGTTTTGTCGCGTATTGTGACTCATCTCGTAGAGGGTTAGGATGCGTGTTGATGCAGAATAATAAGGTTATAGCCTATGCTTCCCGACAGTTAAAAGTACACGAGAAAATTACACGACGCATGACTTAGAACTGGGAGCGGTTATCTTCGCACTTAAAATCTGGAGACATTACCTCTATGGTACAAAGTGCACCATCTTCACCGATCATAAAAGTTTGCAACACATATTTGATCAGAAAGAACTAAATATGAGGCAACGAAGATGGGTCGAGTTGTTGAGCGATTATGACTGTGACATCCGTTATCACCCCGGCAAGGCTAACGTCGTAGCCGATGCCTTGAGTAGGAAAGATCGGGTTAAGCCATTGCGAGTGCGAGCGTTGGGGTTGATAGTCCAGTCGAACCTTTCGGACCTGGTTCGAGTCGCTCAACGTGAGGCGTTGAGAGAGGAACAATTGGAAAAGGAGGGACTTTACGGCAATGAGAAGAATTTCGAACAGCGCATGGACGAAATTCTCTATTTCAAAAGTCGGATTTGGATCCCGACCCTCCATGATCTTCGTGAATTAATCATGGACGAAGCACATAGATCAAAATATTCCATACATCCGGGATCGGATAAGATGTACAAGGATGTGAAGGAGTTCTACTGGTGGCCGGGTATGAAAAAGGATATCGCAACGTATGTCGGTAAATGTACTACTTGTGCGAGAGTTAAGGCAGAGCACCAGAAACCCTCGGGAATGTTGCAACAACCAGAAATTCCCGAATGGAAGTGGGAGCAAATCACGATGGATTTTGTGACACATCTTCCTAAAACGTCCCGAGGACATGATGCAATTTGGGTAATCGTGGATCGATTAACCAAATCGGCACATTTTATCCCAATTAGAAATAATTATAACACAGAGAGACTTGCGCAGATTTATATAAATGAAATTGTGTCTCGTCATGGGATACCCATCTCAATCATCTCCGATCGGGATAGCCATTTCACCTCCAAGCTTTGGCAAGCTGTGCAAGAAGCGCTGGGAACGCGTATTGATCTAAGCACAGCTTACCACCCTCAGACCGATGGTCAGTCTGAGAGGACCATCCAAACCCTGGAGGATTTGCTTCGTGCATGCGTACTGGATTTTAAGGGAAATTGGGATCAACATCTCCCACTCGTTGAATTTTCCTATAATAACAGTTACCATAGCAGTATAAAGGCAGCGCCTTACGAAGCATTGTATGGTCGTAAGTGCCGATCACCACTCTGTTGGACTGAAGTGGGCGACACTCAGGTTATTAGATCAGACCTGGTCCAGGAAACGACCAGCAAAATCCTTGAAATTAGGAGCAATCTGAAGGCCGCGCGGGATCGGCAAAAGAGTTATGCCGATACCCGTAGAAAACCGTTGTCGTTTGAGAAAGGTGATAAAGTGTATTTGAAAGTATCACCTTGGAAGGGTGTAGTCAGATTTGGAAAGGCGGGGAAATTAGCCCCGAGATATATTGGACCATTCAATATTACTGCAAAAATCGGTCCTGTAGCATACCGATTAGAACTACCCGATGAATTGAGTGCAGTTCACAACGTTTTTCACGTATCGAACTTGAAAAGATGTCTGGCGGATGAGACATCGGTGTTACCTTTAGAGGGTGTCCAAATAAATGATAAACTCAATTTCGTAGAGGAACCCGTAGAAATAGTGGACGGAAAAATCAAGCAACTTAGACACAACAAGATTTCGTTGGTCAAAGTTAGATGGAATTCGCAACGAGGCCCAGAATATACATGGGAGCGAAAGGACGAATTCCGGAAGAAATACCCCCATCTATTTCCTCAAAAAGAAGTAGTTGTCGCGTAAAATTTCGAGGACGAAATTTCTTTTACGGGGGGAGAATGTAACGATTCCGGCAAAATCAGGTATACCCTAACCGGTATATACTATTTATGTGTTAGTTAATAATGAATATGTGAATTATGATGCGTTTATACAAGTATGTATGATTCATAGTACGAATTATACTCGAATATACAGTTAATCGTATTGGAAATACGATTAACCGATTAACGGTTATTGAAGCCCGAACGATCGGGGATTGCATTATAGACGAAATATATATTATTTAGTGATGTTTGCGAAGTATTAAAGCTTCGGGATAAGTAAATTAAAGCACAGAAAAAGGATTTCGATTTAATGGTACGTCGGTACGTTAAACGAAACCTTTAATACCAAACCGAGCAAGAGACGATCGATCAAGCCGAAAAAGATGCACAATTATTAATACTATGATGTTTTAAGTTAATAAATGTCATGGTTTAAGTTTTTAAATCGGTTTTATATAAACTCCATTTTTAAGCCGAAAAACGACCGTTTTAGCCTCGTTTTAAGCAGAATTAAACGTTTAACCGAAAAACGAACTGAACCAGATTATCCAAAACATTATCCAGATTACAAGAATCTGAATATGTGGCCACAAATGAAGTTGTGGGCCCCACCCCACCCATCCATTAGGTCCGATCGGACCACCTTACATCAACAACACTTCATTTTCTTTTTTTCATAACACAATTCAACAATATTCATATTCTCTCAATAATTCCATCCAAAAACCGACAATTCTAGCAAGAAAAACCGAGGTAAAATTGTGTTATGTACGTGTTTATGTTCGTTTCTTGAGTTTTCTTTCAAGAAAATGAGGTTTCCAAGTGAAAAAGGGTGAAAACCCGAAATGGAACCGATTCTTGCATGATCAAGTGATGTATACGGGTTATACAAGGGATCTTGGTCCAAGAAAGGAGTTAAACGAACCAAAAACGAATTTTTACGGTTAAATCTTTGTTTTTAAAGCATAACCGAAACCATGAAAGAAATGGCTTGATTGTGGGTGTAACTTGCTTGGTGTGGTGTTATTGTGCTTGTAGGTGTTGTATCTAGTTGCTAGGAAGGGCTAGAAAGCGAGATTCTTGCGGTTTGAAGCTAGAAACTCAAGGTAGTTCGGTTTTTGTATAAGGGTGTGATTTGGACAGATTGTGTGTCGTGTAGAGTTAGGTCATGAAATTTTACAGGGATGATATACACATGAAAATATGAGTTCTGTGATGTTTTGGTAATTTTTGGATAAAGGATGAATATTTGGTGAATTTAATGCTCGGTTTTGGCCAAAAATGGTGAAAAATAGTTAAATATCATGAAAAATTCTGGAAAATTGCAGATAAGCTTTTTATAACATGTATAAGTCACACACAAAATTTGAGGTCATTTGGAGAAGTCTAAGTAGGCTTTTCGGTTAAACGAGTTCTAGGGTTTTCTAGCTCGGTTTTAGTGAAAATGGCATTTAAAAAGGGATTTTGGTTCTGGAAAAATTACAGGGGACTATGGAGATGGCAGGGGTCATTCAAGAAATATTTGGGATTTTTCTAAGATTGTTTGGTATTTACGACATATTTAGTGTTTAAATGGTGTTTAAAAATAGATAAATAAATGTTAAATATAAAAATTAAATCTGGAAATATTTTTATAAAATCCCCCACTGTGAAAAAGTGATTTGTGCAAAATTTCAAGATCCGAGACTAAACGGATAATTATTTGTGCTAAAACAAACTTTTAAAGCTTAAAACGCGTAAACCGGTAAAGTTCGCATAAGCGAGCTGACTGGTGTATAAAAACCCTAAAAATGAACTATTTTCATATAATTGAGTTAAACAAGTAAAAATGAATCATCCGAAAATAATTCGGATAATTTGAGTGTTTTTAACCTATTTAACAGTTTCCGGTACGATAAAGACGGAAACGGGTCCCGCGGCCAATCGGGACATCAAAACCGAGCCCTAATTTCACAACTTAGTTAAATTATCAATTAACAACTATTTTCGGGTCGTGTGCGACCACACTCATTTTTGAAACATAAAAATGGATAACCGTGCTAGGCATGCAAAACGGGAAAAATGACTAATAGTAAATCTGACTAGTGACCTCTAAGCGATATCACAATCTGAGTCTTGTGAAGTGTGTCTGGGTTAACATTGCCCCCAGAACGGGTACAGTACTGGTTTAACTGTGTCCCCAGATGTACCGGTTAACACGGTTAAAGTTATGTTAATAGTGATTGTATAGTAACGAACTTAGGGATCGTATTACAGATTTGGACTAGTAGCTGGAGTATTGTATTACTAATTTGCCTACGATAAGGTGAGTTTCACGAGCCCCTTTTTCTGAATTGTTTTTAAATATTTTCCCGGGGCGGAAAGCATGTTATTATTTAAATGTTTAAGTACATACTGAACGCATGTATTTGCGTGTATTTATAAGTATTTGATTGTACGGGAATCGTATGGAATGGGTACATTACTGGGTTAACAGTGTCCCCAGATGTCCCTGAAAGTGTTTATGGGTTAACATTGCCCCCGGAATGGGTACAGTACTGGGTTAACAGTGTCCCCAGATGTCTTTAGAAGTGTTTCTGGGTTAACATTGCCCCCGGAATGGGTGCAGTGCTGGGTTAACAGTGTCCCCAGATGTCTCTAATATATGATTATCATAATGATTTATCACTGTTTATTTAAATTAGTGAAACTCACCAACTATTCGTAGTTGACCCGTTTTCTTTACATGCTTTCTAGGTACTCCCAAACTGGAGTAAGTGGTACATGCTTGCTGATGCGTGCTATTTGAGGAAGTTTTGTGATCGTTTTGTATTAAATATGATAATGTAATGTTGATAAAACTTATGTGCTATCGCCTAGACGGGAACTAAACTCGGAACAATGTAATAGATGTAAATTAATGTAGTGGTGTTTTCTTTATAGGCAATGCTGTTGATATCAGATGTGTCTGTTACATCCCGTTTACGTTTCCGCTGCGGTTACGAGGTGTTACATGGGGTCCCCTTGCTCGCGTCTCATTAGCATTAAGAAACAGACCACAAGGGACATGCTACATGTAAGCCCTACAGATGAAATTTTGCATACTCACCTATGGTGATGGTTTCGGGGTATTGCTTGATAACGGGGGTATGTCATGTTGTGGGGAACACTAGCTATTAATTAATTGAACCTTAATCGTATCTAATGGCTGCATGGTAGACTTTGATGCTTAAGCTTAGGTGGATAAACAATACCTTGATCGTCTTAACAATTCATAAAAAATTAGAGTAACAAAATTTTTAAATCTGCTAACTTTGAGGTTTAAGTCAAGTTGGGGTGGTCTGGTCCGGTAAAAGCTGAAAATAAGCGGGTCTTAATTGTGTAAACCACTAAGTAATATTATTGTCGGATCTTATTTGTCCCGGTAAAGATTAAGGCATGGGTTTAGGTGGACAACAATATCGATGATCGCGGTTTTTGCATTTTTCTGAGCTTTAAAATCTAACCTATATGTTTGATTTGACTTTGATTTTCCGATTCTGATTCAACTGCAGTCAAATCTTTTTCAGGGACGAAAAAGTCTTAAGTGTGGGGATGTTTGATGTGTAGTAAAACACACTTACTTTCCTTATGATTTTATCACGGTTTTTATGCTTAACTGCTTATTTTATGAAAGTATTAGGGGTTAAGTGCAATAATTTACAAAGTTTAAATGTTAATTGTAGGTTTATGAAAGATGGTGAAAAAAGAGTTAAGTTGGAAGACTTTAGGGGCCTTTTTGGTCAAGTTTCAAAGCTACAACTCAAGGCCCGACCCAAGCCCACAAGTTAGAAGCCTTACATGATATTATATTAAGTTAATTAACTTAATTTTTCAGCCAATATACAACCCTAAATCCCGAAAAAAAAAAGAACCCTAACTCCTGTCCAAAGTTGCGATATGCAGAAGCAAAGGAAGAGAAAAAAAGAGCTTGTGGCGGCTATGGTGGCTGTTGTGACGGCTGGAGAGGAAGAAGAACACCAAGGAGAGTCTTGTGCAGCTGCTAGGCATCAAATACATTGATAAACTCAGCTCAATAACCTTAAGTAATCATCTTTAAACTTTGTTTTTTGTTCAAGAACCCTAACTAGTTGAATTGATCTTTTTCTTTGGATTGTTTTGCAAGTAATTGATTGTTTAACTTTGATTTAGTTATTCTTGGATCTTGAATGAGTTTGATTATGTTTATGTTGATGTTTTTGATGTTTTACTTGAATGTTAATGGCTGTCCAAACTTAATGAGTAGCTAATCTTGTTTGTTCTACCTAGGTTTGATGAATATTGTTAGGTTTTGACTAGTAATATGGATTGTTAATGATCATGGCTTAAATTGTAAATGTAAAGTTTGATTTAATAGTAAATTAGATTGTGTTTAGTGGCTGTGTTTTGTTTTATTATACCTAATAACCTCGTGCTTAAATTAATTGAATCGGTTTTGATTAGTTGTTGCATGTTTAAGGCTCTTTACTTTGTGTTTAGGGTTTATTTGCGGGAAGTACAACAGTAGGGATAAGTGGGTAAATTAATTAGATAAAATCAGTTGTGAAACACCTTCTTGGAGACCGAGAGGTGATAAGAAATAAACTCGTCTCATTACTTTTACTTGTTAGAATTAAGATCGCGCGAGAGCGGGTTTTGTTCTTGTCGGGTTTGGGTGTTTGAGCGATTAGTTGGTCTAGTTTAAGTTAAGTTGAATTGTTCCTCTATCATTGGGTGCGTAGTATTCGTTTCCATTAGGCTAGTGTGTCGGTGAGACCGAGAGGTGAGTCGGCATTAGAACACGTTAATAATTTGTTTTCCCGGTTTGTTCTTAAAATCAACTAAGATAAGTTAGAGTTTGTTAGTGAGACCGAGAGGTGATATGACCTTCTTGGGCGAACCTTACTTGTGTCATCCTTTAGAACCGGTGTCGTGAGAGTTTTCAATCCATTGTCTTGTCATCTCCTTCAATATGATTCTTACCTAGATAGACGTTTTTATCACTGCAGTCAAAGTTTCCGAAGTTTTGTCAAAATTTTTCATTTAGTTAAGTTAAGTAGTTAAATTAAATCTAAAAAAAATCAATTAAATATTTTGGTGAGTCTTGGTTAGAGTTTAGTGATTATAAACGTTTTCACGTGTCTTCGAGTTCGATATCCGGACATTCCTCATCTGTGCTATACGCGACCGGTACACTTGTCGTTTGTGTGAACTAGGATAAATTGTTTGGTTTTTAAAGCTTAGTTGCGACTTGTGTTTTATTTATTTATATATATATATATATATTTTCGCACATCACCAACTCTTCGATTCTACAACTCGCAGTGACTGTGTTTCAAAGAACTGGGTTTGCTTTCCAGCCCAACCGTTTCTAATAGGCTTCAAATACCCCTTTCCTGACTTCACCCAAAGCTTCTTCACTTTGACCAGAATCAGTTATATCCTAGATATGCCCATATTATGGAGCTTCCTTCGTGCTGTAGAAAGGATAATCGACGAAGAAGGCGTTGAATTTGGCTTGTTAGAGTTAGTGTACCTCTACACCTTGGCCACTCACGGTTCCAAACGCTTTGTTTTTAAATCAAAACCTCGTCAACTGATCCCTATTTCCAAGGTTATCCAGAATGATTCACTCTGGAAAAACCAATTCTTCTTCGTAAAAAGAGATTCAATCCCGGGTGGATCTGATTTACCCAAAAGGGGGATACTGAAGGGTAGGATCCAGGATTCTTAGGTAACAACAGTAGGATACTTGATTCTTTTACTAACTCTTTATTTTTCTTGTACAGTTGACAACTTCGCCCTGTTATTTGAACTTTCTGGAGTCAAAGAGAAAGTCAAGAAATTCCTTGCACTGGATCCTAAAATTAGGACCTTTCAAGCAAAATTTGAAGAAGCTTTTCAAGAATCAAAATCGGAATCAAACATGTCAAGTGAGTATTTTTATAACCAAGTTTAATATAAATTAAAGCTGAAAACTTATCTGTGAATCATTGTTTGTAGGTGCCCATAAGTCCGTCAAATATGCGTCCTAGTTCTCCCTTGAAGACATTGACTGCATATTCGTGAAAAAAGAGACTCAGACGTCCACTCCAATGCGTGAGGCATGTCCAATCACGACCCGAGCTAAGTCAGGACCCAAGAGGAAAAAAAGCTCAGAGCTTGAGAACCCCTTTGACGCCGAGAAACAGCTTCTCGAGGTGATGGACATGGGGAAGGATGCGAGTGCTGAAGAGGATGTAGAAAAGGCAGGCAATGAAGGATGATAAAGACAAGGCCAGAGCCCGTTGTTTTTTTTATCTTGATGATGTTTTTAAGGATATTTGATAATGGTGTTTAATAGAGAATAGTAACTAGGATGAAGGATCCATGATTCTTAAGACAATTTCCTGGGGTAGCAAAGGTGGAGGGATCCTCTGTTTGTGTGGATGAAGCCTTTGATGCACCTGTTTTTATTTTCCTGTACTTTATGAACAGTTAGTAACACCTGCTTAACCCGGGTGGATGATCCATCTTCCATATGGTAAAATCCGGGTTAAGGATTTTGGGCAAGTCCAAGTGACTTGTCATTAATAATAACTTAAAGCTTTTGACTATTTGCTTGTTATTTGTTATTATGAAAGTATGTTTGATATAGCTTTAGTCTTGTTGAAAGTTTTGAGAAATACTCTTGAGTAAAAAGTTTTAGGATATAATATCCTTGCAGATATAAATTAAGGATCTTAAATCCTTATATAATAGAGTGTATAAAGATCTTAGCCAAATAAATGTAAATTGATAAGTAGAAGTCATACCATAAGGTCTAATTAGACCTAAGTTACCATACGTATTGATCCTTCTGTGATCCTTGTAAAGCTAAATTAAGGATCTTGAATCCACAAGTGTTGTTACTTTTGTGATCCTCATAATTGAACTTAGGATATCTGATACAAATAACTTATGATATTAACTAGGACTAAACCCAATAAACTGGAGACACGCCCATAAAATAAACTGGGTACAAGCCCGTGCAACTAGGGACAAGCCCGTGTAACTTAAGACAAGCTTGTGAACTAGGGATAAGCCCATATATACTGGGGGAAAGCCCGAACTGGGTACAAGCCCAAACTAGGGAATGGCCCAAATATATAGATGTTAAGTTGGGACTCGCCCAAACCGGGATTTAGACCAAACGTGAGTGACGTGAAAACGCCAAAACCTTAGCTAACATGAAAATGTTAGCAACCTTTGTCTTGAGATAACATGAAAATGTTATAAACCGGTGGTATGGTACGTCTAGCATAAATCATAGGATCCTCCATATATCCGAAGACAACAAAATTTTCAGCCACTAAGCGTGTACTGGTCCCGCTGCCCCGAACTATACGTTGGATAACGTGCGCTCCAGGCGAGAGTGTAGAAACTCTAATTTATAAGAAAGGTGAAAACCTTTAAACCTTGGAAGATATGACCATCGGGGGGTCACATCTTAATCGTGGGCTAGGCCAAGGAAAATAGCGATGTACCTTAAGCGTGAAGGAGAGGTGGCCAACCTCTTAACCATTGAACCTCTTACTAGAATCCTGCATTGTTATTTAAAACATGGAAAAGAGAAATGTTAAGAATACATTATACTTAAATTAATAATAATAATAATCTAAAATGAATAAGTGATCAGATAGATATTACCAATTTTAGGATCCTTGACCCTTAATGGAGGCTTGATTTTCTAAGGATATTGGATCCTAACTAGAAAAAACTTCTTGAGATGGATATGTCAGGTCCCTCGATTTCAGCTGGATCTTACTTAATCATGTCATAACTCACACAGATTGATGTGTTGACAAGGGAGTTAATGACGGGTTGCTATATTTAGAAAGATATCCGTTTGTTAAAGGCAGAATCAATAACATACGGTTGCTAAAACAGTATTCAATCGTAATCAATACCAACAAGATTCCCTCAAAAGATTTCCAATTATATAATATCAATCATACATAGTGGATAATCGATTTAGGGTTTCTTGAAGGTTTATCCATACTCAGACAGCCGTCACTTTTCAAGGAAAATATTCTTTCTTATCCAAAAGTGTAAAGGCTCGAATCCGTCTTGAGTGGCATGCCCAAAAACATTCTATTTATAGGCCTGCCACCCTAGGACAGCTGTCATTCCTTCAAGAAACCCCAAACGTAAATACATATTCAAATTACATAATCAGAAAATATTCTAAGTGTAAAACAAGTCTTCCGGGTAGGCTCTGGATAAGTAAACTTCTCCGAGTAAACTGTGTGCTCTGCCTGCCTTAGACTTGGTAACATAGAAGTGTGCTCGGGATCAGTTTCCGGGTAGACTTTACTTGAAGAGTATTTTACCAAGTAAAATACTCACCGGGTAGACTTCAGTCTTCTTGACTTTTCCAGACTTTGCCCGACAAACCCTTACGAGCAACCTTGTTCTTCGATGGTCCATTCAACTCCTTGCTATACAATAACTTATTAGCAAAGTGTACTCGGGAGTACTGTTCCTTGCTTGAGTTGAACCTTACCCGATGTTACTTAGAGATATTCCATTTATACATCAAGCTTGCTAGGACCATAATTATTAAAGAATACCTCGCCCGGTCTTCCAATCACTTGGCTTCATGGACTTGGTTAGCCAAAAGCTTACTCGTGAGTGAACCTTACTTGGCTATGAAGAACAGACTTGCTTGATAAAGTGAACCTTGCTCGGATTTACATAAACTAGTCAACCTTGCCTGGCAATGCACTAATTGCAAACCCTGCTCGGATATCCACTAAAGAAGACTACTTGAAGATAACCTTGCCCGATAGACAAAATATCGTACCCGGCTAAGTAAAAGCTTGCTCGGAAGTCTAAGCTGTGCCCGGATCCATACTTAGCGAATTCTGAGGAGCTTGAGAAGATTCCAATCTTACATATATCTCACTTTGGTCAAATCTTTGACTCAACAATCTCCCCCTTAGGTCAATTGTTTGATTCAACAATCTCCCCCTATATTGGAACACCTCAGCTGACCCAAAACATTTCTAAGGTTACATACACTTAGTCAAAAATACACATCAAAGTTCAAAGTCAAATTACATAATCAAATAACATAAACAGATTAAATAATCAAAAGCTGTCCGAAGACATTACAAAACAAAGCCTAATCTAGGAGTTTTGTCTTTTCCATTCATTATAGGCAGCTTGTCTTCTCATTGCTATTACAGATGCAGCTCTTTCCCTAAAGATATTGAGAATTTGGCAGTGAATGTGCCCTTCTGGAATCACCAAATCTCTTATATCCATCAAGTCTTCATTATGTAACTAGGTTAAATCTGCATCTTTCTTGATTATAGCCAGAACTTTTCCATCAGAATTTTTCAGTACATTTGGCCAGCATTTACTTTGTATTCTATTTCAGCAATGATAGCGTTCCTTTGCACTGTAGTTGGGCAGTGTCATTCTTCTTTCAAGACTTATGCATGTGTTTATATTTGACAATGGATTCCTATCTCTGATATTCATCACAAAATCTCTCTCAGCAATGTCCATCCTTTTCAATTTTTCTGACCTCTTTGACTTGTGAAGCTGAATCAACTTCCAACTTCTCTTTTATTTCAAGAACTTGAACCCTTTGTCAGCTTTTTCATACAAGAATTTTGACAGATCATTCATCTGTCTACCTGCCATTTTTTTTCTGTTCCGATAATCATACAATCTAAGAGTCACCATCCTTTCCAGTTGTTCTTCATTATATTCACGGAAGTCACTCCTAACAACAATCTCTCTCAATTGTCTGCTCTCCATAATCAACTTCAATGAATCAGTAACAGAGTCAAAGTACAGTTCTCTTGGTAGATCCACATCAGATTATGGTCTTGTTCTTTGTTGTGCAGAACTGCTTGATTCACCTCTTCCACCTTGTGGAAATCTTCTTGAAATTGGTGGCCTGAAAGGAATAGACTTCTTTGGTTTCCCAGGCCTTAAGTTGAAAAAACTTTATGTAGATGGTCTCTACCATTTCAGTTGGAAGATTGGCAAGTTCAACAACATCTACTCCATGTTCTTTAAGTTTTAGAAACATTTTTGTCATTCCAGGAGTTTTTGCCAACCCAACAGGTACAAATCTTACATCTGCATAGTATCTTGGGTTCTCACCTCCTCTTAAAGCTTTTTCCCATTCACTCTTTTGAAGATAGAAAAGGTTTTTCAGATCCTCTTTTTCCAAGACATTAAAGTCAGCTTCAGTCATTCCCCTTTGATTGATCATTATATTCCTCAGAATGTTGATCATCTCTTCATTCTCCCAAGGAACAAACGGTCCATCCTCAGGTTCAGGCTTCACTTCTTGAGGAGTAGGGGTTTCAACTGATCTGACTTTTTCTTTTGTCTTCTCCCTCAAAATTTGAATTCTTCTCTTCTTTACTTGAGGTTCATCAGTTGGTTCAGACTGTTTAGAGCTCTCAGTTTGGACCCTCTTCAGTTTTTCTTTTCTTTTCAATTTGTTGTACTGGTCCAACACTGATTCTCTGGATAGGTTCTCAACAATCTCAGGCTTCATACCTCTTTCCAGCAGGTATCCACACATACCTCCAAACTTTTTCTTTAAAGCTTCTGTCTTTTCAAGTTTCTCATTTTCTTTTACACATTTTTCAATGACCTTTTCTCTTTCACTGTTATACAAATCTTGTAGTTGGTCAAAGTTAAAATGATACAAACTTTTTTCAGAATAGTTATGCCTTCTGAGATAATCTCTGTATTTCTGGGCATCTCTATTCTTTTGTTGCATAAGCTTTTTGAGAGTATTATTTTCTTCTTCTAATCTCTGCTTCAATTCATCATCATTCATAGCAGCTAGGGTTTCGAAGCTTATACCAAATCTTCTTAACTTTATAACCAATGGATTTTTCTTTTTAGCTTCCAACACACTCAGCTCAATGTTTGCCCTATGTTCCTCAGTCATTATGACCTGAGGGGACACAACATTTGCAGTTTTGACAGTTTTTCCTTGATCATTCTCAGGGTCACCATCATTATTATCTGAATCCTCAGACTCATCCTCTCCTTCAGTTAAATCATTCATTGCATCAGTCTTTGGTTCATCAGAAGATGGATGATCTGGTTCACTTCTGCTTGGCACATCAGGAACACCTTGAACTTTTTCACCAGGTTGCAAGGTTTGTAGTGGGACAACCCTTATAGGACTAGCTTCATCTTCTGGTGTTTCAACAAAATACTTGTTCTTATCATCCCACTTGCCCCTCTTAGCAGCTCTTTCATGCTCAGTTTGCTCATTTATTCTCTTTCTCCTCATGTAGATCTTGGCAAATCTATTGACTTTTTTAGCAAATTCTTCATGAAGTTTAGAAAGTCTTTTTCTTTTCTGGATAAGTGTTTCATGAGGCTCAGTTACATTCACCCTTTCTGACCAGCTGTCAGTTGGGTTTTTCTTCAAATCTTCTTTTACTTGCTCAGCCCATTTCTTGGCAGCCATTGAAGCAATGGACTCACCAATTTCTTCTTCAATAATCAGACCAGTATTTAGATTGGTTGGTTCAACAGTTTCTGATTGTTGACTTTCAGATTGAAACTTGCTAACCACCATAGCCAATGATTTTTCAGCCTCCTCTTGCTCTCTCAGCTTAATCAAGGCTTCAATTACTTATTGATCAGCCACATCATCAGAAATTTCTTTTGCAAGTTTGGCTTGTTTGATCAAGATCTCCTGTTCAGCTATTTCTTCAGTAGTCATGGATTGAGCCAATATCTCTCTATCTCTTGTTTCTCTCAGAATGTTCTCTTGTTCTCTTAAGGCCTCTTCATTGGCGATATCATCATCTTTAAATGCCACATCTTTTTCTAGATATGCCTTAACAGGCTCTTCTATACTGACTTTTGCCTTACCTTTCTCAATCCTCCTCCTCACATCCTCTTCATCCTCAGACTGTACATAGTCATCAATTTCCTTTTCTAGAGCCTCTAACTCAGGATCATACTCTACCCTCTTGGAGTTTTCTGGTTGTTCAATTTGAGTGATGGGCTCCTCAACAGCAGTATCTCCTTCATTTGACACTTCAGTTGTCTCAACTCCAATTTGCATGTCAGTTAAGATATCAGTAGCCATATCAGTTGCCGCTACATTCTCTACATTTGCCTTTTCAACCCTTTCCTCTGTCTCAACATCCTCTCCAACCCTCTCTTCATTGTAATCATATTCTTGTTCACCAACATCTGATCTGTCACCATCATACTCTTCATCCTCAATCCTCCTCTCCTCAATACTTTCCTCTCCATCATCATACTCAGTCATAATCAATTTTAAACTGTCTGTAGTCACAATAACTGTTACAGTTTCTTCAACATTTACACCAGAGACAGTTGGTATAGATTCATTCTCCCCCTGTTTTTGGGCAGCTGAGGTCTTCTCAACCTCCTGCACCAGGGCTTGAATTCTCATATTAGCTTGTACCAATTTCTCTATCAGCATGACATTTTCATTAGTCACCTCTTCATTTCTTTCAACTCAGCATTTTCTTTCAACAAGGTTAGAAGGTCAGTGTCAGTGGGTGGTGTTGAAGGTGGTGATGTGGTGAAATGTTCAAACTCAGGTTTTTCTGTGGTGTGAGTTTGGAAAATGGATGGTGGTGGTGATTGTATATGAGGTGGGCTTGAAATGAATGAATCTGTGTGAGTTGGGTTATATGTAGGTGGTGTTTGTGTTGGTGATGGAACAATGGGTTGGTCAATGTATGGTGGGGACTGTGGTGGTGTTGGAATAGGTTGTTCTGTATGCTCAAGTTGCTCCCCCTGATCAGGTGCAACAATGTCCATAGCTACCCCAGCTCCTCCATCATCTCCATCAATATTATCATCCCCATTATCAGAATCATCATCATCACTCTCATCATCTTCTCCTCCTTCCTCCTCTGAGCTTAACTCAGGCACAGGCATCACATCCAAATTATGGTCTAACAACCATGGCAAAATCTCAAATGGAACTCCAGAGTCAAATCTATTGGCTACACCTGGATTTCTGATCCTTTTGTAAGTGTCCGGATTTTGAAAAAGGTGTGTAGTGCCAATAGTGGGTAGATCTTGCAATTCTTGATTAAAAATTATCTGTAGAAACCTTAGATACTGCAAAAATCTATCTACCTCAGCCTTCTTTAAATTTCCCACCATTCCTTCAAATATCATCTTTGAAAAGTTAAAAGGCAGATTATATACAATACCAACAGTGGCATTAGCTAGATCACGACTCATCAGAGTCCATGAACCCTTCCGCGGAGCAAATCCTTGTATCACATGGTGTATCAAAAATCTGTACAACATAGGGAACATTTCCTTCTGAAATTTCCCCTCATGTACTGTCCCCTGATATCCCATCGCCTGTTCAAAAATTCTCATCAGGTGATCAATATTAAGTTTATATGGTTATGATCATCATCGCGTAACTGCAAGCAACATCTAATCATTCTTTCAGTGACTTGTATCTCTTGTCTTGCAACTATTGCTTCAGTTCTCCGACCATTAACATCATCAACCAGTCTTGCAGATCTCCAGAAATCCAATGAATGATTTCTATAGATAACAGGACTTTCAGTGTAAGCAAAGCTGACATTTGATCGAGCCATCCAGGTTATCATTGGTGCCACTGGCTCGTTGTCAGGTGTGACTTGTAAAAGTGCACACATATTGTGTTTCTTCTCAAAAGCATACTTAGGTTGAACTTCTTCTTCTTCTTCTTCCATATCTAAACAACACAATCAAACATATTCAAAATGAAATTAGTCATAAAGTTCAGTGCTTTAGATAATTTCAATGTATAAAAATGAAGAAGAAAGAGAGAAATTTCATCAAGAACCTGTTCTTCGACAAATTTATAACCTAAACACATAAACAGAGTATTAGTAATCAAATACATAATCAAAGCCCATTTTAGTCTAATCGTAATCGGAAAACACATTATTATTACTTACCGAGTCGGAATTAGAGGGCTAATACAAGTTAGGGTTTGGATTGAAGCAAAATGCGATAAGTCGGTTAGGTTTCTTTGCGAGTAAACAGTTTGCAGTGGAAGGAGAGAGAGGGAAAAGTGATGTTGAAAATTTTTCCTAACTCCCTCTTATATACCTTTTGAAAGTGGGTTTTAAATGTATTTTGTCATTTTATGAATTATTAGCTGTCAAACAGTAACATTATCCACTTGATATATTAAAAACAATATTTATCTTTTGAGTTAATAAAACCTTACTTGAAAATTTTAATATATCCAAAGTCTACTCGGTATACATCCACTTACAAAGCTTACCCGGTCAAACTTTGCTTGGAAAATTTTCATTTTTGAATATACAAAGTTTGCCCGAATACTTCCATTTATAAAACTTTGCTCGGTCAAGTTAATTAATTTAAAGTTAAGACATAATGAAGAAAGCTTACCCGAAATACTAGATTTCTTGAGAACTTAATCACAAGATAAATAATCAAGTATAAACATCAAATAATCATTCTTACGAGGAATCAATCAAGACACCCGAATAAATTTCTCAAATTTAAATTAAAACTTAATCTAGCATAAACCCTATAAGAAACATATTCAATCAAGTATATTAAAAACATATTCATTCAAGTATACATGGAAACATATTCAATCAAGTATACTTGGAAACATATTCAATCAAGTATACTAGGAACCATAGTGTGCTCGAGCAACCTTTCAAGAGAATAGTGTGCCCGAACAACTTTTTAATGCAAAGTATACCCGAATAACCTTCATATAGTACAAAGTGTGCCTGGAAAAGGATTTCTAGCAGACAGTGTACTCGGAAAGTTAAATTTTGAAATTACCAAGTATATTGAGGGAACAAAATTGTACCAGAAATATAACGTGTGCCCGAAAAACAAAGTTTGCCCGAAAACACTTGTAATTTCAAAGAAATCATAAACACACATATCACAGAGCATGCTCGGAATGAAATTAAAACACATAAACATTTAAGTGTGCTATACTCTAAAATTTCAAAGAGCTTGCCCGAAAATCCTATGTTAGCACTAAGCTTGCTAGAATAAACACATTCAATCATCAGGTATGCCCTTACTCGAGGGAGTTTCAACATGTCAAACCATACCCGAAAATGACAAACTTAAATAATGATATCTAAGTGTGCCTGGAAAGATTAACAAACCTTTCCTAACAACATATTCAAATAAATCACAAAGCTTACTTAGTGTACTAATCTTAAGTTCACAAAGTTTGCTTGAACTCACAATCAGCATATAAAATGCAAAACTTGCCCGAAACAAGAATGTCTTGTTAAAAGCTAGCTATACCACATAATCATCTCAAGAATTCAAGCTTGCTCGGGAAATGAGTACAACAGTGTACTCTACCCGGAAAGTGTAAACACTTCAAAGATTTCCCGAAAATCATAAACTTAGTAAAAAATGACTAAGCTTGCCCGAAAAGGTCATAAATCATCAAACCTTACCCGAAGTAACTGTGACACCCGGTAATCTCCCAACCCTATAAACTAAGTAATCAACCTAATAATTAGGTGATTGTGAATATTATGAGCGCTAAATTAGAATCAGCGCGGGCACGCTAGGTGCGCCCTGCGCGAGCGCGCTATGTTAGAATCAGCGCGGGCACGTTATGTGCGCCCTGCGCGAGCGCGCTATGTTAGAATCAGCGCGGGCAATTGTTATGTACGCCCTGCGCGAGCGCGCGAAGTAAGAACCAGCGTGGGCATATGTTATGTGCGCCATGCGCGAATGTTTTGGCTTTATGTTTTCATGTAACTTAACTTTATGTTGTCTGATGGGTTGACCGTCCCGCATGATGCTAAGGCGGGTGCATCCTAAATCGTTTATGCGCGTGCGGAAGGAGAACTAACCTCCCCGCATGGCGGGAACATTGAGAGTTAGTTTGTCTGAAGCTCCAAGATGGAATTGACTTCAACATAACTGATCACTATGTTGAAATACCAAGACCACCTGGAGAATCTACAAATGAAACTCAATGTCCCTGACTGCGAGAAGGTTACGTACCTACCCGCAGCAAAGAAATGTCCTTCACGCAGAAAGCTATGCGCACAAAGCTATACGCGCAGAACACTTAGCCTAATCTCCAGATATAAGGGGAGTATTCCCGCCCAAAAAGGAAACAGTTGCGTGTTTCAGAGATTTCTACTTTTTAACTGTACACTGACAAAAGCACCTGAAAAAGCATACTGTAACATGAAAAGTCAACTGTCAGCCACCCTACTCTCACCAACCACAGACCTGCATGTCCTGTCCAAATCAAATCAAAATCTTTTATCCACTCCTCCACTTTTAAATAAATAATAATTTCCATACTTTATCATCATTACACCTAGATATGAAAAGATTACAACCCCCTAAAGCAAGGGATTGTGTTCCCTAAATCTTGCCTATAAATATGTAACCCAAATTATCACCCAAACACACTTCAAACTTCTCTCTTAAAACTGCAAATTGCACTAATCATTGTCCAAGCATCCGTTTGATCTTCAATTCCGTTCCTGTTACTAGGTAAGCCGAGATTATAACCCTGAGATCTACTTTCCAACCCTTATATTCTCCTATTTCTTGATCTTAATATATATATACTTGTTATTTAATCGTATTCTAGACCTTCAATTCCGAGGCCAAGAAAACCCGAATCTCGATTAATCCCTTAACAAGAACCACAGGTGAGTCTCACAGCCCCTATTTTCACTGTTTTCACTATTTTTAAACTGTTTTCGGGGCGAGGGACACGTACTGAAATAATGTTTTATCATGGTATACTTACAAGCTATGCAAGCGATTATGTGTTTAAATTATGTTTTATGATGAGCAATGCAAGCGGTTATCTATGGTTTTCGATGTTAGTGCACCAGATTCGAGTAAGTGATCACTTTACCATTGGAACTCTAAGGGTAGGGACTGCTGGTTTGATCCGCCCACTCGTAGGGGTCGCACCTCTTACACAGACGAGTGCCTAGCATGTCACGGGGCAGTACTATGGGATTGAGCCCGCTCGTAGAGGTCGCTCCTCTTAAGCGGACGAGCGCCTTGTTTTCCGGCACAACGTCCGCGCGTAACCCGCGGGACGGTATTATTCGCTCGTAGTGGCAGCGCCACTTACACAGACGAGCACGGTTCTCAGAAATGTTCGCGCGTAACCCGCGGGACGGATTTATCAAAGGAAACATTATCAGAACTATGTTTTACTAAGCATGTGTTTCAATGATGCTATCAGAATTATGTTTTAGAATGATTTTTATCAAGACTATGATGCAATACGATTTATCAAGTTACTAAAACTTGTGAACTCACTCAGTTTATACTGATTCAAATGTTTTACGTGTCTTTCAGGAGATAACTAGGTAGCGCATGGAGTCACACCTAGAGCACCTCACGCTGAACATCTAAAACTAGCTTTTTGGAAGATTTTAGTTCTATCCCTTCGATGCGCGCGGTTGTTCCCGCCACGCAAAGGGGATATGGCGTGGAAATCTTCAACAGTTTTTATACTTGGATGTTTTTATGTAATCTTTAAAACAATGTAATGTATTTGTATTAAACATTTCATGCGCAATGAAAATCTTACTTTGAATGTTTGCAATGGCCCGTGCTTAATTATCAATCCCCACTCGCGCGCGCCCGGCTGTTTCCGCCGTTTAGGGCCGGGTGTGACAGATTGGTATCAGAGCACTGGTTATAGCGAACTAGGAAAAGAAGTTTTAACCTAGACTATAACCGTCGGGGAATCGCATGAAGTATTTTTCATGGAAAATATTTTCAAAAGAAAAACCACACACACTTAGGAACACGGGTCACACAATGTCTAGTGAACATTAAGGATAAAAACACTATGTGCTCATGGTACATGCGCTAAGTTTGTTATATTCTTTTTTTTTAAGAACAAGAATGCCTCCAACCAGAGCCAAGGGAATTACCATGACACCCGAGGAACTCGCGGAAATAATCGCGCAGGCGATCGCGACACATGAGGCCAGCAAGGCCGAATCTAGTCAGGGTCGTCAGAACAAGACCCCAGAACCCGAATCAGGAGCCTTGGACAAAGGGTGCTCCTATAAGACATTTATGGCCTGTAGGCCTTGGCCATTCAAGGGTACCGAAGGGGCCATTGGGCTCTACAACTGGATTGACAAGATGGAGACAGTTCTCTCCATTAGCAGATGTAGTGAGAACCAGAAGGTCCTTTACGCGACCTGCATGTTCCAAGAAGCAGCTTCGTCTTGGTGGAAGCTTCAAGTGAAGACTTTGGGGCGAGAAGTTGCTCTTCACAAGACCTGGGAGGAACTGAAGGAAATGTTGATGAGGAAGTTCTGCTCTCGCGCAGAAATTCAGAATCTGCAACAGGAATTCTGGAACCACACCATGATAGGAACGGATATCGACGCCTACAACAACCAGTTCAACGAGCTTTGCCAGTTGGTGCCAGACATGGCAAACACGGAGGAGAAGAAGATCGAGAGGTATATCTTTGGGTTACCTCCTGTTGTTAGGATTCCGCTCAACGCCGCAGCGCCCCCAACCTTTGATGAGGCGGTAGCGCGGGCCGTCACCCTTACAAGGGATACGGTCCGTGCGGGTATGTTGACTACGCGCGGAAACGAGCAGCGAACCTCTGACTCCAAGAGGAAATGGAACTCTCACCACCGAGGGTCCGACTCCAAGCAGCCACCGTTCAAGAAGCAGGAAAGCGCAAGGGTTTACGCGATCCAAGCCGCGGAGCCATCAAGGAAAGGGTACAGCGGGCCTCGCCCATGGTGCAGCAGATGCAAGTATCACCACGAGGGTGAATGCGCGAGCGTCATGTGCGCCAAATGTAACAGGCCAGGGCACAAGACGATGAATTGCCGTATCAGAGAAGCTGGGGCGAGCGACAACTGCTACGCATGCGGGAAACCAGGGCATTTCAGTCGGGATTGCCCACAAAAGGTAAACCAAGCTCGCGGGAGAGCTTTTGTGATCGGCGCAGGCGAAGCAAAAGAAGAGCCGAATGTGGTAACCGGTACGTTTTTACTTAACGGCCATTTCGCATCTGTCTTATTTGATACTGGCGCTGACCTAAGTTTTATATCCGCTGAGTTTAAAAACTCCCTAGGCCTAGCGACCAGTAGGCTAGACACACCTTATACTATAGAACTAGCCAATGGTAGGCAGTTATGCGCGAACGAAAGAACTGAACAATGTGTAATAGTCATGGGAGGTCACGGGTTCAATATTAACTTGTTGCCAATAGACTTGGGAAGTTTTGACATTGTGGTAGGTATGGATTGGTTAGTCGAGAACCACGCGGAGGTTATTTGCCATGAGAAGCAGGTTCGGATCCCACTGTTGAACGAAGAAACCTTGGTGATTCAAGGGGAAAGAAGGGGAGTTGCGACGAAACTGATTTCGTGCCTGAAGGCGCGCAAGTGCCTAAGGAAAGGGTGCTACGCCTTCCTGGCGCATGTAGTAGAGAAGGAAGGAGATGAGCGAAGAATTGAAGATTTACCAGTAGTGCGCGAATTTCCAGAAGTTTTTCCTGAAGATTTGCCCGGATTACCGCCGCCGCGACAAGTCGAATTTCGTATTGATTTAGTCCCAGGAGCTGCGGCAGTAGCTCGAGCGCCTTATCGATTAGCTCCATCTGAGATGCAAGAGCTATCCAATCAGCTACAGGAACTATTGGATAAGGGTTTCATACGCCCAAGCTTCTCACCTTGGGGAGCTCCAGTACTGTTTGTAAAGAAGAAGGATGGTTCCTTCCGGATGTGTATTGACTACAGGGAGCTGAACAAGCTGACAGTCAAGAATCGGTACCCCTTACCGAGGATTGACGACTTATTTGACCAGTTGCAGGGATCCAGTTATTATTCGAAGATAGATCTACGGTCAGGATACCACCAACTTAGGGTCCATGAGGAAGATGTGCCGAAAACAGCCTTCCGAACTAGATACGGCCATTATGAGTTCTTAGTGATGCCTTTCGGGCTATCTAATGCGCCGGCTGTATTCATGGATCTGATGAACCGCGTGTGCAAACCATACTTGGATAAGTTTGTGATTGTATTTATAGATGACATTCTGATTTACTCTCGGACCAAGGCCGAGCATGAGCAACACCTGAGATTGATTTTGGAATTGTTGAGGAAGGAAAAGTTGTACGCGAAGTTTTCCAAGTGTGAATTTTGGCTTAGAAAAGTTCACTTTCTCGGTCACGTTGTAAACGAGAAAGGAATACACGTTGATCCTTCCAAAGTCAAGGCCATCGAAAACTGGGAAGCGCCAAAAACCCCAACTGAGGTGAGGCAATTCCTAGGACTAGCTGGCTACTATCGACACTTCATTGAGAACTTCTCCAAGATAACTCTACCTCTGACCGCGCTAACTCAGAAAGACAAGAAGTTTGTTTGGGGCGAAAATCAGGAAGCGGCATTTCAAATGTTGAAACAGAAGTTATGTAGTGCGCCAATTTTGTCTCTGCCCGAGGGGACGGATGACATCGTCGTTTACTGCGACGCTTCACATCAGGGACTCGGATGTGTCCTTATGCAGCGAGACAAAGTCATAGCGTATGCCTCGCGCCAACTCAAGGCCAATGAAAAGAACTACACAACGCATGATCTGGAACTTGGAGCGGTTGTCTTCGCGTTAAAGATTTGGCGCCATTACCTCTATGGTACAAAGTGTATAATCTTTACGGATCACAAGAGCCTTCAACATATATTTGATCAAAAGGATTTAAACATGAGGCAACGAAGATGGGTGGAGTTGTTGAATGATTATGATTGTGAAATTAAGTACCACCCTGGAAAGGCGAACGTGGTAGCAGACGCGCTAAGTAGGAAGGAGCGAATAAAAACGCTACGAGTCAAGGCTCTAAGGTTGACCATTCGCGCAGATCTCTCTACCCGCATCAGAGACGCTCAGCGAAAAGCCTTGAAACCAGAGTTTGTTAAAAACGAATCCCTTGGGGGTATGATTAAGAATTTGGAGATCAAAGAAAACGACACTCGATATTTTGCTAACCGCATATGGGTCCCTCTCAAGGGAGGATTGCGCGAGCAAGTATTAAACGAAGCTCACAAGACGCGGTATTCCGTACATCCTGGCGCAGACAAGATGTACCAAGATGTTAAAGTGCTGTATTGGTGGCCCAATCTTAAAGGCGCCATCGCGACGTATGTCAGTAAGTGCCTGACGTGTTCGAAGGTAAAGGCTGAATACCAGAAGCCGTCGGGGTTACTTCAGCAGCCAGAAATTCCCATGTGGAAGTGGGAACAAATCTCTATGGACTTCATCACCAAACTGCCAAGGACACCTGGGGGTTACGACACGATCTGGGTTATTGTAGATCGGCTAACTAAGTCAGCGCACTTCCTACCGATCAAGGAAACCGATAAGATGGAAAAGTTAGCCCGATTGTATATTCGAGAAGTAGTTTCAAAGCATGGAGTCCCAGTGTCCATCATTTCTGATAGAGATAGTCGGTTCACCTCAAGGTTTTGGAGATCGTTACAAGGGGCTTTAGGTACTCGTCTCGACATGAGTACGGCATATCATCCCCAAACGGATGGACAAAGCGAGCGAACAATCCAGACATTGGAAGATATGCTGCGCGCGTGCGCAATCGATTTCGGAGGTAGCTGGGATACTCATCTCCCATTGGTTGAATTTTCTTACAGCAACAGTTATCACACAAGCCTCAAGGCTGCGCCGTTTGAAGCTTTGTATGGGCGCAAGTGTAGATCCCCACTGTGCTGGGCTGAAGTGGGTGACAAGCAAATGACTGGTCCAGAATTGATCCAAGAAACAACAGACAAGATTTTTCAGATACGGGATCGCCTTAAGACAGCGCGCGACAGACAGAAGAGCTACGCAGATGTGCGAAGGAAACCGTTGGAGTTTCATGTAGGGGATAGAATACTTTTGAAAGTCTCTCCATGGAAAGGAGTCCCCAGTTTCGGCAAGCGAGGAAAGTTGAATCCGCGCTACATTGGACCATTCGAGATCCTGGAAAGGATCGGTCCGGTTGCTTATAAACTCCGTTTACCCGCCGAACTCAGTGGAGTTCATGATACGTTTCATGTGTCCAACCTCAAAAAGTGTTTATCTGACGAAACGTTGATTTTACCATTGGAAGAGATTCACATCGACAAACAACTGCACTTCGTAGAAGAACCTATAGCAGTAACCGATTGGAGAGAACAAAAGTTACGCAGAAGCAGAATCAAGTTAGTAAAGGTTCAATGGAACTCAAGGCGT
Source organism: Bidens hawaiensis (assembly GCF_021521415.1). Taxonomy (NCBI): domain Eukaryota; kingdom Viridiplantae; phylum Streptophyta; class Magnoliopsida; order Asterales; family Asteraceae; genus Bidens; species Bidens hawaiensis. The sequence continues at coordinate 128,476 of NW_027494306.1, forward strand.
GGGCCTGAATTCACTTGGGAAAGAGAAGATCAAATACGCAAGAAATACCCACACCTCTTTCAGAGCATGGCTTCGGCCAGCGACGTCTCCTAAATTTCGGGACGAAATTCTCTTAACAGGGGGAAAATGTGACACCCGGTAATCTCCCAACCCTATAAACTAAGTAATCAACCTAATAATTAGGTGATTGTGAATATTATGCGCGCTAAATTAGAATCAGCACGGGCACGTTAGGTGCGCCCTGCGCGAGCGCGCTATGTTAGAATCAGCGCGGGCACGTTATGTGCGCCCTGCGCGAGCGCGCTATGTTAGAATCAGCGCGGGCAATTGTTATGTACGCCCTGCGCGAGCGCGCGAAGTAAGAACCAGCGTGGGCATATTTTATGTGCGCCATGCGCGAATGTTTTGGCTTTATGTTTTCATGTAACTTAACTTTATGTTGTCTGATGGGTTGACCGTCCCGCATGATGCTAAGGCGGGTGCATCCTAAATCGTTTATGCGCGTGCGGAAGGAGAACTAACCTCCCCGCATGGCGGGAACATTGAGAGTTAGTTTGTCTGAAGCTCCAAGATGGAATTGACTTCAACATAACTGATCACTATGTTGAAATACCAAGACCACCTGGAGAATCTACAAATGAAACTCAATGTCCCTGACTGCGAGAAGGTTACGTACCTACCCGCAGCAAAGAAATGTCCTTCACGCAGAAAGCTATGCGCACAAAGCTATACGCGCAGAACACTTAGCCTAATCTCCAGATATAAGGGGAGTATTCCCGCCCAAAAAGGAAACAGTTGCGTGTTTCAGAGATTTCTACTTTTTAACTGTACACTGACAAAAGCACCTGAAAAAGCATACTGTAACATGAAAAGTCAACTGTCAGCCACCCTACTCTCACCAACCACAGACCTGCATGTCCTGTCCAAATCAAATCAAAATCTTTTATCCACTCCTCCACTTTTAAATAAATAATAATTTCCATACTTTATCATCATTACACCTAGATATGAAAAGATTACAACCCCCTAAAGCAAGGGATTGTGTTCCCTAAATCTTGCCTATAAATATGTAACCCAAATTATCACCCAAACACACTTCAAACTTCTCTCTTAAAACTGCAAATTGCACTAATCATTGTCAAAGCATCCGTTTGATCTTCAATTCCGTTCCTGTTACTAGGTAAGCCGAGATTATAACCCTGAGATCTACTTTCCAACCCTTATATTCTCCTATTTCTTGATCTTAATATATATATACTTGTTATTTAATCGTATTCTAGACCTTCAATTCCGAGGCCAAGAAAACCCGAATCTCGATTAATCCCTTAACAAGAACCACAGGTGAGTCTCACAGCCCCTATTTTCACTGTTTTCACTATTTTTAAACTGTTTTCGGGGCGAGGGACACGTACTGAAATAATGTTTTATCATGGTATACTTACAAGCTATGCAAGCGATTATGTGTTTAAATTATGTTTTATGATGAGCAATGCAAGCGGTTATCTATGGTTTTCGATGTTAGTGCACCAGATTCGAGTAAGTGATCACTTTACCATTGGAACTCTAAGGGTAGGGACTGCTGGTTTGATCCGCCCACTCGTAGGGGTCGCACCTCTTACACAGACGAGTGCCTAGCATGTCACGGGGCAGTACTATGGGATTGAGCCCGCTCGTTGAGGTCGCTCCTCTTACGCGGACGAGCGCCTTGTTTTCCGGCACAACGTCCGCGCGTAACCCGCGGGACGGTATTATTCGCTCGTAGTTGCAGCGCCACTTACACAGACGAGCACGGTTCTCAGAAATGTTCGTGCGTAACCCGCGGGACGGATTTATCAAAGGAAACATTATCAGAACTATGTTTTACTAAGCATGTGTTTCAATGATGCTATCAGAATTATGTTTTAGAATGATTTTTATCAAGACTATGATGCAATACGATTTATCAAGTTACTAAAACTTGTGAACTCACTCAGTTTATACTGATTCAAATGTTTTACGTGTCTTTCAGGAGATAACTAGGTAGCGCATGGAGTCACACCTAGAGCACCTCACGCTGAACATCTAAAACTAGCTTTTTGGAAGATTTTAGTTCTATCCCTTCGATGCGCGCGGTTGTTCCCGCCACGCAAAGGGGATATGGCGTGGAAATCTTCAACAGTTTTTATACTTGGATGTTTTTATGTAATCTTTAAAACAATGTAATGTATTTGTATTAAACATTTCATGCGCAATGAAAATCTTACTTTGAATGTTTGCAATGGCCCGTGCTTAATTATCAATCCCCACTCGCGCGCGCCCGGCTGTTTCCGCCGTTTAGGGCCGGGTGTGACAGTAACATATTTACATATTCAACTGTTTTGTGCCCGGAAAGGTTATAAAACATCACACCTTACCCGAACTTACATATTCTGCCAATTAAAGGCAAAATGCAACACTTTTTGAGTTAAACCACTTGTCAAAATATATTTTTCATTAAAGATCATAGTTTAAGAGCAAATGGTGCATTTAAAGATCAAATTTCAGTTATATTTCTCTTCAAAACAGTTTCTTCCTTTTTCTGAAAAGATCTCAAGAATGGGATCATATTGACTAAGTAGCTTTTTCAATACTTCATTCTCAGCATTATTATGACAACATAGATAGGTTAACAGTAGGTATAAACTTAGCATGAATTTCATCTCTTTAGTGATATGATTAAGGTTCATTTAGAGCATAATGTATTAATGGTCAACACTGTGCTATGATGCCTCATATCTCTTCTCAAAGCTTATTTGGCTTTCCCCAGATCACCCCAATTTGAATCCAACCTCCTGTATTTGGTCAAAAATTGTTTTTGTATGACATAACTTATTGTATGTTTTTATTTTTTGAGATTCAAACATATATAGAGGTTAAACGTTGGACTTACTGTTAATAACATACCTTTTATTCAAGATGAGACAGATTATGTCAACATCTTTGTAGTTCTTTGTTGTTACCCTCTTGTTTGATAAAATATTTAAACCACTTATCAACTTTTGGTTGATTTATTCATACTTCCCCTTGTTTTTTTTTTTGATATTTTCTCCAATTTTCTTAAACTTTGTTCTTTGTTATATTTAAAGATGCTTCATTTTTTATTGACCAAATAACAACAAGCTCGTGTATGACTGGGTAATCACTTTTCTGCCTATCATTCGGAGAGATTTATCTTGAGACATGCAAAGACAACTATGTATCTCCACATAAAGATCAGCATATTCATTATGTTTATATCACCTTAGATTTTACATCATCATGGGAAAGCAACCATATATGTTAATGACTATACTATGGTCCTTTTAGCCTATTAAATCCATATGATTGGCTAAGTAGTCAATGTACTATCATTTCCCATATAATTTCAGTTTAATATTCAATCACCCCAATATATCTTCATTGTCAGGTTAATGGCTATCCTGTTTGACCAACAGTGGTCAACAGGACCGAACATATATGTGAATATATGTCCTTTCAAAGTCAGAGCTATTGACATAGTTTTAAGTGAAGGAATAAGAAACAAGTTATTATTGCCCCAAATGCATTCAGTTTTCAGGTCAATGGCTATCCTTTGAATCTGTAAAGATTTAAGGACCAAACATACATAAGTGCATGTCCTTCCAACTGGGCAAATGACATAATTTTCAGCAAAAACAACTTCTTGAGACTTCTCCTTTAAAAATCCTTCTTTTAAGCTTCTTTTAAAGCTTGAACTGAATAATCTTATCATATCTCAACACCATTAACAACTTGCTCATGTTTTGATCAAAATAAAGTATTTATGCAAAATTCATTAGAAAATTTTATTTTTATCACTTAATTTTGACATAAAACACATTTTGACACAAACAATTGTAACATATTCAAATCTTAATCAAACATGAAATCATCAAGACAAGTAGACAGTACTAACAATCAAATTCTAACTTATCTTAATAACATCAGAAGATCAGATAAAGCACATATTCAAGCAATTAAGCAATGATATCAGATAAGCTTACATCAACAAGTAATTCATAACAAGAACACTTATCCTGACATCACATATGCACATTAACTGATAAACATGCAAACATATAAATCCATTCAATCATGTCAAATTTTTCACACATAATCAATCAAAGCACAAAGTAGGTAACATATTTAGTAGCATACTCAAGTAACATAATTAAGCAACATAATCAAGCATATTCACTAAACATTCAGTATGTGTAATCTCTAACAACATAATCAATTAACAAAGAGAGACACACAGCTAGGCACACATCCTTAATCAGATTTCATCAGAGTTGATCATACCCAGGGCTTTCAGAAGAAAGTTAAACCTGGTTCTATCAAGTGGTTTGGTGAATAGGTCAGCCAAATTGTCACTTGTATCCACTCTTTACATTTCAATCAAACCTTTTTCACTGCGATCTCTGATGAAGTGATGTCTGATTTCAATGTGCTTAGTTTTAGAATGTTGAACTGGATTCTTAACAGTAAAATATGCAGCAGTATTGTCAATAAGAATAGGGGTGTTCAGAAAATTCAAACCATAGTCCAGCAACTGATTTTGAATCCATAGAACTTGTGCACAGCAGGCAGATGCAGCAACATATTCAGCTTCAACAGTAGAGATTGAGACTGTAGTTTGCCTTTTGCATTGCCATGACACTATCCTTTCGCCCAAAAATTGGCATCCTCCTGAGGTTGACTTTCTGCTCATGTTGCAGTCATCATAATCACTGTCTGTATATGCAATCAGATCAAAAGCTTGGTTCTTTGGATACCAAATCCCTAAGTCTGGTCTTCCCTTCAAATATCTGAATATTCTTTTAACAGCATTCATGTGGGAGACTTTTGGACTTGATTGGAATCTTGCACACATACATACAACAAACATGATATCTGGTCTTGTTGTAGTCAGATACATCAGAGATCCAATTTTGGCTCTATATTCATGTTCATCTACAGGCTCCCCCTTTTCATCTGCAATCATCTTTTCTTTGGTGTCCATTGGAGTTGAAGCAGTCTTGTACTCATGACAGTTGAACTTGTTCAAGATGTCCTGCACATATTTGTTTTGGTGAATGAAGATCCCTTCAGCTTTCTGTTGAACATGCAATCCAAGAAAGAAGTTCATTTCTCCCATAGAACTCATGTTGTATTTGGACTTCATTACCCCTTCAAACTTCATGCACATTTGTTCATTTGTAGATCCAAAGATGATGTCATCCACATACACTTGTAACAGAAGTAAATCTGATTCCTTTCTTTTGTAGAAGAGTGTCTTGTCAATGGCTCCTCTTTTGAAACCATTTTCAAGAAGATGATTTGACAGCTCATCATACCATGCTCTAGGGGCCTGATGCAATCCATAAAGAGCTTTGTTTAGCTTATACACCCTGTCTGGATACATTGGATCCTCAAAACCTGGAGGTTGAGCTACATACACCTCTTCATCAATCTTTCCATTTAGAAATGCAGACTTAACATCAAGCTGGAACACTTTAATGTTCTTTGAGGCAGCATATGCAAGAAAAATCCTGATAGCTTCAAGTCTTGCAACAGGAGCAAAGACTTCCTCAAAGTCTATTCCTTCTTCTTGAAGACATCCTAGTGCTACAAGTCTAGCTTTGTTCTTAATCACCAAACCCCTTTCATCCCTTTTGTTTCTAAAAACCCATTTGGTTCCTATTGCATATATGTCATTGGCCTATCAACAAGATCCCACACATGTAGGTCTCTGAACTGTGCCAGTTTCTCTTGCATTGCTTCTACCCAACTATTGTCTTTTAGTGCTTGATCAATGTTCTTTGGCTCTATTTTGGATAGAAAGCAGGAGTAAAGACAGATGTTTGCAATTTTAGAATGACTTCTTGTAACTCTTTCATGCAAATCACCATTGATGTTTTCAGAAGGATGATTCTTTTCCACATAAGGAGTTTGTATAATCATATTTGTAGACAAATTTGTGTCAAGATTTGTTTCATTGAGCTCTGGTTCTTCAATGATCAAATCAGCTTCTGCATCATGAAATTCCGGTGCTTCATCATTATGTTGTCCTGAAGTAGACGCGCCATTGTTTTCTAAGTTCAATCTTTGAAATAGATCTTGAAACCTTGCTGTAGATGCAGCTTCTTCTCCACTTGCTTGGTTGCTTGTGTCACCCTCATTCTGAACTTGATCATTCTGTACATCTTCATTGTCTTGATTGTTCTCAGTATGATCATGTTCAACATTGTGATTGTTTTCTTGATCAGGTTCACCAATATCACATGAGGAATTCTTCACAAAAGTATACTCCTTTTCTTTTCTAGCAACCTTTTTCCATAATTCTTCCAAGTCCAATGATTTCTTCTTTTTCTCTTCAATTTCATTGGTCTTGTAGAAAGATTCATCAAAGTCTTCAGGATAAATCTTGAAAGACCTTATTAACTTTTCATGATCAAATAGCCATGTTGCACCATCAACTGTATTGAATTGATTCTCATTTAAGATGATGTCAGATGATTCTATAACACTCAAATGGTCTTTCACATATACTCTGTAAGCTTTTGAGTGTGTAGAATATCCAACAAAGAAACAGTCTAGGGATTTTGTTTGAAACTTGTTTAAATAGTCCCTTGTGTTTAGAAGAAAACATTTGCATCCAAAGGGCTTGAAAAACTTAATGTAAGGCTTCCTGTTGTGAAATATTTCATATAGAGTTTTATTATACCTTTTGTTGACAAGTACCCTGTTCTGAACATAGCACGCTGTATTTATGGCTTCAGCCCAGAAAGTGACAGGCAGATTAACATCTGTTAACATGGTTCTTGCAGCTTCAATTAAAGTTCTATTTCTTCTTTCTGCTACACCATTTTGTTCAGGAGTTCTAGGAGCTGAGAATTGTTGTAGTATACCCTTTCTTGCACAAAATTCTTGCATAACTCCATTTTTGAACTCAGCTCCATTATCACTTCTCATCATTTTGACTTTCTTATTCAGCTTGTTCTCAATTATTGTTACACAACCTTTAATCAACTCTGCAGTCTCATCCTTGGTACATAGGAAATAAACCCAAGTGTATCTTGAATAGTTATCAATGATCACAAGACAATATCTTTTCTTCCCTATACTTGGTACACTTATAGGACCAAAAAGATCCATGTGAAGTAATTCAAATACTTGATCAATTGAGTTGATGAGCTTCGGCTTATGAGTAGATTTGTGTTTTTTTCCCTTTTGGCATGAACTACAGTGATCTTCCAATTTGAATTCTCTTGTGGGTAAGCCTATGACATGCTCACCCTTAACAAGTCTGTTCATGTTCTTCAAGTTCACATGACACAGTTTCCTATGCCACAATTTTGACTCATTTTCAGTGGCTTTGGAAACAAAACATGCACCTCCTCTTGAAATCGCTTCTTTCATATTCAATTCATACAAGTTACCATTTCTTGGTGCCATCATCATAATCATTTCAGGTGGAATCACAAATTCAGGTTTTAGAATGAAACAGTGTGAATCATCAAAACTGACTTTGTATCCCTTATCACACATTTGTGATATACTCAGCAGATTGTACTGAAGACCTTCAACATGAAATACATTATCAAATGAGACTTTCGCATTTGTTAAGATTCCTTTTCCAACAATCTTTCCACCATTCTCATCACTCCCAAAAGCTACTGGACCTTCATACTTTTCTTCATAATTGACAAGAGATCTCTTGTCACAAGTCATGTGCCTAGAACATCCACTATCCATGTACCATATGTCATATAGAGGAGTGGACTGTTCCTGCACATATAAAGAAAGTTTGATTAGTTGAGTGATGAAGTGCAAGCCTTATCAACTTGCAGCTTATCAGATTCAGTTTCTGACATAGCTTGGGAAGTGAGTGTAGTTGGTTCAGGATCTTCATGAGTGATTTCTAGATTGTCTGAATTGTCTGTTTCATAACCACACTCTCTTGGAGTTTTAACTAGTGATGTTGAGTTCTGGTACTCAGCTGAGTCAGTGTCACACTCTTTTATCACATAGTTCTTATTTTCAAAGTAGTCTCTCACATCAGCAACTATCTCAACCTTAATCTCAGGCTTAGGTTTCTGAAGAAAACCTTGTGGTTCATATCCATGCTTTAACAGAAACTTCTCATCACCAGTGAGTTCTGTTGGTTTCTTTCTAGATACCACATGTCTTTTTGTATTCTCACTGCTTGATGATCTATGAGAACTATCAGATTTGACAGACTGATTATCCCTTTTTGGGATTGTTCTCAATGGTTGAGAGTCCTTCTTAACAGTTTTCACATGCTTCACTAGATATTTAACCTTGTTAACAGGTTTGATCACATGTTTCTTGACTTTCAGTGAACGCCTTTGGCTCTCTTTTTCCAGAACTTCCTCTGCACAATCCTTTCCCATACCCAAATATTTTTCATACTTCATTTTATAGGCCACAAAGTCTTGTCCATACTTTGTTTCATCTGGGACATGAAAATGCTTGAATTTAAGTCTTTCATTACAGGAGTCTGTATGATGACCATATTCATCACACTTTTTGCACCAAACCTTTCCTTTGAATACTTCATGTTCTTTTGGTTTCTTGAACCTTTCACTTGGTCTTGGTGAATCAACTCCAATTTTCTTTTTAGATTTTAAACTGTCAAAATCAATTGAGAAGGGGATAAATTCAGCTATCCTTATGTCACTTCTTTCCACTTTCCCTTTAACAAAAACAATTTCTCTTATACTTAAGGGTTCTTCCTCTGTGTTTTCCTTTTGTCTTGATTTTCTCTTTTCATAATCTTCCATTGTTTCTACTTCTCCAATGTCAAAGTCTTCAATGCTTGAGAAAATAGGGTAAACTGGAATAAAGTTTTCAACATTCACATCTTCTTTTACCCTTTTCTTGTTGTTTTGCTTTATCTTTTCCAATACAGCTTTGCTTGGTGGCCTGACTGTATTGTAGCTTATCTTCTTCCTTTCACATATGTCAAAGGACACATGCTCTCTCTTCATTCTTTCATTTTGTTTCTTCATTTTAGGTGTGACTGGTGGATACATTGGAAGTTTATCAATTGATTCTGGTTTCTTGTATCTTCTTCCTCTTTCAGCAGCTTTGATCTCTTCATCAGTGATTTGATCACTTTGATCACTCAAGTCATCTTGATCCAATTCAACAGGATCAAAGTCATCCTCAGAGACTTGAACTCCAATTGACTTATCATCTTTTACTTCTTCCTTAACCACAAACTCACCTTCTTCATTCACTTCTACCTTCTTGTACAAATCAACAAATTCTTCTTTGTCTTGAAAGACATCTCTGAATTGTTGCAAGTATGCATATCTTTTCTCTTTGTCAACCTTTGGCATGAAGTTGTTGTTAAATGGAGGTGGAACTGCTTTGTATTTGTCTTGATCCTTTACTTGGTTCAGAATACCACATATGTTGCCTGTTGAAACCAAATTCTTCAAAAATTCAGTTTCCACTTTCATTTTTGTGTTCTGCACCTTTTCTTCAACTAACATCTTTTTCAATCCATCTATCTCAGTGATGTATCTAGATTGAGCTCTGTAACTGATCATGCAGTCATCTTCCAAACTTTTGATCTTTTCTTCACTGATTAGCTCACTTGCCTCATACCCATTGATGATACTTTGTTTCCTGAAACCTCACTTTCCAGCTTGCCTACTTTTGTTTTCAAGTCATTGATAAGTTCATTTAAATCAATAGTAGGAGCAGAGTGTACCTGAGATGATGATCCAGTCTCTTTTTCAATTATAGCCATAAATGCCACATTTGCTTTCTTGATATCATCAGCAATGTCCTCTTTATGATTGGTCCAATCAAAGTTACCTTCATGTTGTGTAGTCACTGCCACATTTCCTTGATTTCTGGGTTGATTTTGGTTGACTGGAACAGTGTTGTTTGGAACATTTTGAACTGCTTGAAGGTTTTGATTGTTGTCCATTTGAAAACCTTGATTCTGTTGCATACTTTGATTAATATTATTCATTTAGGCTGAAAGTAGTTGAAGTTGGGATTGTAGTTGTTGTTGGGATTGAAGTTGTTGTTGTTTGGTCTCTGCTGATACTGAGGCTGCTGCTGATACTGAGCTTGCTGATTTCTTGGTTGTTGATTCTGAAATTGATTCATCTGATAGTTCCTTGCCAGGTTGCATTCTCTAGCAAAATGTCCTGGCTGTTGGCAATTGTAGCAGATTGCCTTTGACTTTTCAAATCCAATTCATTCATTAGAACCAGAAACCAGAGATCTACCAGTTCTATTATACAACCTCTTACTTCTCAAAGCTAACATGGCAGCTTGCCACTTCAAATCCATGTCCTCCAAATCATCAGCATCTATCTGTTCAAGATCATCTTGCACTACACTTGTATGAATTAAATTCTTTGCAACAAATGCATTATATGATTCAGTGAACATTGAAAGCAATGCCTGTGTATCACTGCTTTGACCATGTCCACCACCAGTGTGAGGAACATTCCCACTTGCCATAGAGCCAGAATCAGTGTCATCAATCAGCTGCACATTGAATCTTTGTTGGTTTCCTTGATTACTTGTGCTAACACCAACAAATGATTTTGGAGTATCAGAATTGAGTTCAACAGGTTCTTCAATGATAGGAATCTGTTGTTGATTCTTTGTAAGTTACCCATAGGTGCAATCAATGCATTTGAAACATTGAAGCAGGGTCTTTCTTCTCTAATCATCTCATTTTCTATCATTTCTATCTCTGCAGCTTGTAGAAAGCACACTACATCATCCACTTTTAGCTCATTAAAGTTGTGCTTTGTTAGTATGAACTTGCAGGCAGTATACCATTCTTTTGGCATATAGTTGAGCAGCTTGGTATTAAGGTCAAAATCAGTCATGACATAGTCTGTTGTTCTGAGCTCATTCACAATTCCCAGAAACCTTTCCAGAATTGATTTCAACCTTTCTTCTTCTTTATACTTGAATCTTTCTAACTGCTCCTTCAATCTCTGCTTCTTGATGTTCTTGAGTACAGCATTTCCTTCAAACATCTCAAGTATTGGATCAACCTTTCTCATCCTTTCTCTCACAGCAGCAGTTGCTGCCGGATTTGCACCTTCCTCATCAGTAGCTTGTGGACCATTCTTGATGGAGTTCCACATATCAACATCATTGTAGCAAACGGCTGCTTCAAACAAGACCTTCCATTTAGTGAAATTTTCCTGTCCATACAATCTAGGAATCTTGTTAGTAGACACCTCTTGTTCCTCGTAACCAGACATTTTTGTGAAAACAAAAGTAATTTTTTTAATAAAAACAGAGTTTAAAGAAAATATTCAGATCTGAGAATCGATTGTTAAGATTTGAGGTGTCTGATTCGATAAGAACATGATATAAATATAAAGATTAAAAATTTAAATAAAACAAGGAAGAGAAAACACCAAATGATTGTAGATCTGGAAGAAAAATGAAGAACAGAGCTGCTGACGTCACTTTTCAATGTAACAGTGGTCTGCTTACGTCATTCTTCTTCAAATCTTCAATCAATAACAATCTTTCTAAAATAGCAGTAATCAGCTCCGATACCACTCGTCAGGTCCCTCGATTTCAGCCGGATCTTACTTAATCATGTCATAACTCACACAGATTAATGTGTTGACAAGGGAGTTAATGACGGGTTGCTATATTTAGAAAGATATCCGTATGTTAAAGGCGGAATCAATAACAAACATACGGTTTCTAAAACAGTATTCAATCGTAACCAATACCAACAAGATTCACTCAAAAGATTTCCATTTATATAATATCAATCATACATAGTGGATAATCGATTTAGGGTTTCTTGAAGGTTTATCCGTACTCAGACAGCCGTCACTTTTCAAGGAAAATATTCTTTCTTATCCAAAAGTGTAAAGGCTCGAATCCGTCTTAAGCAGCGTGCCCTAAAACATTCTATTTATAGGCCTGCCACCCTAGGACAGCTGTCATTCCTTCTAGAAACCCCAAATGTAAATACTTATTCAAATTACATAATCAGAAAATATTGTAAGTGTAAAACAAGTCTTACGGGTCGGCTCTGGATAAGTAAACTTCTCCGAGTAGACTGTGTGCTCTGCCTGCCTTAGACTTGGTAACACAGAAGTGTGCTCGGGATTAGTTTCCGGGTAGACTTTACTTGAAGAAGATTTTACCAAGTAAAATACTCACCGGGTAGACTTCAGTCTTCTTGACTTTGCCAGACTTTGCCCGACAAACCCTTACGAGCAACCTTATTCTTCGATGGTCCATTCAACTTCTTGCTATACAATAACTTATTAGCAAAGTGTACTCGGGAGTACTGTTCCTTGCTTGAGTTGAACCTTACCCGATGTTACTTAGAGATATTCCATTTATACATCAAGCTTGCTAGGACCATAATTATTAAAGAATACCTTGCCTGGTCTTCCAATCACTTGGCTTCATGGACATGGTTAGCCAAAAGCTTACTCGTGAGTGAACCTTACTTGACTATGAATAACAGACTTGCTTGATAAAGTGAACCTTGCTCGGATTTACATAAACTAGTGAACCTTGCCCGGCAATGCACTAATTTGCAAATCCTGCTCGGATATCCACTAAATAAGACTACATGAAGATAACCTTGCCCGATAGACAAAATATCATACCCGGCTAAGTAAAAGCTTGCTCGGAAGTTTAAGGCGTGCCCGGATCCATACTTAGCGAATTCTGAGGAGGTTGAGAAGATTCCAATCTTCCATATATCTCACTTTGGTCAAATCTTTGACTCAACAATCTCCCCCTTAGGTCAATTGTTTGACTCAACAGGATAGCATTCCATGCTCTTGGTAACTTGTTGCCTTCCATAGTCAGCCGATGATATGCCCCTTTTCCACCTTGTGACTCAATCAAGTAGGGACCTTCCCATTTAGGTGCTAACTTTCCATCTACAGGGTTAGTTGTATTTTGGAAGGCATTCCTTAAGACTAGATCTCCTTCTTGGAATCTTCTTATCCTTATATTTTAATTGTATGTCCCAGCTACCCTTTGTTGATACGCTGCCATTCTAATCTTGGCTAGGTCTCTGAGCTCTTCAACGGTATCTAGGTCTTCGAGGAGGATTTCATTATTGGCTTGAGGTTCACGGATGCTTGTTCTGGCAGTAGGAACCACCATCTTCGTAGGGATTACAGCTTTTGAGCCAAACACCAATGAGAAAGGTGTTTGACCTATTGCATTCTTTGGTGTTGTTCTACCAGCCCAAAGAACATAAGGAAGTTCCTCTTCCCACTTGCCTTTCTTAGATCCTAGTTTCGTCTTCAAGTTGTTTATTATAATCTTGTTACTTGACTATGCCTAGCCATTAGCTTGAGGATGCACTGGAGTAGATGTGATCATCTTTTTTCCCCAACTGTCACAAAAGTTAGTGGTTCTTTTCCCGATAAACTGGAAACCATTGTCACAAATAATTCTGAAGGTATGTCAAATCTAGTAATAATATTTCTTTTAATGAAAGATATCACCTATTTTTCGCGGACTTGTACAAAAGCTTCAATTTTTATCCACTTCGAGAAGTAATTAGTCATGGCAAGCATGAACACTTTTCCTCCTGGTGCTTTAGGTAACTTTCCCACAAAATCCATGCCCCACTTCAAGAAATGCCATGATGAGGATATGGGATACATAGGCTCTGCTGGCGGTGGAAAATGTTGCCAGCCTTTGACATGAATCACACTTCTTTGAATACTTCATGGCTTCTCTCTTCGTAGTTGGGTAGTAGTATCCTGTTCTCTGAATTCTAGAGAATAGGGCTCTACCTCCAGTGTGATTACCACAATCTCCTTCGTGAAAGTCTTTAAGAACCACTTGAATTTCATGATCTTCGATACACCTCAAGTATGGACCTGCAAGAGATTTCCTATACAGAATATTATGTAATAATATGTATTGTGATACCTTAAGTTTGAAGGATTTAGGATTCTCTATGGCGGAAGTCTCTCCATTTTGAATGAAATTTTTGATCGGGAAGATCCAGGATCCTTGATTATTTGTGGATAATAGATCCCAAAGGACAATCTCTTTGACAGTTGTTATCTCCATAATTTCTTGTTCTCCTATTTCTGGTGAGAGTATATGGATGATCGGGATCTTCGTAGCTTCTGGAATCTTCAGGGATGAAGCTAAATTTGCTAAGGCATCTGCCCCAACATTTTCTTCCCTTGGTACCTGTATAATACTAAAAGAATCGAAGAACTTTGACAGTTCTTTCACAACATCTAGATATTTAATTAGTTTTTCACCTTTAAAAACATATGAGCCACTTAAGTGGTTTGCTATTAATAATGAATCTATATACACCTAAAGATACCTGATCCTCATGTGTTTAGCTACTTGCAAACCTGCGATTAGAGCTTCGTACTCTGCTTCATTATTTGTGGCTTGAAACTCATAGGCTATAGACTGGGGTAGTATGTCCCCCTGTGGCGATTCCAGTAGGATACCTAATCCTGTCCCTCTTACATTGGAAGCACCATCTGTGAAGAGGATCCAAGGATCCTTGGTTTCTTCTAGTTGTTGAACCTCCAAGTCGGCTTCCTTCTGCATGTCATTACTGAAATCAACCACAAAGTCCGCAAGCACTTGTGACTTGATGGTTGTTCTAGGCTCATATTGAATACCATATGCACTCAGTTTCACAGCCCACTTGGCCATCCTGACAATTCTGGCTTTCTAAGCACATTCTTAACAAGATAAATAGTTCTCAAAATAATAGTATGAGTTTCAAAGTAATGCCTTAACTTAGTAGAAGCCATAATAAGTGCAAGAATTAATTCTTCTAAATGAGAATACCTAGCTTCAGCATCTAGAAGACTTTTACTTACATAATAAACGAGATGTTGTTCACCTTCATGATCCTTCACAAGGACAGAACTTATTGCATTTCCTGAGACAGCTAGGTACAAGTATAAGGATTCTCCATCCACCGGCTTCATTGATGTTGGTGCTAAGGATAAGTAATCCTTGAAGGCTTTGAGTGCAGCCTCATGCCTCTCTGTCCATTCGAACTTTTTATCATTTCTAAGGATATCATAAAAATCCTTACACTTCTCTAAGGATCGAGAGATGAACCTATTCAAGACTACGATTCTTCCAGTCAACCTTTGTGCATCATTTGCATTCACGGGAGACTTCAGGTTAATGATGGCCTTTATTTGTTCCGGGCTAGCCTCTATACCCCTCTTAGTGACCATATAACCAAGGAACTTTCCCGCCCTAACACCAAAATGGCATTTAGATGGATTGAGTTTCATGTTATACTGGTCAAGGATATTAAAGGCTTCTTCAAAGTCTTTAAGATGATCTTCAGCCTTCTTGGACTTGACAGCCATGTAGTCTATATAAATTTCCATTGTTTTCCCTAGCTGGTCTTTATACATCATGTTGACTAAGCGTTGATAAGTTGCACATGCATTTCTTAGTCCAAATGGCATGGCAATATAGCAATACATTCCAGTAGGAGTTATGAATGCTGTGTTTTCTTGATCAGATGGTTACATCTGAATTTGTTGGAATCTAGAGGAAACATCCGTAAAAGTAAGCATTTCATGTCCTGCCGTTGCATCCACCATGGAGTCTATATGTGGTAATGGGAAAGGATCCTTGGGGCATGCCATGCTTAAATCAGTGAAATCGAAACAGACCCTCCACTCTCCATTCTTTTTTTGAAACAACAACCACATTAGCCAACCCTCGAGGATACTTAACCTCTCTGATCATACCGACCTTAAGAAGTTTTTCAACTTCTTCTTGCATGATCGCGTTCCTCTCAGGAGCGAATTTCCTTCTCTTCTGATGGACGGGTTAAACAGAATTATAAAGGCCTAACTTATGAGCAATTACCTCTTTTGAAATACCTGTCATGTTTGAGTGCTTGAAGGCAAATGTAGATTTTCGTTGCTTGAGGAAGGATACTACATCCTCTTCAATTCTAGTAGGGATACTGGATCCTAAGAAAAATGTTACATCTGGATCCTTAGGGTCCAAGGATACTTCTTTCAGGTCTTGCTCTCGAGCTTCCAGTACATTCCTAGGATGTTGCTGTGGTTGCTATGCTATCGTTTTCTTAACTGCCGGCTTCATGGACGAAGAGTAATAATTCTTAGCTTCCACTTGGTCACCATCTATTCTTACTACTCCCAAAGGAGTTGTAGTTTGATACACTGGTGATAAGTAGAGGCTACATCCTTTATTAAGTGTAACCATGGTAAGAGTTTAACCATTCAATGTATATAGGGAGTTTGATGTGCCCCATTGTTTTCTTGGTTACACCACTGAAACCAACTAGCACGGATGTTCGGAGAACAATTTCTAAGTCTGGGATGTTCATCTTCTGGAGCACATCATATTGAATGATGTTAACTGAAACCCCCCCTGTCGACAAGGATCCTGCGCATGTAATGGTTAGCAATAAAAAGAGTTACAATCAAACCATCATGATGAGGATCTAGGATGCTTGATTTGTCCTCTTCATCAAAGAAGATTCTCTTGTAAGTTGTTAAAGTAGTGGAGATGACTGGTTGTTCCCCATTATCTAACTTTGTTTCTTTAGCGTGCCTCTTGGCAACGGAGAAGGAAGTTCCACACATGTTCGAGCCACTGAGATGAAGTTGGTGACTTGTGCGTCTGGTGGTGGCAGAGTTTCTTTCTGTGGGACATCTTCAGAATCCTGGATCCTTGACTTTTTCCTTCCCAAGAGCTCTTTGAAATGGCCCTTGCTCAGGAGGTATCCAATTTCCCTCCTTAAACCAATGCAATCATCAGTCTGATGGCCAAAATCTTCATGGAATGCACACCATTTGGATTTGTCTTTGAAGGTCGTTGACTTCTCATTTTTCCAAGGCCACCTTGCTTTCTCTCCAAGATCCTTCATAGCACAAATTAAGCCATGAGTATCAACAAAGAAGCAATACTCAGAAATACTTGGGTAGTCCTCATCATCATCTCCTTGTTCAACTGCCCAGACGTTTTGGTTGTTGAACTTAGAGTATGGCTTTGAGTTGTTATTTTTGAATGAGGATCCTTCTTTCTGGTTAGGTGACTCTTGTTTTGTTGGACCTCCTAACCGTTCTTGGATCCTCTTGTCATCCTCTAGCCTTATAAATCTGAGTGCCCTATTTCTGACCTCATCTAAAGTCCTGTACGGAGTCATCACATGATCGTCATAAAATGGGGAGCCCATTTGAAGTCCCGTCTTGAATGCTTCAACAGTCGTAGCCATATAAAGATTAGAGATCTCTAGCGCTTCCCTGCCAAACCTTGTAAGAAAATCCCTAAGGGATTCATCATAACGCTGGAGAACTCTATACAAATCAATAGTTAACTTTTCAAATTTACTACTACAAGAAAACTGGTTGTTGAACAAGTTAACTAAATGCGAAAAAGAAGTAACAAAATAGGGAGAAAGACTTAGCAGCCATTTAAGTGCAGATCCTGTTAGTGTGGATCCGAAACCCTTGCATACACAAGCTTCCTTGAGTCTTTCAGGAATTGGATTGATCTCCATCCTTTTCCTATATTGAGCCACATGTTCTTCCAGATCAGTGGTCCCATCATACACCTTCATGTTGGGGGTTTGAAAGCATTTTGGGATCTCCGCATCACATATTGGTTGAGAAAATCTGTTTGGCTTATGGCTCCCTTCTGGTATTTCAGGGATTGGACGGATCACTCCTGGCACACTGGATATCTTATCCTTAAGCTTATGAAGTTCCTTAGCCATAGCCTGGTTAATACTTGTATCCTGCATAGAGCCAAGGTTACTGTCTAAGGATATGTGATTATATGTGTTACCTCTCGGTTGGTGAATGTTGGCATCCCAGAAGAATAGCCTAGATAAGAAGCATCTGCCACGGGAGTTGGTCCACCAGAGGTAATGGTCTGTATGGGGATGATGTCTCCTTCATGGACCTCTGAAGACCTTTGATGTTGAATCCCTAAGGATCCCTGATTCTGCCAGAAGGATCCTTGAGGTTAAGAGTTGAAGGATCCTTGATGATACATTCCAAAGGATCCTGGTTGAAGGATGGATGATCCTTATTGAAGGAACGAGGATCCTTGAGTTTATTGACCCATGGTCCCCTGTTTAAGGAATGAGGATCCTTGAGTTTGTTGACCCATGGACCCCTGTTGAAGGAACGAGGATCCTTGAGTTTGTTGACCCACGGACCCCTGTTGAATGATAGATGATCCCGGCTGAAGAAACGGGGATCCTTGAATTTGTTGTCACATGGACCCCTATTGAAGGATAGATGATCCTGGCTGAATGAACGAGGATCCTTGAGTTTGTTAACCCATGGACCCCTGTTGAAGGATAGATGATCCTTGAGCATGTTAAGCCAAGGATCCTGTAGTGATGAAATCCAACATCCTAGGCACCAAAGGAGTCTGATCCTCCAGTGGCCTCTTGTTCTTCTTGAGATCCTCTATCTAACAAAGGATCTTCTGATTAGTCCTGTTTTGCTGCTCCATATATGCTTTAACTTGTGAAAACATAGCAAAAACATCATTGTTAGAGTTAACCACCGAGGTGGCAGCAGTGGTTTTTGAGCTCTGGAATACTGAAAGTTGTATCTTGTTCCCAGCCACGGTGGTCCTTGGAGCTACTGTTAGCGGAGGAGGCATCGGTGGTAAGGTTCTTGGTGGGTGAGAAACTGATGAAGGCATGGTGGATGAAGCAGAAGATTGTTGAGAGGCCATTGATAGTAGTGTAGGTAATAAGGTTGAAAATTGATAGGAAATAATATGGATTAATGCACCAATTTCCCCACGGTGGGCGCCAAATTGTTTTGGTCAAAAATCGTTTAAGGATCAAGTAACCAAATTTGTAAGGTGAGGTCTACTGCTATGATGACAATAACGATTATGTAAGGATTGCAAACATAAACACAAGGATTTGTTACGAGGAAAAGCACTTGATCTTGTTCGGATCGCTACCACAAAAACCCCGGGTGATGACAAATCGTCTATCACCACTTTACAAGGTTTGGAGAATATGATCAGTAATACAATGAAAGCTATGTGTGTGAGAGCTTCTAGAGAGAATGATATATGAATGCTATAGAAAAGATTAAGAGTATATATGAATATATATGCCTATAAAAGTATGTATGGTTGTATGGAAAGAAGGGAACCAGGCCCTAATAATACCGATGGAGAAGGGAACCAGACCCTAATAATATCCGAGGAAGAAAGGGAACCGGGCCTTAATAATACTCGAGGAAGTAGGGCATAATGCTCTTTAAAACGTATAAGTATATATGTAAAGTAAGTGTGACATTCGTCAATTTTGGGTCACTTTTGTATTTATTTGATTATGTAAATCCAACCCGTTTGTAACCCGAACATTTCAAATATATAAAATATTGGATTTTTGTCATTTAAAATATATAAAATATATAAAATATTTGATTTTATATTTGTTTTATTATGCATTGTTTGACCATTTAAACATACCCATTTTCATGCAAACCATAAAAAAACCTTTTTAACCCTTCACTCTTTCCCTATATAAACAAGCTCATCTCTTTCATTTTCACCTTGTTCATTTCTCATCTTTTCTCTCCAAACAAAGAACACAACTTCAACTCTTCAAGGTTTCTTAATAATCAATCAAGAACCATTCTTTAATTTTTGTTTTGTTACTTAAGCTTGTGTACAACATATATATATGTGCCCCTTGTTTACCTTCGGCTTTCACCTTCTCCGTCCATGGTCGGGTGAGGTGATACGCTACTGTTTTGGACAAAAATCTGCTAAGGATAATGTATCCAAATCTGTTATGTGAGGTTTAGTGCTAAATTGATAACAATGAATATATGAACGAAATTGAGATGAACACAACGATTTGTTGCGAGGAAAAACCCTTTGATCTTGTTCAGATCAAAAGAAAAAAACTTCGGGTGATGACAACTTGTCGATCACCAATTTATTATTAACAAAAAAAGGGTTACAATGGGTGGATTTTATGATCAAAGAATACAAGAATCTAAGTGTGTGCATGAACTGCTCAAAGAGTTCTACAGAGAGTGTTTGTGAAATGTCTGCAGCTAATGAGTGTGTAGTGACCTAATTTGATCATAAACTCTATTAAATAAGAAAAATATCTATAACAACTTTTCCTATTTTCTTGCCATTCTTCCACTAGCCACTCCTACTCTTTGACCACGTGCATAAGGAGCCTTGTAGCGAAAGTTTAGGCAGACTTGGTCCTTGGAGTTGTTATACTTGATAAATTCAACCTTCACATGAGAAACAACTGTTAACAACACCAAATACCGAGGATCCATGATCCTGACATAGCTCTGGAACTCTTCGAAAGGATAATTGATCCAGACACATCTTCAAGAATAACATATCCTCAGTACTCAATTATTTGTGACACAACAAGAAGTCCTATAAATCCGCCAATATCCCCACTAAACGTGTTACAACCATTTGACCACGTGCTGCAGGTGCCTTGTAGCGAAATATATGGTAGACTAGGTCCTGGAGCCGTTATATCTATCAAATATAATACTACACATGAGAAACAATCGTTAGTAAATAATAAATACTGAGGATCCTTGATCCTGACAGGATCTGACTAAGGAATACTGATCCAAGAACATATGCCAGGATAAAGTATCCACAGTGTCAAATTTCCGTGCCCTAACAATTGCCCCCAAAATGGCGGTTGTGATAAGATCACAGCTGCCATTTTTCTTTTGAAATCAAATTTCGTGCAAAAACAGATGAGATTTGACAAGTTAGATATAATTATCAAATATCTATAGAGTTTCCTTGGGAACTTCCCTTCTGGATATATATCCAACTCCTCTTATTCTCCCTGGCATCATGAATAACTAGTATCACATGTTTAACCAGGATATATGGTCCATAGTTTGAACGGTGAAGTCCGGGTTAAAACTTTTGGTTAAGTCCAGGTGACTTATGTTTAATAATAATTGAAAACTTTTGACTATTCGCTTGTTATTGTGAAAGTTTGTTTGATATAGCTTTAGCTTTATTAAAAGTTTTGAGAAATAACTTTAAGTAAAAATCTTTAGGATAAATATCCTTGCAATAAAAATTTAAAGATCTTAAATCTTTAAGTAAAAGGGATTACAAAGATCTAAGACAAATAAAGGTAAATTGACAATCAGAAATCATACCATAAGGTCTAATTAGACCTAGGTTACCATAAGTAATGATACTTCTGTGATCCTGGTAGAAGCAATTTAAGGATTTTGAATCCATAAGTCTTGATCTTCATAATGAACTTAGAAAATCTGTTGCAAACAACTTATAATGTTAACTGGGATTAAACCCATTAAGCTGGGGACAAGCCCATAAAATAAACTGGGGACAAGCCCGTGCAACTGGGGACAAGCCCGTGTAATCGGGCGAGAAGCCCGTGTAATCTAGGGACAAGCCCGCGAAATCTGGGGACAAGCCCAAACTGGTGTTAAACTGGGGACAAGCCCAAATGCTGTGGACAAGCCCAAAACTGGGGACAAGCCCAAATACTGGGGTTAAACTGGGGACAAGCCCAAATACTGGGGACAAACCCAAACTGGGGACTAGCCCAAAGATACGGATGTCAACTGGGGACTCGCCCTAACCGGGATTTAGCCCAAACGTGAGATAACATGAAAACGTTATAAACCGGTGGTATGGTACGTCTACCATAAATCGTACGATCCTCCATATAGCCAAAAACAACGAAATTGTCAGCCACTCAGCGTGTACTGGTCCCGCTGCCCCGGACTATACGTTGGATAGCGTGCGCTCCAAGCGAGAGTGTAGAAACTCTAATTTATAAGAAAGGTGAAAACCTTTAAACGTTAGGGGATATGACCATCGGGGATCATATCCAATCGTGGGCTAGGCCAAGGGAAATAGTATAGTACATTGAGTGTAAACGAGAGGTGGCCAACCTCTTGGTTATTACACATCTTATTAATATCCTGCATCGATAGTTAGAGCTTGGAATAAACAAATCATTAAGAATATATTATCTATAAATTGAAAATTAAGAAACTGAAAAAGGATAAAGGATAGGATAGATTTTACCAATTTTGGGGATCCTTTATCCTTTAAGGATAATATATCCTTACAGGATAATAGATCCTGATCAGAAAAAATACTTCTTGAGGTGGATAGCATTTCATGCTCTTGGTAACCTATTGCCTTCCATTGTGAGCAAATTATATGCCCCCTTTCCTGCTTCCGACTCGATCTGATAAGGACCTTCCCATTTAGGTGCTAACTTCCCATCAGCCGGATTGGTAGTATTTTGGAAGGTTTCCTTAAAACTAAATCTCCTTCCTGAAATCTTCTGATCCTAATATTCTTGTTGTATGCCCCAGCTACCCTTTGTTGATAAGCTGCCATTCTGATCTTGGCCAGGTCTCTGAGTTCTTCAACAATATCCAAGTCTTCAAGAAGAATTTCTTCATTGGCCTTAGGATCACGGATGCTCGTTCTTGATGTAGGAACCACCATCTCTGTAGGGATTACTGCTTCTGATCCAAATACCAACGAAAAGGGTGTTTGGCCTGTTGCATTCTTGGGTGATGTCCTGTCGGCCCAAAGAACATATGGTAGCTCCTCGTCCCACTTTCCCTTCTTGGATCCTAGCTTCTTCTTTAGATTGTTAATGATGATTTTGTTGCTAGACTCCGCTTGACCATTAGCCTGAGGATGCACTGGAGTAGAGGTTATCATCTTGATGCCCTAGCTGTCACAAAAGTTAGTGGTTCTTTTCCTGATAAACTGGGAACCATTGTCACAAATAATTTCCGAGGGAATACCAAATCTACTAATAATATTTCTTTTAATGAAAGATATCACCTCTTTTTCGCGTACTTGCACAAAAGCTTCTGCTTCTATCCATTTTGAAAAGTAATCTATCATTGCAAGCATGAATACCTTTCCTCATGGTGCCTTAGTTAGTTTGCCTACAATATCTATACCCCATTTCATGAAAGGCCAAGAAGAGGATATAGGATACATAGGTTCTGCTGGCTAGTGTAGGATGTTTGCATGTCTTTGACAAGCATCACACTTCTTTGAATATTCCGTTGCATCTCCCTTCATTGTTGGCCAGAAGTATCCTGTTCTTAGAATCTTAGAAACAGGGCTCTACCTCCGGTGTGATTACCGCAATCACCTTCGTGAAAATCTTTGAGCACCTCTTGGATTTCAGGATCCTCGAGGCACCTCAAGTATGGACCTGCAAGAGATTTGCTGTATATCATGTCATCTAATAAAATGTATTGTGATACCTTGAGTTTGAAGGATTTGGGATTCTCAGTGGTTGGAATCTCTCCAGTTTGAATGTATTTCTTGATTGGGTGGATCCATGATTCTCGATTATTCAAGGATAATGGATCTCAAAGTACAATTTCTTTGTCATTTGTTATCTCTCCAACTTCTTGTTCTCCTATTGCTGGCGAAAGAACAGGAATGACTGGAATCTTCGTGTCTTCTGGGATCTTCAGAGATGAGGCTAAATTTGCCAAAGCATCTGCCCCAGCATTTTCTTCCCTTGGTACTTGTATAATAATAAACAATTCGAAGGATTTTGCTAGTTCCTTCACAACACCTAGATATTTGATTAGTTTTTCTCCTTTAACAGCATACGAGCCATTAAAGTGTTTAGCAATTAATAATGAATCTATATATACTTGAAGATACCTGATCCTCATGCACTTAGCCAATTTCAAACCTGCGATCAGAGCTTCATACTCTGCCTCATTGTTCGTTACTTGAAACTCAAATATGTCCCCCTGTGGCGATTTCAGTAGGATCTCTAATCTTGTTCCTCTTACATTAGAAGCTCCATCAGTGAAGAGTATCCAAGGATCCTTGGTCTCTTCTAGTTGTTGGACCTCCAAGTCGGCTTCTTTCTGCATGTCGCTACTGAAATCAGCCACAAAGTCTGCGAGTGCTTATGACTTGATGGTTGTTCTTGGCTCGCACTGAATATCATATGCACTCAGTTTTACAGCCCACTTGACCATTCTACATGATAACTCTGGCTTTCTAAGGACATTCTTAACAAGATAATTAGTTCTCAAAATAATAGTATGAGTCTCAAAGTAATGTCTTAATATAGTAGAAGCCATAATAAGTGCAAGAATTAATTTTTTTAAGTGAGAATACCTGTCTTCTGCATCTAAAAGACTCTTACTTACATAATATACGGGGTGTTGTTCACCTTCATGATCCTTCACAAGAACATCACTTACAGCATTTCCTGAGACAGTTAGGTACAGATATAAGGGTTCTCCATCCATAGGCTTCATTAGAGCTGGAGCCGAGGATAAGTAATCCTTCATGGCTTTAAGTGCAGCCTCATGTTTCTCGGTCCATTCAAACTTCTAATTTTTCCTGAGAATGTCATAGAAATCTTTGTACTTCTCGGAGGATCTGGAAATGAATCTATTGAGGGCAGTTATTCTTCCTGTCAGTCTTTGGACATCTTTAGCATTTGCAGGAGACTTCAAGTTGATGATGGCTTCTATCTGCTCAGGGCTTGCTTCTATCCCTCTTTTGGTCACCATATATCCTAGAAACTTTCCAGCCTTAACACCAAAATGGCATTTTGACGGATTCAGTTTCATGTTATATTGGTCGAGGATATTGAACGCTTCTTCAAGATCTCAGAGGTGATCCTCCACTTCACCACCATATCATCTATATAAACCTCCATAGTCTTGCCTAACTGATCCTTGAACATCATGTTGACTAATATTTGATACGTTGCACCTGTATTTCTTAGTCCAAATGGAATAGCAGTATAACAGTATATACCGGTAGGAGTAATGAATGTTCTATCCTCTTGATCGGATGGTTCCATCTGAATTTGTTGAAATCCAGAAGAAGCATCCGTAAAGGTAAGCATCTCATGTCCTGCCATTGCATCCACCATGGAGTCTATATGTGGTAACGGAAAAGGATCCTTGGGGCATGCCTTGTTTAAATCGGTATAATCGACACACACCCTCCACTTTGCATTCTTTTTTGAAACAACAACCACATTAGCCAACTATCGAGGATATTTAACCTCCCTGATCATACCGGCTTTAAGAAGTTTTTCAACTTCTTCTTGTATGATCGCGTCCTCTCAAGAGCGAATTTCCTTCGCTTCTGATGGACGGGTTTAACAGATAAATCAAGGCCTAACTTATGAGTAATTACCTCCTTAGAAATACCTGTCATGTCTGAATTTTTAAAGGCAAAGGTAGATTTTCTTCGCCCTAAAAAGGATACTATATCCTCCTCGATCTTGCTGGGGATACTGGATCCTAGGAACCCCTTTACATATGGATCCTCGAGATCCAAGGATACTTCTTTAATGTCTTTTTCCCGAGCTTCCAGAGTGTCCCTAGGATGTTGTTGTGGTTGCTATGCTAAAGTTTGCTTGGCTGTCGGCTTCATTGATGAAGAATAGTAGTTCTTGCCCTCCACCTGATCACCGTCTATCCTTACTACTCCCCAAGGGGTAGGGAGTTTAATGCATTGATGGTAAGTAGAAGCCATCGCCTTCATCCCATGTAACCAAGGCCTGCCTAAAATAACATTGGAACAAGAAAGGTTATTAATAACAAAAAATCTTTGGTAAGAATTTAACCCTTCGATGTATATTGGGAGGTTGATGTCCCCTAATGTTTTCTTGGTTTCTCCACTGAAACCAACTAGCACCGATGTTCTTGGGATGATCTCGGAGTCCGGTATGTTCATCTTCTGAAGAACATCAGGTTGGATGATATTGATCGAGCTTCCACCATCGACCAGGATCCTGCGTACATAATGGTTAGAAATAAATAAAGTGACAATCAAACCGTCATGGTGAGGATCCTGAATGCTTGATTTATCTTCTTCATCGAAGAATATTCTTTTTTCGGTGGTCAAGGTAGTGGATATAACCGGTCGGTCCCCGCTATCCAATTTGATCTCCTTGGCGAGCCTCTTAGCTGCAGAGAAGGAAGTGCCACATATGTCTAATCCTCCGGATAAGAAGTTGATCATATGGGTATCAGGTCCGTCACGGTGAGGATCCTGGATGCTCACCTTATTTTGTTCATCAAATAAGATCCTTCTGTGGGTTGTTAAAGTACTGGAAATAAGCATTCTTCCCCCGTCATTCAACTCGGTCTCTTCGGCGAGCTTCCCTGTTGGAGAACAGGAAGTTCGAAATACGTCATAGTCTCTAGAAACAAAGTTGATCACGTGCGCATCTGGTGGTGGTGGTGTTGCCTTTTGTGGAAGATATTCAGGATCCTAGATCTTGGATTTTTTCCTTCCCAAGAGCTCTTTAAAATGGCCCTTGCTCAGGAGGTATCCAATTTCCCTCCTTAAGCCAATACAATCGTCCGTCATATGGCCAAAATCTTCGTGGAAGGCACACCACTTAGACTTGTCTCTAAAGGTGGTTGACTTCTCTTCTTTCGGGGCCACCTTGATTTTTCCCCTAGATCCTTCATGGCACAAATCAAGCCATGGGTATCTACGGAGAAGAAATACTCAGAGATGCGGGGATAGTATTTATCATCATCTCCTTCTTAACTGCTCGTACGTTTTGATTGTTGAACTTGGTGTATGGCTTCGAGTTGTTGTTCATGTATGAGAATTCTTTATTCTTCTTAGGGGATTCTTGTTTTGTCTGAGCCCCCAATCATTCTTGGATCATTTTGTCGTCTTCCAACCGTATAAACCTTAGTGCTCTGTTCCTTACTTCATCTAGAGACCTGCAAGGAGTCATCACAAGATCATCATAATAGGGGGAGCTCCTCTGAAGTCCCATCTTGAATGCTTCAACAGTAGTAGCCATGTCATGATTGGGGATTTCCAGAGCTTCCCTGCCGAACCTTGTAACAAAATCCCAAGGGATTCATCACTAGGCTGGATAACTCGATATAAATCACTACTTAACTTCTCAAATTTCCTACTACAGTAAAATTGACTGTTGAACAAGTTAACTAAGTTTGAGAAAGAAGTAACTGAAAAGGGAGGAAGTCTTAGCAGCCATTTTAATGCTGATCCTGTCAGTGTGGATCTGAAGCCCTTGCAAAGGCAGGCTTCCTTGAGTCTCTCATGAATAGGATTGATCTCCATCCTTTCTCTATATTGAGCTACATGTTCCTCAGGATCAGTGGTCCCATCATAAGTTTTCATGTTGGGGGTCTGGAATTGCTTCGGGATTTCAGCATCACAGATAGGTGGAGCAAATATCGATAATTTGTGGCTTCCCTCCGGTTTCTCAAGGATTGGACGTATCAGCCCGGGAACATTGGATATCATAGCCTTAAGCTTTTGTAGTTCCTTGGCCATAGCATGGTTAATACCTGCATGCTGCATGGAACCACAGTTAGCATCTAAGGATATAGGATCATACAAGTTACCTCTTTGCTGGGCGAAGGTTGGCATCCCGGATGAGTATCTGAGATAAGAAGAGTCTGCTACAGGAGTTGGTCCACCAGAGTCTATGGTCTGCATGGGGATTATATCTCCTTCATGGACTTTGGAGGATCGTTGATGTTGAACTCTTGAGGATCCTTGATTCTGAAAGAAGGATCCTTGAGGTTGGGAATTATAGGATCCTTTATCCTGGTGGAAGGATGGATGATCCTTGTTGGAAGTATGAGGATCCTTGAGTTTGTTGACCCATGGACCCTTGTTGAAGGATAGATGATCCTAGCTGAAACAACGAGGATCCTTGAGTCTGTTAACCGATGGACCCCTATTGAAGAATTGATGATCCTGGCTGAAACAACGAGGATCCTTGAGTCTGTTGACCCATGGACCCCTGTTGAAGGATAGATGATCCTAGCGTGAACTGAGCCATGGATCCTGGAATGGTGAAATCCAGCATCCTGGGCATCAGGGGAGTGTAATCCTCCGCTGGCCTCTTAGTCTTCTTGAGATCTTCTATCTCACGAAGGTTTCTCTGGTTGGTCTTGTTCTGCTGCTCCATGTATGCTTTAACCAACGAAAACATAGATGAAACATCACTGTTATTGTTAGGGCACGGAAATTTGACTCTGTGGATACGTTACCTGACATATGCTCTAGGATCAGTTATTGTTAGACAGATCCTGTCAGGATCAAGGATCCTCAGTAGTTGGTATTACTAACGATTGTTTCTCATGTGTAGGTTAATATTTGATAGGTATAACGGCTATAGGACGTGGTCTACCAAATATTTCGCTACAAGGCACCTTCAGCACGGGATAATGGCGGATTTATAGGACTTCTTGTTGACTCACAAATAGCTGAGTACGGAGGATATGTTTCCTTGAAGACGTGTCTGGATCAATTATCCTTCTGAAGAGTTCCAGCGTTATATATAACGGCTCCAAGACATGGTCTACCTTATTTTTCGCTACTTGGGCTCCTTTATGCACGTGGTTAAAATGATGGGAGCAGTTAGTGGAGTAGTTTCTTTAAAATAGGAGCTAGTTGTTATTTTCTTTTATTATTTATATTGAGTTTATGATCAATATTAGGTCACATACACATAGATACACTCATTAACGGCTGCACACATTCAGAAACTCTCTCAAGAACTCTCTCTAGCAGTTCATACACACACACACACACACTTAGATATTCTTGTATTCTTTGATCATAAACTCCAACTCTTGTAACCGACTTTTTACCATCAATAAACTTGACGGTGATAGTTTTCACCGTCCGGGGGGTTTTTTGTGCCGGAGATTACTATAATCATGTACTATCCGACCAAAGGTTACCTCGTAGATCCTTGACCGAAGTGATTCGACCAAAGATTATCTTATTAATCCTTGACCGAAGTCATTTTCTCAAAGATTGCCTTGTTAAGTTTTGACCGAAGTAAGATTATCGTAATTAAGGGCTTTTTCCCTCGTGATCAAATCACGGTGTTCATCTCTATTTCGTTCATATAATTGCTTTTATCATTTTAGCACTAAACCTCACATAATATATTTGGATACATTATCCTTAGCATATTTTTGTCCAAAACAATTTGGCGCCCACCGTGGGGCAATTGGTGCTATAATCCAAATTATTCTTATCAATTTACAATTTTTCATACCCATATCACTTTTAATTGCCTCTCAATCCACCTCTGCTTCATCAACAGTGTCGTCTTCGGTCTCTCTCTCATCAAGGGCCCTGCCACCGATGCCTCCGCCAATCACGGGAGCAACAAAGGCTGCTGCTGCTGGGAGCAAGACGCAACTACTAGTCTTCCAGAGCTCAAAAACCGCCGCTGTTGCGCCGGTGGTTAATACTAACAATGATGTTTCATCAATGTTTTCGCAGGTTAAGGCATATATGGAGCAACAGAACAAGACCAACCAAAGGATCCTGCGTGAAATCGAAGACATCAAAAAGTCTAAGAGGCCAGCAAAGGATTTCACCCCCCTGATGCCTAGGATGCTGGATTTCACCAGTCCAGGGTCCCTAGCTCAGTTCACGCAAGGATCATCTATCCTTCAACAGGGGTCCATGGGTCCACATGCTCAAGGATCCTCGCTGTTTCATCCAGGATCATCTATCCTTCAACAGGGGCCCATGGATCCACAGGCTCAAGGATCCTCGCTGTTTCAGCCAGGATCATCTATCCTTCAACATGGGTCCATGGGTCCACAGGCTCAAGGATCCTCACTGTTTCAGCCAGGATCATCTATCCTTCAACATGGGTCCATGGGTCAACCAACTCAAGGACCCTCAACTTTTCAGCAAGGATCATATATCCTTCACCATGGGTCCATGGGTCAACCAGCTCAAGGATCCTCAACCTTTCAGTAAGGATCATCTATCCTTTACCACGGATCCATGGGTCAACCAGCTCAAGGACCCTCAACTTTTCAGCAAGGTTCATCTATCCTTTACCACGGGTCCATGGATCAACCAGCTCAAGGATCCTCAACCTTTCAACAAGGACCATTGATCCTTCAATTAGGATCCTTCAGATCATATCTTCAAGGATCCTACAACTTCCAGCCTCAAGGATCCTTCTATCAGGGTCAAGGATCCTTAAGAGTTCATCATCAACGGTCTTCAGAAGTCCATGAAGGAGATATAATGTCACATCCCGACTAGGTAGTTGCGGAAGCGTAATACGGGAATGTAACAGATAACACTTGTATCAACAACATTGTTTATAAAGAAATTCATAAACTAATTTACATCATATTACATTGGTAGGTACTATGTTTACAAACTAGGTGAAAAACACATAACCGGTTTACGAGCTTCTTATTCAGTATTATATCAGCGTCTATTCACAGCTATTCAACTTTCCTTCTAACACCAAGCATGTAAGCAAATCATTCCACTTTTGCTTTACCTGAAAAGCATGTTAAAACGGGTCAACTACGTCTAGTTGGTGAGTTTCAAGTTTCACGAGTGTCAATGAAATTAGTACACGAGTTCGTAAAGTTTACAGTGTGTATGTATATATGTATGTGTATGATGTATTATACTAAGCCACAAGTGAAACCGAAACGAGCTAAAACACATGGCCTCCACTGCCCATGCACTCCCGTTGGCATTTAACAGCCACCTTGCCCCAAGTATGTACTATGTCTAACACCACATAGCAGTATGTAAAAATATAATGACAATGTGCAACTGGGTTTACATATGTTCCGGCATACCCCTCCGGCTCTGTCAGTTGGGTTTGTCAAACCGATAGTACTATCCACACGTCACCGGCACGAAGTTAATCACTTGTGTTTGTGGGGACTTGTCAAGTGTTAGTACTTAGATAATCCACATCATCACACGTTTTCAAGTATATCAGTATATGTAAACATGCTTTTCACCCCAAAAGTTCGTAAAACAGTTTAGAAAGTGGGGGTCGTGAAACTCACCTTATCGTAGTTCGCACGGAAATTACGTATCAATAAGTCAGATGCCTCGTTTATAGCCTGATTCCTATAAACGGTATCGTATCGTTAATACTAGTACAGTGTTCAAGCTAAGTCGGGCTGTATAGATAATCTGGGTATAGCTGTTAGGCCCAGAACATGACCATAGTCTTAGATTGTGACGTTGTATACTATGAAATGTTTAAAACTGGATTTGGCTCAGTTTCACCGTTTCCCGAGCCTAGCCCAGTTGATTGTTTATACGTTTCGGGATTAGGTAAGATCACATAAACTTAAGTAAATATATTGATTAATAAAATGATTTGATTTATGAAAGAATTTTAAGGTTTCGGTGTCTGGTTTGATCGCAGGGTTCGTTTCCGTTTTCAGACGGGTTTGATTATACAAAACGCGCATAATTCACCCGAATTTTCCGGAATTCTCGTAAAAAGTTCGTTTTTATCAATATCATTCAAAAATATGATATTTGACCTCTTTTGACATTTTGACATACCAGTCAGTCCGTTAAACACAAAACTGCCGGTTTCGTTAAAACAATTATAATTTAAATCTTTGATTAATCATAACTAAATATGTACTTATATATAAATTATGTAAATTTTTGTCAAAATACATTTAGACATGGAGAATTTTATAAAAATATTTTCAGAAATTTTATGATTAATTATTTATTTATAAAAATTCATTTAATAGGTTATAATCGTGTAATAAATGGCCCGTTTATATCAAACGACCTCCGAAAATTCCGATAATTTTTACAAATTGCCTCAATGTTATTACATAGCCCCTGCAAAATTTCCAGAACCTAACTCTTTTGACAAAATGCCTTTTTGTGCGTTTTTCGGCTGTTAAAATTCGGTTAAACCATGATTGCACAAACCATACTTAGGCATTTCCAATGATCCCCAAACTTTACCAGTGATCTTACCATCACATATTAAACTCCAAAACCAAGTTTCATCATTTTTCAATATGTTTAGCTATTTTTCCCAAATAAACGCTCATAAACGGAAATAAATTCACCAAATATTCTCCGTTTATCGAAAAATTACCAAATTTGAACTGGGACTCATTAATATGATCCCTAATGTCCCTGCAAGTTTTCACAAGCTAACAACAAGCACGTCACAATCTAATACTAAACAGCCCCTAAACGAGTGTTACGGGTTTACCTTGTCGGTTTTCGATGAGTTTTGCTAGCTTAAACGACTCTCCGGGTCTCGGGTTGCAAACTCAGTATATCTACATATCATATAACATCAAACCAAGCATAAATCATCCATGTAACAGCCTTGATAATTAGGGTTTCGGTTTTGGGTTCAAACCGAACTTTCTAACCGTAAAAACGTTGTATTCATGTTCTAATCCGCGTTTTTGACCAAAAAAGTATATGTTCCTGGTTTGTAAACATGTTTAACATCAAAACATGGTTTTACTTGATTTTTAGGGTTTTTGGATGGTTAAACATGTTTAAAACTAATCAAGGATTAATTTTTCATGGTTAAACTATGTTAATCATGGTTAAAACTCAAAGAAAATCACTAATTACCTTAGGTTTTTGATGTAACTTTTGAAAGTTTCTGGAGTTCTACTTTGCAGCTTCTTGGACTTCAAATTTTTATGAGTTAGAATGAATAATAAGGCTTAAGGAGTAAGTTATATAAAAAAAATGTGAGGTATGGTGGGCTGGCCGATCGGAACCAAGGAATGGCCCATAATGGGCTGTTTTGGCCATTAATCTGATTTATACAAGCCCAAACATGAAAAGCCCACTTCAAATTTAGTTCGGGTTCGGTTTTTCGCAAGAAAATTAATTCGGGTGTGAGAAATAGCGCAAAAACGAGTGTTTTTCAGCTTATTTTTGTAAAATAAGAAAAACGTACTGACTCGTTGTAAAATTCCAAAATATTTTCACGGGTTGCTTAGAACATGTCATATAAGTGTTTTATAAATCTTTTTCGGCTTAACGGATGCTACAATGCTCGTTTTGATATTAACGATTGCGTTTAAGCTTATAGCGTATCGATAAAAGAAACATTTTTCGTTTAAAGAGTTTTATACGTACTGGGGCCTAAATATCAATATTTAGCCTCTATAACATATATATAACTCGTATATGACCCCTCAGTATGTATACGGGTCATAATTAGTATCGGTGGGTTACTCGTTTAAGCACTACGAATTAACCGATTTATCGTTTACTTGTTACGTAATGAATATAGTGTACCTCGTTTTGTCGCGAATGTCACATTCTCCCCCCGTTAAGAAATTTCGTCCTCGAAATTTAATGTGTCATCGGTTTTCTTTTTAGGGAACAGGTGTGGGTATTTCTTTCGGAATTCGTTCTTTCGTTCCCAAGTATATTCGGGTCCTTGTTTTGAATTCCATCGAACTTTTACCAATGAAATTTTGTTGTGTCGTAACTGTTTGGTTTTCCCGTCTACAATTTCTATCGGTTCCTCTACGAAGTTGAGCTTTTCGTTGATCTGAACATCTTCCAGTGGTACTATTGTCGTTTCATCAGTTAAACACTTTTTCAGATTCGATACATGAAACACGTCATGAATAGTGCTCAGTTCTAAGGGTAGTTTTAATCGGTAAGCTACGGGACCAATTTTTTCGACAATCTCAAAAGGTCCGATGTATCTCGGGGCTAGTTTACCAGTCTTTCCAAATCTTATAACACCCTTCCATGGCGATACTTTTAAAAATACCTTATCACCTATTTCAAAAGATAACGGTTTTCTGCGAACATCGGCATAACTCTTTTGTCGGTCACGGGCAGCTTTCAATTTTTGTTTAACCTGGTGAATCTTATCGGTGGTTTCCTGAATTAAATCGGATCTTGAAATTTGAGTATCACCCACTTCTGTCCAACATAGTGGTGATCTACATTTTCGCCCGTATAGAGCTTCATAAGGTGCTGCCTGTATACTACTGTGATAACTGTTATTGTAAGAGAATTCAATGAGCGGGAGGTGTTGATCCCAATTCCCTTTGAAGTCCAGTACACAAGCACGAAGTAAATCTTCTAAGGTTTGGATGGTAAGTTCGGATTGACCATCAGTTTGGGGATGGTAAGCCGTACTTAGGTCGATTCGGGTTCCCAAGGCTTCTTGTACTGCTTGCCAGAATTATGAAGTAAAGTGACTGTCTCGATCGGAAATAATCGAAAGAGGTACTCCGTGTCGAGATACTATTTCATCAATGTAAATTTGAGCGAGTTTTTCGGTGGTGTAGTTGTTACGGATGGGAATAAAGTGTGCGGATTTGGTTAACGGTCCACAATTACCCAAATTGCGTTGTGTCCTCGAGAGGTTTTAGGAAGGTGTGTCACAAAGTCCATGGTAATTTGTTCCCATTTCCATTGTGGGATTTCGAGTTGTTGTAACATTCCCGAAGGTTTTTGATATTCCGCCTTTACCCTTGCACATGTTGCACATTTACTTACATACACGGCTATATCCTTTTTCATACCAGGCCACCAGTAAAATTCTTTAACATCCTTATACATCTTATCAGTACCTGGATGAATAGAATATTTGGATTTGTGTGCTTCATCAAGTATCAGCTTTCGGAGTTTATGAAGTGTTGGAATCCAGACCCGGTTTTTGTAATAATATACTTCATCAATTTTCTTCTCAAAATCCCTTTCATTTCCATGTAGTTCTTCTTTTTCTAGCTGATCTGCCTTCAAGGCCTCATCTTGTGCAACGCGCACTTGTTCGGTTAGGCTACTTTGAACAATCATTCCGAGTGCTCGTACCCTTAGTGGTTCGATTCTGTCTTTTCGGCTTAAAGCATCGGCTACTACGTTGGCCTTACCCGGATGGTATTTAATCTCACAATCATAATCATTTAACAGTTCTACCCATCTCCTTTGTCTCATGTTTAGCTCTTTCTGATCGAATATGTGTTGTAGGCTTTTGTGATCAGTATAGATGGTACATTTGGTGCCATACAAGTAATGTCTCCAAATCTTCAATGCAAAGATAACTGCTCCCAATTCCAAATCATGGGTCGTATAATTCTTTTCATGTAGTTTTAATTGTCGGGAAGCATATGCTATTACTTTCTTTCTTTGCATCAGTACGCATCCTAAACCTTTACGAGATGCGTCACAATATACCACCAATTCATCAGTTCCATCTGGAAGGCTTAATATTGGAGCCTCACATAACTTCTGTTTTAACGTTTGGAAGGCCATTTCTTATTCTTCTCCCCATTCATATGCTCGATCTTTTTGAGTTAGGAGGGTTAGAGGTTGTGCAATACTTGAAAAGTTTTCAATGAATCTTCTATAATACCCGGCTAGTCCTAAGAATTGACGAATTTCTCTTGGTGACTTAGGCACTTGCCAATTTTTAATGGCCTTAATTTTACTTGGGTCTACTTGGATCCCTTGATGGTTCACAATGTGTCCCAAAAACTGTACTTCTTGTAGCCAAAACTCACATTTGGACAACTTTGCGTATAACTTCTCTTGCCTCAATAATTTTAAGATTTCCCGCAAATGTTGTTCGTGTTCCTCCTTACTTCTCGAATATATCAAAATGTCATCGATAAACACTATTACGAACTTGTCAAGGTAAGGTTTGCAAACTCGGTTCATGAGGTCCATAAACACTGCAGGTGCATTTGTCAACCCAAACGGCATAACCAAAAATTCATAGTGACCATACCGAGTTCGAAAAGCTGTTTTTGGTACGTCTTCTTCCTGAATTCTTACTTGATGATAACCAGATCTAAGATCAATTTTTGAAAAGTACTTCGCACCTTGGAGCTGATCAAACAAGTCATCAATTCGAGGTAAGGGGTATCTATTCTTTATAGTCACTTTATTCAATTCCCGATAATCAATACACATTCGAAAACTCCCATCCTTCTTCTTTACAAACAACACTGGTGCTCCCCACGGTGAGTAACTAGGGCGAATAAAACCGCTGTCCAGTAATTCTTGTAACTGGTTGGACAGTTCTTGCATTTCAGAAGATGCAAGTCGATAAGGTGCCTTAGCAATGGGTGCTGCTCCCGGTATCAAGTCAATACGGAATTCAACCTGTCGGGTCGGTGGTAAACCAGGCAACTCATCGGGGAATACATCTGAATACTCGTGTACCACTGGGATGTCTTCCATTCGTTTTTCCTCGGGTTCCTTAACTGTTACACTCGCCAAGTATAAAGTTCAACCTTGGCGTAAATATCTCAATGCCTTAAGTTGAGATATGAGAGGCAGTACCGTACTAGATTTCTCACCTTCAACAATCATAGCTTCATCATTCGAAAGAGGTATCCTAACGGTCTTATCCTTACAGACAATTTCAGCTTTATACTTAGATAGCCAGTCCATACCGACTATAACATCGAAACTTCCCAATTCCACTGGAAGTAAATCAATAAGGAATGGGTGGTCGTTTAGGATAAGGGAACAGTCTCGGACTATTCGGTTAACAAGTATAGACTTACCGTTAGCGAGTTCTATAGTATATGGTTTTGTTAGTTCACTAACCGGCATATTTTCTAAAGGTAAGAAGTTAACAGATATGAAACTTCTATCGGCACCCGTATCAAACAAAACTGAAGCATACTGACCCGAAACTAAGAATGTACCTATCACCACATTCGGATCATGACGCGCTTCACCCGGTCCTAATACAAACGCGCGTCCCCTAGCTGCATTGGAGGTTGATGCTTGTGCTTGGTTCTGCCTTCTCACTGTACCCGGGTTCAAATTGGGGCAGTATCTCCAAAAGTGTTCCGTACTGCCACATTCATAGCAGGCACGGAGGTTCGTGGTAGGTGGGGTTTGTTGGTTGAGTTGTGGGCGGGTTGGTTGAGGTCGAGGTAGTTGAGTTGATTGCGGTGGACGGTTAACAGTGTTGGTGGGGTTTCTACAGTTGGGGGCATAGTGTCCCGTTCTTCCACACTTTTGACAAATGATCGGTTTGCAATCACCCACATGATGAAAGTTACATCTTCTGCACTTCAGTAACGTCCCTTTATAGGTCTCTTGTTTTACATTAGAACTGGTCATGGCATAACTTCGGGTATTCGGACGAGCCTGCTTGTTTTGAGGGTTTCCTTGCATTCTTGTCCCATAATCAGTTCGTTTTAAACTTGTTGTTTCACCTGGCATCCTTATCACTCCACTTCTCATCAGGTCAAAGTAACGACACCCGTTTGAGATACAGCACTTTCTAACGTCGGGTGGGCAACTGAATTCACTATACTTCTCACAGCAGGGGTCAGTCCCCAGATATAACGTTCAATTCGCTTCGCTTCCGGTGTAACTAACCATGGAACTAAGCGGGACAGTTCGTTAAAATGATTCGTGTATCCCACATGGTCTGCTCCTTTCATTTCCAGATTCCATAACTCGTGTTCCAACCTCTGAATCTCACTTTTAGGACAAAAATGCTCTAGCATGAGGGTTTTTAATTCAGTCCATGACATACGATTAATAGCATCTTGTCCCCTTATTTGGACTACCGTGTTCCACCACATCAGCGCTTGGTCTAGAAACATACTGGTAGCAACTTTGACCACGCGGTTCGGTGGACACTCACTGATATTAATTACTGATTCGGTCTTTTCTATCCATTTGACCAGCCCGCTAGGTCCTTCAATACCCTTAAACTCAATCGGTTTACATGATGTAAATTGTTTGTATGAGTACTCCTGACGTGGGGGTTCTCGGTCATTATTATTGTTATTATCGGTATTGGTCCTAGTATTATCATTATTAGTTGTGTTAACAACCGGTACAGGGTTTGGGTTCGGGATATTATCAGGGTGCACAACAGGTTCTGGGTTCCCAGTGACATTCATAGTTGGGAGAGTGTTATTACTATTTATGACATTATCAGTATTCACCGGGGTAGTAACACCCGAGGCTACATTAGTGTCCGGCGGAGGTGTATTAACAGTGGCCGTGGTGGTGCTCGTAGGTTGATTAACAGTATTGTTAGCACGTATGCCTGCAGTGACTTGTGTTACAATTGTTGGTATCACTGCTTGTAGTTGACGAGCAATCATTGCGGCCACTTCCGCCTCAGACAAAGGGTTTGCTTTCTTCGGGGCCATTCTATAAAATAATCAATTATATAATAATCAATATCGTTTCACTATGATCAACACAACTTTACAATATTACAATTTCACAACACATAACTATGCCAAAGAAAACACGTTTGTATTAATTATAATCATTACTGTACATATGCATCCAAAATTAGCGCATAGGCTTAACCTGGTATAGGCAAGCGCTTGTATATGCGTATCAAAATTTGTCACTAAGTGACATGTAGACTTAACCCGATAAGGGCCAGTGCTTGAAATAGTACTAAACCACAAACAACTCCCAAGTCAGCCCAACACGCTGTAACAAAATGCTGCTTGGGATATCAAAAGACTATATACATAAGGCTAGACTACTATGTCCTATCCATTCTTTGTAACATGAAGCCACAACCAAACAACAGCAGCTACTAGGGCCGCATTAACCGCTAAGCATTCCCCTAGTAGTATCATTGCCCGATCCTGACGCCCGTGGCTGTGAGCACTGGATCTTTGCATAATTCTGATTTCTTGCTGCATGTACCGCATGTGATCTTGCATATCATGTCTATGCTGGTTTAGGTTATTTATCGAATGTGATTGTTCTAAAAGCTGATCAGTCGCTAAACCAAACCATGCTGAATCAGAATGACGAGGTGGCTCGGGTACCGGGGCGGGTAAACCCCAAGTAGGAATAGGTATCTCAGTGACCTGGACACGTGATGTTTCTCCCCTATGGTACGTAGATCGAGGTGGGGGAGAGGTGTGCTCAGGTGGACGCACTGAAATGCGAGCGGTCTGACGGTTTCTAATAGTGGGTGGGGGTACTGGTGTATGCTGTACAGGTGGAGTAGGGGATCTGGGTGCTCTAACAGGTGAATGATAAGCACTAGTAGCTCCCTGTCCTACAACATTCCTAGGGGATTCCCTAAGCGGATAGGTGTCACAACGGTAACCCGATAAGTCGGGTTGATCTGAGGGTACCTCGTGGGGAATTACCGCATCTGAACCTTCTTCCATTTCCTCGGATTCCTCCCCAGTTTCCTCTTCTGGATCCTCCTCCTCATCCTCAGACCATGTTGGTAGGGTATTAGATAAACGATCAGTAGATCTTGACATATTCCTGCACAATGGTTAGTAATAAGAATAATATCCTTCTATATTAATCATGGTAAAATACATGCAGGTATTTATACACATAAGCACAAATAATCGTTTATATACACATATATTTATTTATTATTATATTTTATACACATATGTTGCTGTTTTTACCTATTCGATTGTTTATCGACTTCTTCTCGAATTTCCTCGTACAAACAAGTCCGTTATTACGTTCCGGACCATAATAACCCACTTGTCCATTCGCGTTCATCACGAGAATCATTCGTGTATATTATTTAATATTATTTTATTCCCATAGTTAATCGAGCCTACGGTTATCTTAGGGTATCCTAAGGGACATCCTAATTCTTTATAACCAATGGCTCTGATACCAACTTCTGTCACACCCCGACTAGGTAGTTGCGGAAGCGTAATACGGGAATGTAATAGATAACACTTGTATCAACAACATTGTTTATAAAGAAATTCATAAACTAATTTACATCATATTACATTGGTAGGTACTATGTTTACAAACTAGGTGAAAAACGCATAACCGGTTTACGAGCTTCTTATTCAGTATTATATCAGCGTCTATTCACAGCTATTCAACTTTCCTTCTAACACCAAGCATGTAAGCAAATCATTCCACTTTTGCTTTACCTGAAAAGCATGTTAAAACGGGTCAACTACGTCTAGTTGGTGAGTTTCAAGTTTCACGAGTGTCAATGAAATTAGTACACGAGTTCGTAAAGTTTACAGTGTGTATGTATATATGTATGTGTATGATGTATTATACTAAGCCACAAGTGAAACCGAAACGAGCTAAAACACATGGCCTCCACTGCCCATGCACTCCCGTTGGCATTTAACAGCCACCTTGCCCCAAGTATGTACTATGTCTAACACCACATAGCAGTATGTAAAAATATAATGACAATGTGCAACTGGGTTTACATATGTTCCGGCATACCCCTCCGGCTCTGTCAGTTGGGTTTGTCAAACCGATAGTACTATCCACACGTCACCGGCACGAAGTTAATCACTTGTGTTTGTGGGGACTTGTCAAGTGTTAGTACTTAGATAATCCACATCATCACACGTTTTCAAGTATATCAGTATATGTAAACATGCTTTTCACCCCAAAAGTTCGTAAAACAGTTTAGAAAGTGGGGGTCGTGAAACTCACCTTATCGTAGTTCGCACGGAAATTACGTATCAATAAGTCAGATGCCTCGTTTATAGCCTGATTCCTATAAA
Source organism: Bidens hawaiensis (assembly GCF_021521415.1). Lineage (NCBI taxonomy): Eukaryota > Viridiplantae > Streptophyta > Magnoliopsida > Asterales > Asteraceae > Bidens > Bidens hawaiensis. The sequence continues at coordinate 168,801 of NW_027494306.1, forward strand.
CGGTATCGTATCGTTAATACTAGTACAGTGTTCAAGCTAAGTCGGGCTGTATAGATAATCTGGGTATAGTTGTTAGGCCCAGAACATGACCATAGTCTTAGATTGTGACGTTGTATACTATGAAATGTTTAAAACTGGATTTGGCTCAGTTTCACCGTTTCCCGAGCCTAGCCCAGTTGATTGTTTATACGTTTCGGGATTAGGTAAGATCACATAAACTTAAGTAAATATATTGATTAATAAAATGATTTGATTTATGAAAGAATTTTAAGGTTTCGGTGTCTGGTTTGATCGCAGGGTTCGTTTCCGTTTTCAGACGGGTTTGATTATACAAAACGCGCATAATTCACCCGAATTTTCCGGAATTCTCGTAAAAAGTTCGTTTTTATCAATATCATTCAAAAATATGATATTTGACCTCTTTTGACATTTTGACATACCAGTCAGTCCGTTAAACACAAAACTGCCGGTTTCGTTAAAACAATTATAATTTAAATCTTTGATTAATCATAACTAAATATGTACTTATATATAAATTATGTAAATTTTTGTCAAAATACATTAAGACATGGAGAATTTTATAAAAATATTTTCAGAAATTTTATGATTAATTATTTATTTATAAAAATTCATTTAATAGGTTATAATCGTGTAATAAATGGCCCGTTTATATCAAACGACCTCCGAAAAATCCGATAATTTTTACAAATGGCGTCAATGTTATTACATAGCCCCTACAAAATTTCCAGAACCTAACTCTTTTGACAAAATGCCTTTTTGTGCGTTTTTCGGCTGTTAAAATTCGGTTAAACCATGATTGCACAAACCATACTTAGGCATTTCCAATGATCCCCAAACTTTACCAGTGATCTTACCATCACATATTAAACTCCAAAACCAAGTTTCATCATTTTTCAATATGTTTAGCTATTTTTCCCAAATAAACGCTCATAAACGGAAATAAATTCACCAAATATTCTCCGTTTATCGAAAAATTACCAACTTTGAACTGGGACTCATTAATATGATCCCTAATGTCCCTGCAAGTTTTCACAAGCTAACAACAAGCACGTCACAATCTAATACTAAACAGCCCCTAAACGAGTGTTACGGGTTTACCTTGTCGGTTTTCGATGAGTTTTGCTAGCTTAAACGACTCTCCGGGTCTCGGGTTGCAAACTCAGTATATCTACATATCATATAACATCAAACCAAGCATAAATCATCCATGTAACAGCCTTGATAATTAGGGTTTCGGTTTTGGGTTCAAACCGAACTTTCTAACCGTAAAAACGTTGTATTCATGTTCTAATCCGCGTTTTTGACCAAAAAAGTATATGTTCCTGGTTTGTAAACATGTTTAACATCAAAACATGGTTTTACTTGATTTTTAGGGTTTTTGGATGGTTAAACATGTTTAAAACTAATCAAGGATTAATTTTTCATGGTTAAACTATGTTAATCATGGTTAAAACTCAAAGAAAATCACTAATTACCTTAGGTTTTTGATGTAACTTTTGAAAGTTTCTGGAGTTCTACTTTGCAGCTTCTTGGACTTCAAATTTTTATGAGTTAGAATGAATAATAAGGCTTAAGGAGTAAGTTATATAAAAAAAATGTGAGGTATGGTGGGCTGGCCGATCGGAACCAAGGAATGGCCCATAATGGGCTGTTTTGGCCATTAATCTGATTTATACAAGCCCAAACATGAAAAGCCCACTTCAAATTTAGTTCGGGTTCGGTTTTTCGCAAGAAAATTAATTCGGGTGTGAGAAATAGCGCAAAAACGAGTGTTTTTCAGCTTATTTTTGTAAAATAAGAAAAACGTACTGACTCGTTGTAAAATTCCAAAATATTTTCACGGGTTGCTTAGAACATGTCATATAAGTGTTTTATAAATCTTTTTCGGCTTAACGGATGCTACAATGCTCGTTTTGATATTAACGATTGCGTTTAAGCTTATAGCGTATCGATAAAAGAAACCTTTTTCGTTTAAAGAGTTTTATACGTACTGGGGCCTAAATATCAATATTTAGCCTCTATAACATATATATAACTCGTATATGACCCCTCAGTATGTATACGGGTCATAATTAGTATCGGTCGGTTACTCGTTTAAGCACTACGAATTAACCGATTTATCGTTTACTTGTTACGTAATGAATATAGTGTACCTCGTTTTGTCGCGAATGTCACATTCTCCCCCCGTTAAGAAATTTCGTCCTCGAAATTTAATGTGTCATCGGTTTTCTTTTTAGGGAACAGGTGTGGGTATTTCTTTCGGAATTCGTTCTTTCGTTCCCAAGTATATTCGGGTCCTTGTTTTGAATTCCATCGAACTTTTACCAATGAAATTTTGTTGTGTCGTAACTGTTTGGTTTTCCCGTCTACAATTTCTATCGGTTCCTCTACGAAGTTGAGCTTTTCGTTGATCTGAACATCTTCCAGTGGTACTATTGTCGTTTCATCAGTTAAACACTTTTTCAGATTCGATACATGAAACACGTCATGAATAGTGCTCAGTTCTAAGGGTAGTTTTAATCGGTAAGCTACGGGACCAATTTTTGCGACAATCTCAAAAGGTCCGATGTATCTCGGGGCTAGTTTACCAGTCTTTCCAAATCTTATAACACCCTTCCATGGCGATACTTTTAAAAATACCTTATCACCTATTTCAAAAGATAACGGTTTTCTGCGAACATCGGCATAACTCTTTTGTCGGTCACGGGCAGCTTTCAATTTTTGTTTAACCTGGTGAATCTTATCGGTGGTTTCCTGAATTAAATCGGATCTTGAAATTTGAGTATCACCCACTTCTGTCCAACATAGTGGTGATCTACATTTTCGCCCGTATAGAGCTTCATAAGGTGCTGCCTGTATACTACTGTGATAACTGTTATTGTAAGAGAATTCAATGAGCGGGAGGTGTTGATCCCAATTCCCTTTGAAGTCCAGTACACAAGCACGAAGTAAATCTTCTAAGGTTTGGATGGTAAGTTCGGATTGACCATCAGTTTGGGGATGGTAAGCCGTACTTAGGTCGATTCGGGTTCCCAAGGCTTCTTGTACTGCTTGCCAGAATTATGAAGTAAAGTGACTGTCTCGATCGGAAATAATCGAAAGAGGTACTCCGTGTCGAGATACTATTTCATCAATGTAAATTTGAGCGAGTTTTTCGGTGGTGTAGTTGTTACGGATGGGAATAAAGTGTGCGGATTTGGTTAACGGTCCACAATTACCCAAATTGCGTTGTGTCCTCGAGAGGTTTTAGGAAGGTGTGTCACAAAGTCCATGGTAATTTGTTCCCATTTCCATTGTGGGATTTCGAGTTGTTGTAACATTCCCGAAGGTTTTTGATATTCCGCCTTTACCCTTGCACATGTTGCACATTTACTTACATACACGGCTATATCCTTTTTCATACCAGGCCACCAGTAAAATTCTTTAACATCCTTATACATCTTATCAGTACCTGGATGAATAGAATATTTGGATTTGTGTGCTTCATCAAGTATCAGCTTTCGGAGTTTATGAAGTGTTGGAATCCAGACCCGGTTTTTGTAATAATATACTTCATCAATTTTCTTCTCAAAATCCCTTTCATTTCCATGTAGTTCTTCTTTTTCTAGCTGATCTGCCTTCAAGGCCTCATCTTGTGCAACGCGCACTTGTTCGGTTAGGCTACTTTGAACAATCATTCCGAGTGCTCGTACCCTTAGTGGTTCGATTCTGTCTTTTCGGCTTAAAGCATCGGCTACTACGTTGGCCTTACCCGGATGGTATTTAATCTCACAATCATAATCATTTAACAGTTCTACCCATCTCCTTTGTCTCATGTTTAGCTCTTTCTGATCGAATATGTGTTGTAGGCTTTTGTGATCAGTATAGATGGTACATTTGGTGCCATACAAGTAATGTCTCCAAATCTTCAATGCAAAGATAACTGCTCCCAATTCCAAATCATGGGTCGTATAATTCTTTTCATGTAGTTTTAATTGTCGGGAAGCATATGCTATTACTTTCTTTCTTTGCATCAGTACGCATCCTAAACCTTTACGAGATGCGTCACAATATACCACCAATTCATCAGTTCCATCTGGAAGGCTTAATATTGGAGCCTCACATAACTTCTGTTTTAACGTTTGGAAGGCCATTTCTTATTCTTCTCCCCATTCATATGCTCGATCTTTTTGAGTTAGGAGGGTTAGAGGTTGTGCAATACTTGAAAAGTTTTCAATGAATCTTCTATAATACCCGGCTAGTCCTAAGAATTGACGAATTTCTCTTGGTGACTTAGGCACTTGCCAATTTTTAATGGCTTTAATTTTACTTGGGTCTACTTGGATCCCTTGATGGTTCACAATGTGTCCCAAAAACTGTACTTCTTGTAGCCAAAACTCACATTTGGACAACTTTGCGTATAACTTCTCTTGCCTCAATAATTTTAAGATTTCCCGCAAATGTTGTTCGTGTTCCTCCTTACTTCTCGAATATATCAAAATGTCATCGATAAACACTATTACGAACTTGTCAAGGTAAGGTTTGCAAACTCGGTTCATGAGGTCCATAAACACTGCAGGTGCATTTGTCAACCCAAACGGCATAACCAAAAATTCATAGTGACCATACCGAGTTCGAAAAGCTGTTTTTGGTACGTCTTCTTCCTGAATTCTTACTTGATGATAACCAGATCTAAGATCAATTTTTGAAAAGTACTTCGCACCTTGGAGCTGATCAAACAAGTCATCAATTCGAGGTAAGGGGTATCTATTCTTTATAGTCACTTTATTCAATTCCCGATAATCAATACACATTCGAAAACTCCCATCCTTCTTCTTTACAAACAACACTGGTGCTCCCCACGGTGAGTAACTAGGGCGAATAAAACCGCTGTCCAGTAATTCTTGTAACTGGTTGGACAGTTCTTGCATTTCAGAAGATGCAAGTCGATAAGGTGCCTTAGCAATGGGTGCTGCTCCCGGTATCAAGTCAATACGGAATTCAACCTGTCGGGTCGGTGGTAAACCAGGCAACTCATCGGGGAATACATCTGAATACTCGTGTACCACTGGGATGTCTTCCATTCGTTTTTCCTCGGGTTCCTTAACTGTTACACTCGCCAAGTATAAAGTTCAACCTTGGCGTAAATATCTCAATGCCTTAAGTTGAGATATGAGAGGCAGTACCGTACTAGATTTCTCACCTTCAACAATCATAGCTTCATCATTCGAAAGAGGTATCCTAACGGTCTTATCCTTACAGACAATTTCAGCTTTATACTTAGATAGCCAGTCCATACCGACTATAACATCGAAACTTCCCAATTCCACTGGAAGTAAATCAATAAGGAATGGGTGGTCGTTTAGGATAAGGGAACAGTCTCGGACTATTCGGTTAACAAGTATAGACTTACCGTTAGCGAGTTCTATAGTATATGGTTTTGTTAGTTCACTAACCGGCATATTTTCTAAAGGTAAGAAGTTAACAGATATGAAACTTCTATCGGCACCCGTATCAAACAAAACTGAAGCATACTGACCCGAAACTAAGAATGTACCTATCACCACATTCGGATCATGACGCGCTTCACCCGGTCCTAATACAAACGCGCGTCCCCTAGCTGCATTGGAGGTTGATGCTTGTGCTTGGTTCTGCCTTCTCACTGTACCCGGGTTCAAATTGGGGCAGTATCTCCAAAAGTGTTCCGTACTGCCACATTCATAGCAGGCACGGAGGTTCGTGGTAGGTGGGGTTTGTTGGTTGAGTTGTGGGCGGGTTGGTTGAGGTCGAGGTAGTTGAGTTGATTGCGGTGGACGGTTAACAGTGTTGGTGGGGTTTCTACAGTTGGGGGCATAGTGTCCCGTTCTTCCACACTTTTGACAAATGATCGGTTTGCAATCACCCACATGATGAAAGTTACATCTTCTGCACTTCAGTAACGTCCCTTTATAGGTCTCTTGTTTTACATTAGAACTGGTCATGGCATAACTTCGGGTATTCGGACGAGCCTGCTTGTTTTGAGGGTTTCCTTGCATTCTTGTCCCATAATCAGTTCGTTTTAAACTTGTTGTTTCACCTGGCATCCTTATCACTCCACTTCTCATCAGGTCAAAGTAACGACACCCGTTTGAGATACAGCACTTTCTAACGTCGGGTGGGCAACTGAATTCACTATACTTCTCACAGCAGGGGTCAGTCCCCAGATATAACGTTCAATTCGCTTCGCTTCCGGTGTAACTAACCATGGAACTAAGCGGGACAGTTCGTTAAAATGATTCGTGTATCCCACATGGTCTGCTCCTTTCATTTCCAGATTCCATAACTCGTGTTCCAACCTCTGAATCTCACTTTTAGGACAAAAATGCTCTAGCATGAGGGTTTTTAATTCAGTCCATGACATACGATTAATAGCATCTTGTCCCCTTATTTGGACTACCGTGTTCCACCACATCAGCGCTTGGTCTAGAAACATACTGGTAGCAACTTTGACCACGCGGTTCGGTGGACACTCACTGATATTAATTACTGATTCGGTCTTTTCTATCCATTTGACCAGCCCGCTAGGTCCTTCAATACCCTTAAACTCAATCGGTTTACATGATGTAAATTGTTTGTATGAGTACTCCTGACGTGGGGGTTCTCGGTCATTATTATTGTTATTATCGGTATTGGTCCTAGTATTATCATTATTAGTTGTGTTAACAACCGGTACAGGGTTTGGGTTCGGGATATTATCAGGGTGCACAACAGGTTCTGGGTTCCCAGTGACATTCATAGTTGGGAGAGTGTTATTACTATTTATGACATTATCAGTATTCACCGGGGTAGTAACACCCGAGGCTACATTAGTGTCCGGCGGAGGTGTATTAACAGTGGCCGTGGTGGTGCTCGTAGGTTGATTAACAGTATTGTTAGCACGTATGCCTGCAGTGACTTGTGTTACAATTGTTGGTATCACTGCTTGTAGTTGACGAGCAATCATTGCGGCCACTTCCGCCTCAGACAAAGGGTTTGCTTTCTTCGGGGCCATTCTATAAAATAATCAATTATATAATAATCAATATCGTTTCACTATGATCAACACAACTTTACAATATTACAATTTCACAACACATAACTATGCCAAAGAAAACACGTTTGTATTAATTATAATCATTACTGTACATATGCATCCAAAATTAGCGCATAGGCTTAACCTGGTATAGGCAAGCGCTTGTATATGCGTATCAAAATTTGTCACTAAGTGACATGTAGACTTAACCCGATAAGGGCCAGTGCTTGAAATAGTACTAAACCACAAACAACTCCCAAGTCAGCCCAACACGCTGTAACAAAATGCTGCTTGGGATATCAAAAGACTATATACATAAGGCTAGACTACTATGTCCTATCCATTCTTTGTAACATGAAGCCACAACCAAACAACAGCAGCTACTAGGGCCGCATTAACCGCTAAGCATTCCCCTAGTAGTATCATTGCCCGATCCTGACGCCCGTGGCTGTGAGCACTGGATCTTTGCATAATTCTGATTTCTTGCTGCATGTACCGCATGTGATCTTGCATATCATGTCTATGCTGGTTTAGGTTATTTATCGAATGTGATTGTTCTAAAAGCTGATCAGTCGCTAAACCAAACCATGCTGAATCAGAATGACGAGGTGGCTCGGGTACCGGGGCGGGTAAACCCCAAGTAGGAATAGGTATCTCAGTGACCTGGACACGTGATGTTTCTCCCCTATGGTACGTAGATCGAGGTGGGGGAGAGGTGTGCTCAGGTGGACGCACTGAAATGCGAGCGGTCTGACGGTTTCTAATAGTGGGTGGGGGTACTGGTGTATGCTGTACAGGTGGAGTAGGGGATCTGGGTGCTCTAACAGGTGAATGATAAGCACTAGTAGCTCCCTGTCCTACAACATTCCTAGGGGATTCCCTAAGCGGATAGGTGTCACAACGGTAACCCGATAAGTCGGGTTGATCTGAGGGTACCTCGTGGGGAATTACCGCATCTGAACCTTCTTCCATTTCCTCGGATTCCTCCCCAGTTTCCTCTTCTGGATCCTCCTCCTCATCCTCAGACCATGTTGGTAGGGTATTAGATAAACGATCAGTAGATCTTGACATATTCCTGCACAATGGTTAGTAATAAGAATAATATCCTTCTATATTAATCATGGTAAAATACATGCAGGTATTTATACACATAAGCACAAATAATCGTTTATATACACATATATTTATTTATTATTATATTTTATACACATATGTTGCTGTTTTTACCTATTCGATTGTTTATCGACTTCTTCTCGAATTTCCTCGTACAAACAAGTCCGTTATTACGTTCCGGACCATAATAACCCACTTGTCCATTCGCGTTCATCACGAGAATCATTCGTGTATATTATTTAATATTATTTTATTCCCATAGTTAATCGAGCCTACGGTTATCTTAGGGTATCCTAAGGGACATCCTAATTCTTTATAACCAATGGCTCTGATACCAACTTCTGTCACACCCCGACTAGGTAGTTGCGGAAGCGTAATACGGGAATGTAATAGATAACACTTGTATCAACAACATTGTTTATAAAGAAATTCATAAACTAATTTACATCATATTACATTGGTAGGTACTATGTTTACAAACTAGGTGAAAAACGCATAACCGGTTTACGAGCTTCTTATTCAGTATTATATCAGCGTCTATTCACAGCTATTCAACTTTCCTTCTAACACCAAGCATGTAAGCAAATCATTCCACTTTTGCTTTACCTGAAAAGCATGTTAAAACGGGTCAACTACGTCTAGTTGGTGAGTTTCAAGTTTCACGAGTGTCAATGAAATTAGTACACGAGTTCGTAAAGTTTACAGTGTGTATGTATATATGTATGTGTATGATGTATTATACTAAGCCACAAGTGAAACCGAAACGAGCTAAAACACATGGCCTCCACTGCCCATGCACTCCCGTTGGCATTTAACAGCCACCTTGCCCCAAGTATGTACTATGTCTAACACCACATAGCAGTATGTAAAAATATAATGACAATGTGCAACTGGGTTTACATATGTTCCGGCATACCCCTCCGGCTCTGTCAGTTGGGTTTGTCAAACCGATAGTACTATCCACACGTCACCGGCACGAAGTTAATCACTTGTGTTTGTGGGGACTTGTCAAGTGTTAGTACTTAGATAATCCACATCATCACACGTTTTCAAGTATATCAGTATATGTAAACATGCTTTTCACCCCAAAAGTTCGTAAAACAGTTTAGAAAGTGGGGGTCGTGAAACTCACCTTATCGTAGTTCGCACGGAAATTACGTATCAATAAGTCAGATGCCTCGTTTATAGCCTGATTCCTATAAACGGTATCGTATCGTTAATACTAGTACAGTGTTCAAGCTAAGTCGGGCTGTATAGATAATCTGGGTATAGTTGTTAGGCCCAGAACATGACCATAGTCTTAGATTGTGACGTTGTATACTATGAAATGTTTAAAACTGGATTTGGCTCAGTTTCACCGTTTCCCGAGCCTAGCCCAGTTGATTGTTTATACGTTTCGGGATTAGGTAAGATCACATAAACTTAAGTAAATATATTGATTAATAAAATGATTTGATTTATGAAAGAATTTTAAGGTTTCGGTGTCTGGTTTGATCGCAGGGTTCGTTTCCGTTTTCAGACGGGTTTGATTATACAAAACGCGCATAATTCACCCGAATTTTCCGGAATTCTCGTAAAAAGTTCGTTTTTATCAATATCATTCAAAAATATGATATTTGACCTCTTTTGACATTTTGACATACCAGTCAGTCCGTTAAACACAAAACTGCCGGTTTCGTTAAAACAATTATAATTTAAATCTTTGATTAATCATAACTAAATATGTACTTATATATAAATTATGTAAATTTTTGTCAAAATACATTAAGACATGGAGAATTTTATAAAAATATTTTCAGAAATTTTATGATTAATTATTTATTTATAAAAATTCATTTAATAGGTTATAATCGTGTAATAAATGGCCCGTTTATATCAAACGACCTCCGAAAAATCCGATAATTTTTACAAATGGCGTCAATGTTATTACATAGCCCCTACAAAATTTCCAGAACCTAACTCTTTTGACAAAATGCCTTTTTGTGCGTTTTTCGGCTGTTAAAATTCGGTTAAACCATGATTGCACAAACCATACTTAGGCATTTCCAATGATCCCCAAACTTTACCAGTGATCTTACCATCACATATTAAACTCCAAAACCAAGTTTCATCATTTTTCAATATGTTTAGCTATTTTTCCCAAATAAACGCTCATAAACGGAAATAAATTCACCAAATATTCTCCGTTTATCGAAAAATTACCAACTTTGAACTGGGACTCATTAATATGATCCCTAATGTCCCTGCAAGTTTTCACAAGCTAACAACAAGCACGTCACAATCTAATACTAAACAGCCCCTAAACGAGTGTTACGGGTTTACCTTGTCGGTTTTCGATGAGTTTTGCTAGCTTAAACGACTCTCCGGGTCTCGGGTTGCAAACTCAGTATATCTACATATCATATAACATCAAACCAAGCATAAATCATCCATGTAACAGCCTTGATAATTAGGGTTTCGGTTTTGGGTTCAAACCGAACTTTCTAACCGTAAAAACGTTGTATTCATGTTCTAATCCGCGTTTTTGACCAAAAAAGTATATGTTCCTGGTTTGTAAACATGTTTAACATCAAAACATGGTTTTACTTGATTTTTAGGGTTTTTGGATGGTTAAACATGTTTAAAACTAATCAAGGATTAATTTTTCATGGTTAAACTATGTTAATCATGGTTAAAACTCAAAGAAAATCACTAATTACCTTAGGTTTTTGATGTAACTTTTGAAAGTTTCTGGAGTTCTACTTTGCAGCTTCTTGGACTTCAAATTTTTATGAGTTAGAATGAATAATAAGGCTTAAGGAGTAAGTTATATAAAAAAAATGTGAGGTATGGTGGGCTGGCCGATCGGAACCAAGGAATGGCCCATAATGGGCTGTTTTGGCCATTAATCTGATTTATACAAGCCCAAACATGAAAAGCCCACTTCAAATTTAGTTCGGGTTCGGTTTTTTCGCAAGAAAATTAATTCGGGTGTGAGAAATAGCGCAAAAACGAGTGTTTTTCAGCTTATTTTTGTAAAATAAGAAAAACGTTACTGACTCGTTGTAAAATTCCAAAATATTTTCACGGGTTGCTTAGAACATGTCATATAAGTGTTTTATAAATCTTTTTCGGCTTAACGGATGCTACAATGCTCGTTTTGATATTAACGATTGCGTTTAAGCTTATAGCGTATCGATAAAAGAAACCTTTTTCGTTTAAAGAGTTTTATACGTACTGGGGCCTAAATATCAATATTTAGCCTCTATAACATATATATAACTCGTATATGACCCCTCAGTATGTATACGGGTCATAATTAGTATCGGTCGGTTACTCGTTTAAGCACTACGAATTAACCGATTTATCGTTTACTTGTTACGTAATGAATATAGTGTACCTCGTTTTGTCGCGAATGTCACATTCTCCCCCCGTTAAGAAATTTCGTCCTCGAAATTTAATGTGTCATCGGTTTTCTTTTTAGGGAACAGGTGTGGGTATTTCTTTCGGAATTCGTTCTTTCGTTCCCAAGTATATTCGGGTCCTTGTTTTGAATTCCATCGAACTTTTACCAATGAAATTTTGTTGTGTCGTAACTGTTTGGTTTTCCCGTCTACAATTTCTATCGGTTCCTCTACGAAGTTGAGCTTTTCGTTGATCTGAACATCTTCCAGTGGTACTATTGTCGTTTCATCAGTTAAACACTTTTTCAGATTCGATACATGAAACACGTCATGAATAGTGCTCAGTTCTAAGGGTAGTTTTAATCGGTAAGCTACGGGACCAATTTTTGCGACAATCTCAAAAGGTCCGATGTATCTCGGGGCTAGTTTACCAGTCTTTCCAAATCTTATAACACCCTTCCATGGCGATACTTTTAAAAATACCTTATCACCTATTTCAAAAGATAACGGTTTTCTGCGAACATCGGCATAACTCTTTTGTCGGTCACGGGCAGCTTTCAATTTTTGTTTAACCTGGTGAATCTTATCGGTGGTTTCCTGAATTAAATCGGATCTTGAAATTTGAGTATCACCCACTTCTGTCCAACATAGTGGTGATCTACATTTTCGCCCGTATAGAGCTTCATAAGGTGCTGCCTGTATACTACTGTGATAACTGTTATTGTAAGAGAATTCAATGAGCGGGAGGTGTTGATCCCAATTCCCTTTGAAGTCCAGTACACAAGCACGAAGTAAATCTTCTAAGGTTTGGATGGTAAGTTCGGATTGACCATCAGTTTGGGGATGGTAAGCCGTACTTAGGTCGATTCGGGTTCCCAAGGCTTCTTGTACTGCTTGCCAGAATTATGAAGTAAAGTGACTGTCTCGATCGGGAAATAATCGAAAGAGGTACTCCGTGTCGAGATACTATTTCATCAATGTAAATTTGAGCGAGTTTTTCGGTGGTGTAGTTGTTACGGATGGGAATAAAGTGTGCGGATTTGGTTAACGGTCCACAATTACCCAAATTGCGTTGTGTCCTCGAGAGGTTTTAGGAAGGTGTGTCACAAAGTCCATGGTAATTTGTTCCCATTTCCATTGTGGGATTTCGAGTTGTTGTAACATTCCCGAAGGTTTTTGATATTCCGCCTTTACCCTTGCACATGTTGCACATTTACTTACATACACGGCTATATCCTTTTTCATACCAGGCCACCAGTAAAATTCTTTAACATCCTTATACATCTTATCAGTACCTGGATGAATAGAATATTTGGATTTGTGTGCTTCATCAAGTATCAGCTTTCGGAGTTTATGAAGTGTTGGAATCCAGACCCGGTTTTTGTAATAATATACTTCATCAATTTTCTTCTCAAAATCCCTTTCATTTCCATGTAGTTCTTCTTTTTCTAGCTGATCTGCCTTCAAGGCCTCATCTTGTGCAACGCGCACTTGTTCGGTTAGGCTACTTTGAACAATCATTCCGAGTGCTCGTACCCTTAGTGGTTCGATTCTGTCTTTTCGGCTTAAAGCATCGGCTACTACGTTGGCCTTACCCGGATGGTATTTAATCTCACAATCATAATCATTTAACAGTTCTACCCATCTCCTTTGTCTCATGTTTAGCTCTTTCTGATCGAATATGTGTTGTAGGCTTTTGTGATCAGTATAGATGGTACATTTGGTGCCATACAAGTAATGTCTCCAAATCTTCAATGCAAAGATAACTGCTCCCAATTCCAAATCATGGGTCGTATAATTCTTTTCATGTAGTTTTAATTGTCGGGAAGCATATGCTATTACTTTCTTTCTTTGCATCAGTACGCATCCTAAACCTTTACGAGATGCGTCACAATATACCACCAATTCATCAGTTCCATCTGGAAGGCTTAATATTGGAGCCTCACATAACTTCTGTTTTAACGTTTGGAAGGCCATTTCTTATTCTTCTCCCCATTCATATGCTCGATCTTTTTGAGTTAGGAGGGTTAGAGGTTGTGCAATACTTGAAAAGTTTTCAATGAATCTTCTATAATACCCGGCTAGTCCTAAGAATTGACGAATTTCTCTTGGTGACTTAGGCACTTGCCAATTTTTAATGGCTTTAATTTTACTTGGGTCTACTTGGATCCCTTGATGGTTCACAATGTGTCCCAAAAACTGTACTTCTTGTAGCCAAAACTCACATTTGGACAACTTTGCGTATAACTTCTCTTGCCTCAATAATTTTAAGATTTCCCGCAAATGTTGTTCGTGTTCCTCCTTACTTCTCGAATATATCAAAATGTCATCGATAAACACTATTACGAACTTGTCAAGGTAAGGTTTGCAAACTCGGTTCATGAGGTCCATAAACACTGCAGGTGCATTTGTCAACCCAAACGGCATAACCAAAAATTCATAGTGACCATACCGAGTTCGAAAAGCTGTTTTTGGTACGTCTTCTTCCTGAATTCTTACTTGATGATAACCAGATCTAAGATCAATTTTTGAAAAGTACTTCGCACCTTGGAGCTGATCAAACAAGTCATCAATTCGAGGTAAGGGGTATCTATTCTTTATAGTCACTTTATTCAATTCCCGATAATCAATACACATTCGAAAACTCCCATCCTTCTTCTTTACAAACAACACTGGTGCTCCCCACGGTGAGTAACTAGGGCGAATAAAACCGCTGTCCAGTAATTCTTGTAACTGGTTGGACAGTTCTTGCATTTCAGAAGATGCAAGTCGATAAGGTGCCTTAGCAATGGGTGCTGCTCCCGGTATCAAGTCAATACGGAATTCAACCTGTCGGGTCGGTGGTAAACCAGGCAACTCATCGGGGAATACATCTGAATACTCGTGTACCACTGGGATGTCTTCCATTCGTTTTTCCTCGGGTTCCTTAACTGTTACACTCGCCAAGTATAAAGTTCAACCTTGGCGTAAATATCTCAATGCCTTAAGTTGAGATATGAGAGGCAGTACCGTACTAGATTTCTCACCTTCAACAATCATAGCTTCATCATTCGAAAGAGGTATCCTAACGGTCTTATCCTTACAGACAATTTCAGCTTTATACTTAGATAGCCAGTCCATACCGACTATAACATCGAAACTTCCCAATTCCACTGGAAGTAAATCAATAAGGAATGGGTGGTCGTTTAGGATAAGGGAACAGTCTCGGACTATTCGGTTAACAAGTATAGACTTACCGTTAGCGAGTTCTATAGTATATGGTTTTGTTAGTTCACTAACCGGCATATTTTCTAAAGGTAAGAAGTTAACAGATATGAAACTTCTATCGGCACCCGTATCAAACAAAACTGAAGCATACTGACCCGAAACTAAGAATGTACCTATCACCACATTCGGATCATGACGCGCTTCACCCGGTCCTAATACAAACGCGCGTCCCCTAGCTGCATTGGAGGTTGATGCTTGTGCTTGGTTCTGCCTTCTCACTGTACCCGGGTTCAAATTGGGGCAGTATCTCCAAAAGTGTTCCGTACTGCCACATTCATAGCAGGCACGGAGGTTCGTGGTAGGTGGGGTTTGTTGGTTGAGTTGTGGGCGGGTTGGTTGAGGTCGAGGTAGTTGAGTTGATTGCGGTGGACGGTTAACAGTGTTGGTGGGGTTTCTACAGTTGGGGGCATAGTGTCCCGTTCTTCCACACTTTTGACAAATGATCGGTTTGCAATCACCCACATGATGAAAGTTACATCTTCTGCACTTCAGTAACGTCCCTTTATAGGTCTCTTGTTTTACATTAGAACTGGTCATGGCATAACTTCGGGTATTCGGACGAGCCTGCTTGTTTTGAGGGTTTCCTTGCATTCTTGTCCCATAATCAGTTCGTTTTAAACTTGTTGTTTCACCTGGCATCCTTATCACTCCACTTCTCATCAGGTCAAAGTAACGACACCCGTTTGAGATACAGCACTTTCTAACGTCGGGTGGGCAACTGAATTCACTATACTTCTCACAGCAGGGGTCAGTCCCCAGATATAACGTTCAATTCGCTTCGCTTCCGGTGTAACTAACCATGGAACTAAGCGGGACAGTTCGTTAAAATGATTCGTGTATCCCACATGGTCTGCTCCTTTCATTTCCAGATTCCATAACTCGTGTTCCAACCTCTGAATCTCACTTTTAGGACAAAAATGCTCTAGCATGAGGGTTTTTAATTCAGTCCATGACATACGATTAATAGCATCTTGTCCCCTTATTTGGACTACCGTGTTCCACCACATCAGCGCTTGGTCTAGAAACATACTGGTAGCAACTTTGACCACGCGGTTCGGTGGACACTCACTGATATTAATTACTGATTCGGTCTTTTCTATCCATTTGACCAGCCCGCTAGGTCCTTCAATACCCTTAAACTCAATCGGTTTACATGATGTAAATTGTTTGTATGAGTACTCCTGACGTGGGGGTTCTCGGTCATTATTATTGTTATTATCGGTATTGGTCCTAGTATTATCATTATTAGTTGTGTTAACAACCGGTACAGGGTTTGGGTTCGGGATATTATCAGGGTGCACAACAGGTTCTGGGTTCCCAGTGACATTCATAGTTGGGAGAGTGTTATTACTATTTATGACATTATCAGTATTCACCGGGGTAGTAACACCCGAGGCTACATTAGTGTCCGGCGGAGGTGTATTAACAGTGGCCGTGGTGGTGCTCGTAGGTTGATTAACAGTATTGTTAGCACGTATGCCTGCAGTGACTTGTGTTACAATTGTTGGTATCACTGCTTGTAGTTGACGAGCAATCATTGCGGCCACTTCCGCCTCAGACAAAGGGTTTGCTTTCTTCGGGGCCATTCTATAAAATAATCAATTATATAATAATCAATATCGTTTCACTATGATCAACACAACTTTACAATATTACAATTTCACAACACATAACTATGCCAAAGAAAACACGTTTGTATTAATTATAATCATTACTGTACATATGCATCCAAAATTAGCGCATAGGCTTAACCTGGTATAGGCAAGCGCTTGTATATGCGTATCAAAATTTGTCACTAAGTGACATGTAGACTTAACCCGATAAGGGCCAGTGCTTGAAATAGTACTAAACCACAAACAACTCCCAAGTCAGCCCAACACGCTGTAACAAAATGCTGCTTGGGATATCAAAAGACTATATACATAAGGCTAGACTACTATGTCCTATCCATTCTTTGTAACATGAAGCCACAACCAAACAACAGCAGCTACTAGGGCCGCATTAACCGCTAAGCATTCCCCTAGTAGTATCATTGCCCGATCCTGACGCCCGTGGCTGTGAGCACTGGATCTTTGCATAATTCTGATTTCTTGCTGCATGTACCGCATGTGATCTTGCATATCATGTCTATGCTGGTTTAGGTTATTTATCGAATGTGATTGTTCTAAAAGCTGATCAGTCGCTAAACCAAACCATGCTGAATCAGAATGACGAGGTGGCTCGGGTACCGGGGCGGGTAAACCCCAAGTAGGAATAGGTATCTCAGTGACCTGGACACGTGATGTTTCTCCCCTATGGTACGTAGATCGAGGTGGGGGAGAGGTGTGCTCAGGTGGACGCACTGAAATGCGAGCGGTCTGACGGTTTCTAATAGTGGGTGGGGGTACTGGTGTATGCTGTACAGGTGGAGTAGGGGATCTGGGTGCTCTAACAGGTGAATGATAAGCACTAGTAGCTCCCTGTCCTACAACATTCCTAGGGGATTCCCTAAGCGGATAGGTGTCACAACGGTAACCCGATAAGTCGGGTTGATCTGAGGGTACCTCGTGGGGAATTACCGCATCTGAACCTTCTTCCATTTCCTCGGATTCCTCCCCAGTTTCCTCTTCTGGATCCTCCTCCTCATCCTCAGACCATGTTGGTAGGGTATTAGATAAACGATCAGTAGATCTTGACATATTCCTGCACAATGGTTAGTAATAAGAATAATATCCTTCTATATTAATCATGGTAAAATACATGCAGGTATTTATACACATAAGCACAAATAATCGTTTATATACACATATATTTATTTATTATTATATTTTATACACATATGTTGCTGTTTTTACCTATTCGATTGTTTATCGACTTCTTCTCGAATTTCCTCGTACAAACAAGTCCGTTATTACGTTCCGGACCATAATAACCCACTTGTCCATTCGCGTTCATCACGAGAATCATTCGTGTATATTATTTAATATTATTTTATTCCCATAGTTAATCGAGCCTACGGTTATCTTAGGGTATCCTAAGGGACATCCTAATTCTTTATAACCAATGGCTCTGATACCAACTTCTGTCACACCCCGACTAGGTAGTTGCGGAAGCGTAATACGGGAATGTAATAGATAACACTTGTATCAACAACATTGTTTATAAAGAAATTCATAAACTAATTTACATCATATTACATTGGTAGGTACTATGTTTACAAACTAGGTGAAAAACGCATAACCGGTTTACGAGCTTCTTATTCAGTATTATATCAGCGTCTATTCACAGCTATTCAACTTTCCTTCTAACACCAAGCATGTAAGCAAATCATTCCACTTTTGCTTTACCTGAAAAGCATGTTAAAACGGGTCAACTACGTCTAGTTGGTGAGTTTCAAGTTTCACGAGTGTCAATGAAATTAGTACACGAGTTCGTAAAGTTTACAGTGTGTATGTATATATGTATGTGTATGATGTATTATACTAAGCCACAAGTGAAACCGAAACGAGCTAAAACACATGGCCTCCACTGCCCATGCACTCCCGTTGGCATTTAACAGCCACCTTGCCCCAAGTATGTACTATGTCTAACACCACATAGCAGTATGTAAAAATATAATGACAATGTGCAACTGGGTTTACATATGTTCCGGCATACCCCTCCGGCTCTGTCAGTTGGGTTTGTCAAACCGATAGTACTATCCACACGTCACCGGCACGAAGTTAATCACTTGTGTTTGTGGGGACTTGTCAAGTGTTAGTACTTAGATAATCCACATCATCACACGTTTTCAAGTATATCAGTATATGTAAACATGCTTTTCACCCCAAAAGTTCGTAAAACAGTTTAGAAAGTGGGGGTCGTGAAACTCACCTTATCGTAGTTCGCACGGAAATTACGTATCAATAAGTCAGATGCCTCGTTTATAGCCTGATTCCTATAAACGGTATCGTATCGTTAATACTAGTACAGTGTTCAAGCTAAGTCGGGCTGTATAGATAATCTGGGTATAGTTGTTAGGCCCAGAACATGACCATAGTCTTAGATTGTGACGTTGTATACTATGAAATGTTTAAAACTGGATTTGGCTCAGTTTCACCGTTTCCCGAGCCTAGCCCAGTTGATTGTTTATACGTTTCGGGATTAGGTAAGATCACATAAACTTAAGTAAATATATTGATTAATAAAATGATTTGATTTATGAAAGAATTTTAAGGTTTCGGTGTCTGGTTTGATCGCAGGGTTCGTTTCCGTTTTCAGACGGGTTTGATTATACAAAACGCGCATAATTCACCCGAATTTTCCGGAATTCTCGTAAAAAGTTCGTTTTTATCAATATCATTCAAAAATATGATATTTGACCTCTTTTGACATTTTGACATACCAGTCAGTCCGTTAAACACAAAACTGCCGGTTTCGTTAAAACAATTATAATTTAAATCTTTGATTAATCATAACTAAATATGTACTTATATATAAATTATGTAAATTTTTGTCAAAATACATTAAGACATGGAGAATTTTATAAAAATATTTTCAGAAATTTTATGATTAATTATTTATTTATAAAAATTCATTTAATAGGTTATAATCGTGTAATAAATGGCCCGTTTATATCAAACGACCTCCGAAAAATCCGATAATTTTTACAAATGGCGTCAATGTTATTACATAGCCCCTACAAAATTTCCAGAACCTAACTCTTTTGACAAAATGCCTTTTTGTGCGTTTTTCGGCTGTTAAAATTCGGTTAAACCATGATTGCACAAACCATACTTAGGCATTTCCAATGATCCCCAAACTTTACCAGTGATCTTACCATCACATATTAAACTCCAAAACCAAGTTTCATCATTTTTCAATATGTTTAGCTATTTTTCCCAAATAAACGCTCATAAACGGAAATAAATTCACCAAATATTCTCCGTTTATCGAAAAATTACCAACTTTGAACTGGGACTCATTAATATGATCCCTAATGTCCCTGCAAGTTTTCACAAGCTAACAACAAGCACGTCACAATCTAATACTAAACAGCCCCTAAACGAGTGTTACGGGTTTACCTTGTCGGTTTTCGATGAGTTTTGCTAGCTTAAACGACTCTCCGGGTCTCGGGTTGCAAACTCAGTATATCTACATATCATATAACATCAAACCAAGCATAAATCATCCATGTAACAGCCTTGATAATTAGGGTTTCGGTTTTGGGTTCAAACCGAACTTTCTAACCGTAAAAACGTTGTATTCATGTTCTAATCCGCGTTTTTGACCAAAAAAGTATATGTTCCTGGTTTGTAAACATGTTTAACATCAAAACATGGTTTTACTTGATTTTTAGGGTTTTTGGATGGTTAAACATGTTTAAAACTAATCAAGGATTAATTTTTCATGGTTAAACTATGTTAATCATGGTTAAAACTCAAAGAAAATCACTAATTACCTTAGGTTTTTGATGTAACTTTTGAAAGTTTCTGGAGTTCTACTTTGCAGCTTCTTGGACTTCAAATTTTTATGAGTTAGAATGAATAATAAGGCTTAAGGAGTAAGTTATATAAAAAAAATGTGAGGTATGGTGGGCTGGCCGATCGGAACCAAGGAATGGCCCATAATGGGCTGTTTTGGCCATTAATCTGATTTATACAAGCCCAAACATGAAAAGCCCACTTCAAATTTAGTTCGGGTTCGGTTTTTCGCAAGAAAATTAATTCGGGTGTGAGAAATAGCGCAAAAACGAGTGTTTTTCAGCTTATTTTTGTAAAATAAGAAAAACGTACTGACTCGTTGTAAAATTCCAAAATATTTTCACGGGTTGCTTAGAACATGTCATATAAGTGTTTTATAAATCTTTTTCGGCTTAACGGATGCTACAATGCTCGTTTTGATATTAACGATTGCGTTTAAGCTTATAGCGTATCGATAAACGAAACCATTTTCGTTTAAAGAGTTTTATACGTACTGGGGCCTAAATATCAATATTTAGCCTCTATAACATATATATAACTCGTATATGACCCCTCAGTATGTATACGGGTCATAATTAGTATCGGTCGGTTACTCGTTTAAGCACTACGAATTAACCGATTTATCGTTTACTTGTTACGTAATGAATATAGTGTACCTCGTTTTGTCGCGAATGTCACATATAATCCCCCTGCAGACCACAGCATCTGGTGGACCAACGCCTGTAGCAGATGCTTCTTACATCAGCCACTCTTCTGGAATGCCGACGTTCACGCAACAAAGAGGTAACTTGTATGATCCTATATCCTTACATGCTAACCGTGGTTCCATGCAGGATGCAGGTATCAACCAAGCTATGGCTAAGGAACTACAGAAACTCAAGGATATGATATCCAGCGTACCAGGGGTGATCCGTCCAATTCCTGAGATACCAGAAGGAAGCCACAAACTGTCCAGATTTGCTCCACCAATCTGTGACGCGGAGATCCCAAAACGCTTTTGAACCCCCAACATGAAAGTGTACGATGGTACCACTGATCCTGAAGAGCATGTATCCCAATACATGGAAAGAATGGAGATCAATCCAATTCCCAAGAGACTCAAGGAGGCTTGTCTGTGCAAGGGTTTCGGATCCACACTAACAGGATCTGCATTGAAATGGCTGCTAAGTCTTCCTCCCTTTTCTATTATTTCTTTCTCACATTTAGTCAACTTGTTCAACAGCCAATTTTCTTATAGTAGGAAATTTAAGAAGTTAACTAGTGACTTATATAGAGTTGTCCAACCTAATGATGAATCCCTTAGGGATTTTATCACGAGGTTTGGCAGGGAGGCCTTAGAAATCCCTAATCTTGACATGGCCACGGCTGTAGAAGCCTTCAAGATGGGACTAAATAGGGGCTCCCCCTTTTATGATGATCTTGTGATGACTCCTTGCAGGTCTCTAGATAAAGTCAGAAACAGGGCACTCGGATTCATAAAACTAGAGGATGATAAAAGGATCTAGGAAAGATTGGGTACTTCAACAAAATAGGAGTCACCCGGTAAGAAATCAAGGATCCAGGATCCTGAAGAAGCCCTTTAGAAAGCAGCAGCACCACCACCAAAAACACACATGATCAACTTCGTCTCCAGAGGCGCAGATATATTTCTAAGTTCCTCTCCGACAGCCAGACCCTCGTTGAGAAGACCGAATTGAATAATGGAGAACGATCGCTTATCCCCACTACATCAATAGCTGATAAAAGAATCTTCTTTGAACAAGAAGATAGTATAAGGATCCAAGATCCTCATCGAGATGCTCGCATGATAAATTTCATTTCCGGAGGGTCAGACATATGCGGCACTTCTTTCTCTGCAGCTAAGAGGCTAGCCAAGGAAATAAAATTGGATGGCGGGGACCAACCGGTTATATTCACCACTCTGACCAATGACAAAAGAATCTTTTTCAATGAAGAAGACAAATCAAGCATCCAGGATCCTCACCACGACGATTTGATTATTACTTTATTTATAGCTAACCATTATGCTCACAGGATCCTAGTTGACGGTGGTAGCTCGGTCAATATCATTCAACATGATGTACTTTAGAAGATGAACATACCAGATCCAGACACCATCCCAAGAACATCGGGTGCTAGTTGGTTTTAGTAGAGAAACCAAGAAAACATTGGGGGACATCAACCTCCCGATATACATCGAAGGGTTAAATTCTTATCAAAGATTTTGTGTAATTGATAACCTTTCTTGTTGCAATGTTATTTTAGGCAGGCCTTGGCTACATGGAATGAAAGCAGTGGCTTCTACATACCATCAGTGCATCAAGTTTCCTACCCCTTGGGGAGTAGTAAGGATAGACGGTGATCAGGTGGAAGCCAAGAACTACTATTCTTCGTCAATGAATCCGACAGCCAAGCAGACTGTGGCATAGCAACCACAGCAACATCCTAGGGACGTTCTGGAAGCTCGGGAGAAAGACGTTAAAGAAGTATCCTTCGATCCCGAGGATCCAGACATAAAGGTGTTCCTAGGATCCAGTATCCCCAGCAAGATTGAGGAGGATTTGGTATCCTTCTTAGGGCGAAGAAAATCTACCTTTTCCTTTAAGCATTCAGACATGACAGGGGCAACATATCAAAGACTGGTCAATATGATGTTCAAAGACCAGTTAGGCAACACCATGGAAGTTTGAATGGACTCAAAATCATGAGTATGCGCTAAAGGCTTTTAAGGATTATCTATCCTCAGCACCAGCCTTGATGAAGTCAATTTATGGTGAGCTATTGTCTCTATACTTAGACGTTTCAGGTAATGCAGTCAGTGTTGTTCTGGCCAAGGATCATGAAGGTCCACAGCATCCGATATATTATATAAGTAAAAACCTCTTAGACGTAGAGGTCAGGTATTTTCACCTTGAGAAATTAATTCTTGCTTTGATTATTGCCTCAACCAAGTTGAGACATTATTTTTAAACACCGTACTATTATTTTGAGAACTAACTATTCTGTTAAGGATGTGCTTAGAAAGATAGAGTTGTCAGGAAGGATGGCCAAGTGGGTTGTGAAGTTGAGTGCATATGACATTCAGTATGAGCCTAGAATAACCATTAAGTCACGAGAGCTTGCAGACTTTGTGGCTGATTTCAGTAGCGACATGCAGAAGGAAGCTGATTTGGAAGTTCAGCAACTAGAAGAAACAAAGGATTCTTGGACCCTCTTCACAGATGGAGCATCCAACGTAAGAGGAACAGGATTGGGTATCCTACTGAAATCGCCACAGGGGGACATAATATCCCAGTCCATTGCATGTGCATTCCAAGCCACCAACAATGAGGCAAAATACGAAGCACTTATCGCAGGTTAACTTTTAGCCAAACAAATGAGGATCAGGTATCTTCAAGTTTATATAGACTCTTTACTTATAACTAATCGCTTTAATGGTTCTTACACCACAAAAGGTGAGAATATGGTCAAATATTTAGAAAATGTGAAGGAATTAGCAAAATCCTTTGAGTTTTTTAGTATATTACAGGTACCTAGAGAAGAAAATGTTGGGGCTGTTGCCTTAGCAAACTTAGCATCATCATTGAAGATCCCGGATGATGTAAAGATACCTATCATTCACATATTGTCTCCGGAAATTGGAGAACAGATGTTGGTGCATGATGTCAGTAGTTCAGTGTCGAGTGTCTGTAATCGTGTTAGTTAGATTTGAGTTTTGTATGTAAGCGAAGTTGCTAACAAGTTCGCTTATATGGGCGAACTTGTTAGACAAGCGAAGTTAGGGACAACTTCGCCTGAACATGCCAGGCGAAGTTGTCGTGTCTATATAAGCCATTTTGTATACGGCTTATGTGACATTAAGTTAATTAATCAGAGTTTATTCATGTATTCGAGTCAGAGAGTTTTGTATTCAGTGATCATAGTATCACGTGTTTACGGTTGGAATACAACGTGTGTTTGGTTATCGTATCGTGTGTTAGCTCATATTGTTTTCTATACTCGTAACGTCTTACGTAGGGATTCCGCACCTACGTAGAACGCGATATCTCGTGTAGATCCGGCTGGGAACCTACAATTGGTATCAAAGCATTTGCTCGATTGTGTGGTTCGGGATTATCACGCGGGTGTAGAAATCGTTCCGTTCGACTATTCGCGGGACGAGTTTTCTGAGTTTTTGTTCTATACTCACCTCCTACATTCATAAACAACCCATAACACCTTCATGAACCTCGAAAAACCCAGAAATCTAATCTGCAGAAAGTTCGTGTTCATCAGGCGAAGTTGCCGTCACTGTTAGTAGGGTTTCGGCGAAGATATAAGGTTAAGCGAAGTTATCCACAACTTCGCCTACCTCTTCAAGTTCGCTTACCTCAAGCGAAAGGGTAGCGACTTTCTGCTGGTGCAAGTCTACGTGGACGACATTATTTTTGCTGCATCAAAAGTCTCCATGTGTCAGGAGTTTGAGGCCGTCATGAAGAAGAGATTTGAAATGAGTGCTATGGGTGAACTAACTTTCTTTTTAGGATTGCAGGTTGATCAGAAGAAAGACGGGATGTTCATTCATCAGACGAAGTATGTCAATGATGTTCTCAAACGCTTCAAGATGGAGGACAGCACTCCATATGATACTCCAGTCTGCGTCAATCACAAATTGGTGCTGATTCAGACAACGATGCAGACATGGACCCAACCCAATATCGGGCAATTATAGGTTCTTTAATGTACTTAACTGCTTCTAGGCCTGATATAATGTTTGCTGTTTGTCTTTGTGCACGCTTTCAGGCAAACCCAAAAGAATCTCATTTGAAGGGTGCAAAGAGAATACTTCGGTATCTCAAAGGCAAGCCGAAGCTGGGGTTGTGGTACTCGAGAGGAGGAGACTTGGATCTAGTCGCTTACACAGATTCTGATTATGGAGGGTGCAATCAGAGTCGGAAGTCTACAACTGGTGGATGTCAGTTTCTTGGTGACAGACTAGTGTCGTGGCAATGCAAGAAGCAGACCTCAGTCGCAATTTCAACCTGTGAAGCAGAATACATGGCAGCATCCAACTGCTGCTCCCAGGTTCTTTGGATTCAACAACAGTTGCGCGATTATGGTCTGAATTTCTCACTTACTCCTATTTGCATTGATAACACTGCTGCTATCTCAGTAACTAACAATCCCGTAAAGCACAGTAAAACTAAACATATTGACATACGTCATCATTTTATACGGGATTGTGCTGAGAAGTAACTGATTGAGCTTGAAAAGGTTGACACGTTAGATAATTTCGCTGACTTGTTCACGAAAGCGTTTGACAAAACTAGATTTCAAAACCTTGTTGAGCTGAATGGGATGATCAATCCCGAGTAACCATGTCATATGTTTGTGTTTGAATTAAAAAAAAAAAAAAAAAAAAAAAACGTCACTATCGCTTAGAATTATGTCAGTTGCCTCAGTTTGAAGGACATGTCTTCGGATATGTTTGGTCCTCATTTCTACTTGTAGAATATGAGGACAGCCATTAACCAGATGACTGAAAGTGACCGGGGCGGTTTATGATGTGTTTTTTTTCTTTCGCTGAAAATTAGTCGATCATACTTAGTTAGAAGGACACATACTAGTATGTGGTCGGTCCAGCTGATCCATTGGATCTTCGGGATAGCCGTTTCCCTGAAGACTTTGATTTGTTCGGGGCGATTGAAGTTAAATTTTTCTTTCCGGGAGATGAAATTATTTTTCAAGTCTACTACTTCGTAAGAAGTTTCTTTACTATGTTAACAGAAAATTGATCCAACCTTGGAAAGTGATAGATATACTGATTTTGTGTGCTTAACTAGTGAAGTTATAAGGCCTAAAAGACTTTAGAACAGTCATTGTATGTCATGGTAGCTTTTTATGGTGCGTAAAAGTAGAAGTGATACTAACTAAATCTACTCGATTTTACGTGGAAACTCCTTAAGAGTTGTGCATGTCTTCATACATATCTTTCCGAATGATAGGCAGAAAAGCGATTACCCAGTCATACACGAGCCCGTGAGTGTTCTGATTCCCGTGAAGATAGCGTGTCAAGACGCTGCAGTGATCCAGATTCGGGACTTGCAGTTTTTTTTCTACTTGAAATTGTGTATATATTTGATTAAAAAAAATGTATCCTAGAGTTCATAATGTTAATGATTATCAATCAAGACGCAAGAAGGTGAACGGGAAGCAGAGTCTAAGATCGAAGAGTAATTGTTACTTAATCAGACACTACGGGTCGAGGTCAATTCGGGGTGACTTGGGGAAAGCCAAATACGCTTTGAGAATAGATAGAAGGCATCATAATCTCTGAGTAGTTGCCCACTTAAGTTTTGAGCTTAATTGAACCTAACTCGTATCACAGAAACGATGAAAACCATTTTAAGTATATTACCTGCTTACAACCTGTTTCTTTACGTCATAATACAGCTGAACACGGATCTATGTGACAGTCACGTAATTAGTATGATTCCTGTTCGGATCTTTTCTAAAACATGGTAGTCCCTGTCAAGACTGAAATTTGATCCCGTGTACTTTAATTTTTCAAATTTTTGTTACTTTTGTAATTGTTTGATTTTATACCTGGTTACTTGGTCTTGATCGTATCATTTAACGCTTTAAAGGAAGTTTTTAAAACTTAATTGCAAATTTTTCAAATTATAGGGGTTTGTTTTGAAAAGTTTAATATACCGGCGAACTTATTCTTAACTTCGCCTGCAATAGGCGAAGTTATCCATAACTTCGCCTGTAAAATTTTGACCCTATATAAAGAAGTTTTAAAGGTCAGACTGTTCATTATTTTTCAATCCAGCGAACTTATTCTCTCCGTAACCCTAAGCGAAGTTCTCAATCGAATCTTCTGTGTTCATTCTTTCTCTGTTCAAAGTCGATTAAAGGTGTGTAAGGTTTATAGTATCGTATAATCAATGTTTTTGAGGTTGATCATCGGTCGTTTCGACTCGATTATCGACCTCGTTCTTTCGAACCTTAAACACCCGATTTCAAACTTGTTATTACGTGATAGTAAACTACTTGAACGTCTAAAACTTCATAAAATCATGTATTTCGGAGTCCTCGATCTCCAAAATCATCATCTACACGTCGTTCGACATCCCTAACTGTTGCCGATTCAAATTCGGCGAAGTTATAGTTTCGGCGAAGTTATCCGTAACTTCGCCTGAGGTTTAACTTCGCCTGATTATAGATTTTGAAACAGTTTATGAGGCGATGTTGTGATTAGGCGAAGTTATCATTAACTTCGCCTGGACCATTTTACTTAACTGTTATCAGACGAAGTTCAAGTTGAAGCGAAGTTGTTTCCCAACTTCGCCCCACCTTTAACTTCGCCTATACAGAATTGATCACAACTTCGCTCATGGTAACAGGCGAACTTGTGATTCGCTTTGACGTTTATCTAACTTAGCCTGTTTGTTGCAGATATGGCTGCTGTAGCTGGAGCAGGTGGTGCAGGCGGTGATGACAGAGGTGATCACCAGAGACAGTTCTTTCCGAGTCACAACATGTACATAACATTAGACCCGGAGGCGAGCGGAGTTGATGATTTCCGCGAAATCATCACATTTCTGTTACGCTCGCGGATATTCCACGTGATTACAACAACTCTGCCAATATCCTTGCCCAATATTGAGGATTTTTGGCAGACAGTGGAATACGACTGTAGAGTCGAGCCCCCGATGATGCGCGCAACAGTCAACAATCAGATTGTTCAGTTCTCTTCTGAACAAATCCGGGCGGCTTTACGATTTGGGAATGAGACAAGGGATGACCCAACAGAGTTTGTAGCTCCTTTCCTTGATGAAGCGTTTTTGAGAATGGGATACTCTGGTCCCTTGGGGGATACGCAGAGGAGGAAAGGCTTTTTACTTGACCAGTGGCGCTTTCTCATGCATGTTATGATCGTTTGCATGTCAGGGAGAAAGGCGGGCACTGATGGCATGGGCGCGACCATGCAGTCAGCGATGACTGCTCTGACTTACAACAAGCGATTCAGCTTTAGTCAGATGGTCTTTTATGAGATTGATCGTCAAAGAAGAGCGATGGCGCGTGAGCGATTTATCATGTATCCAAGATTTCTTCAAATGATCTTGAATCATGTTGCTCCAACGCTTCCTCAGCGCCGTCCGATCCGATATGTAGAGAGTGTGAACAAACGGATCTTCGCCCAATGTAGATCCTCCAGTGCGAGGAGCAAACCTGAGCTCCGTCCTCGGCATACTCCACTTTTTGGGTACTTGGTCAACCCGGGGTATGTGCCTGCTCGAGGGGACGAGTTTAGGGACCCGGCACCACAACAGGCAGGAGCACCTCAAGCTATACCTGCTGCTCCTGTTGTGTCACCGGAGGAGAACGTGGACCTTGATGCAGAATTTGGTGGTCAAGGCTTCTTTGATATGGATCGGGTGGATCCAGAGGAGAACGTACAGGTCCCGGTTGAACGTGCTTCGACTGTGAATGTTACTAGGACAACTGCTACGGTGGCTGGTTCTGATTCTGATGATGAAGTGGCAGAGGCAAGAAGGATTATGGTAACTCGAGAAAGACTACATGGGAAAAGAAAGAGGACAGATGATGACAGTGAGTCAGATTATGAGGAAGAGGTACAACAGTTGATCCGGAGGTCAACAAGGGAACGGATAGGTGCAGGATCGGGAGCCGGTGAGAGCTCTAGGGTGGTACGTTTCACTCCACCAGCACTATCCGGTATAACAATGGTTCCGTCATCACTACAGGTTACAAGGCCAAGCGCTACGGGTGTTCCCGTGGTGGCTACCTCGTCTACTTTTGGCCTCCCACCCACTACTTTCCAACTTTCGACTCCTGAGATCGTTTCATTGCCGCCTCCGACTGTTACTACATCGGGGGTCGTGGCACAATTTATAGAGTCGACTGTTGTGGCCACTGCAGGGTTATCGGTGACGATACCACCTGCGGTTACGTCTATCTCTACTTCTGAGGTCCCGGTGACATCGGAAATCCCTCCTCAGTACACTCAAGATATATCACATATGAGGTTTGATTTCAATGCAACCCTATCAGACTCTGAACGAATAGCAGCACTTGAACGGGTTGTGGCAGAGCAGTCAAGGATTAATCTTATCCAGACCCAGGCTATTCAGCGCCTAGTTGCAGAGAATCAGATGCAGTCGTCCCTGCTGGTACAACATGGAAAAATCATAGATGCTTTCAAGGAGTTCTTGGCATCTCAGGGGGAGACGAGCTATAAAGGCGATGAGTTGAGGACCAAGAGACGAAATGATAGAGACGATGATCCCAATGCATCGAAAGATGCAGGTGGTGAGTTGCCAAGAACTGATCAAGCTCTTGGGACTTCCACAACTCAGGGGGAGTCGACAACTGCAGCTGGTGGTGATGATGTGGTGGTGGTGGACGTAGAGGAGATGGATGATGGTTTGGTTGGTGATGATGATGTACTACCGGTGGATGAGATAGAGAAGATTGGTGAACAGATAGTGATTGATACAGAGATAGAAGAGGGAGAGATAGTTGAGGAAAATATTGAGCATGACATTCCAGATGTTGAGAAAGCAGATATGAGTAAAGAGATGGCAAGTGATGAGTCTGAATGGGAAGAGCAACCTAGATGGAAAGAAGGCTATGCTCAGTGGTTCATCAAAACGAAGAAACCAGCGGTCCCTACAATGTTTAAGAAGAGTTACAACATTAAAGGCTATGCTGAAGCGAAGAAAGGGATTATTTGCTGGATATATGATGAGCAGTTGAGGCTCTTCGTGATTAAAAGGTATGACGGTGTTCAGTACTTTAGAAGGATGTTGAGATCGTTGAATGCACTGCCAGAATGTGAAGTGAAAGACTTAGCCAGATTAGGATTGATAAACAGAAGTGACGATAATATGGCTAGAGTCATTGGGAAGATTGTGTGGAAAGAGAGTATAAAAGAGAAGAAATTTGAGCTGTTGAAACCACAAAAGGGAAAACTTGTTGAAGACAAGGATAGAGGTTTGAGAGCTGATGGAAAACCTTGGATGATTATGAAGTATAAACCGATCCGGTGTTTGAAAGAAGTACCGATGAAGCTAATGCCCAAGGATATGCTTAAAGACCTGAAGTGGTGGTTTGTAGATTGTGAGACAGCTGAGGCAGTGATGGAAGATGAGGATGAACAAGAGGTGCTAAGAGTGTACGATCCGATGCACTTTTTAAACTTATCGCAAGCTGATTTGTAGGTGTTGAATGACAAGAAGATATTTTATATTCCTGCTTGGAAAAACGAAGCGAGGAAATATCAGAGAATAGTATCGGTTTGTGTTCGAGAAGGAGTGCATGCTTGAAGATAGAAGATTGAAGATTACTAGACACGTGTTTGAAGCTAAAGAGATGAAGCTACTGCCAAGGGAGAGTCTGTTGGTGCATGATGTCAGTAGTTCAGTGTCGAGTGTCTGTTATTGTGTTAGTTAGATTTGAGTTTTGTATGTAAGCGAAGTTGCTAACAAGTTCGCTTATATGGGCGAACTTGTTAGACAAGCGAAGTTAGGGACAACTTCGCCTGAACATGCCAGGCGAAGTTGTCGTGTCTATATAAGCCATTTTGTATACGGCTTATTTGACATTAAGTTAATTAATCAGAGTTTATTCGTGTATTCGAGTTAGAGAGTTTTGTATTCAGTGATCATAGTATCACGTGTTTACGGTTGGAATACAACGTGTGTTTGGTTATCGTATCGTGTGTTAGCTCGTATTGTTTTCTATACTCGTAACGTCTTACGTAGGGATTCCGCACCTACGTAGAACGCGATATCTCGTGTAGATCCGGCTGGGAACCTACAACAGAATGCTATGGAAGTAACTATGGAATGAACAGAGGAACCTGAGGATCCCCCATCCTTACTAAAAGCAGGATCTTGGATCCTCCTAATCAGGAAATTCCTGCAGGATGGAGAAATCCCTACGGGAGAAAATCCTAAAGCTTTCAGATTAAAGGTATCACAATTCATTATTTTACAAGATATTGTATATAGAAAATCTCTTGCAGGTTCCTATTTGAGATGCATCGAGGATCCTGAAATACAAGAGGTACTCCAAGACTTCCACGAAGGTGACTGCGGCAACCACACAAGGGGAAGAGCATTATTCTCCATGATACTTAGGACTGGATACTTCTGGCCAACAATGAAGAAGGATGCAATGGAATACTCAAAGAAATGTGATGCTTGCCAAAGGCATAGAAACATCCTTCACCAACCAGCGGAACCTATGTATCCTATACCCTCTTCATGGCCCTTCATGAAATGGGGAATGAATATTGTAGGCAAGCTACCAAAGACACCAGGTGGAAAGGTCTTTATGCTTTCCATGACAGACTATTTCTCCAAACGGATTGAAGTAGAAGCGTTCGTGCAAGTCCGAGAAAGTTGGGGCATCAAGATGATCAATTCTACACCAGTTCATCCTCAAGCAAATGGTCAAGCAGAGTCAAGCTACAAGAATATCATAATAAGAAGATTTCAAGAAGGAGATCTAGTTTTGAGGAAAGCCTTCCAAAATACTACCAATCCGGCTGATGGAAATTTAGCACCCAAATGGGAAGGACCTTATCAGATTGAGTCGGAAGCAGGATAGGGCGCATATCATTTGCTCACAATGGAAGGCAGCAGATTACCAAGAGCATGGAATGCTATCCATCTCAAGAAGTACTTTCTCTAGTCAGGATCCGGTATCCTTAGAAAATCAAGCATTCATCAAGGATCAAGGATCCTAAAATTGGTAATATCTATCTGATATCTTATTCATTTCAGATTCTTATTATTAATTTAAGGATAATATATTCTTAACAATTATTTTTTCCAAGTTTTAAGTAATAATGTAGGGATCTACTCAAGTGTTCAATGATCAAGAGGTTGGCCACCTCTCCTTTACGTTCGAGGTATAATCTTATTTCCCTTGGCCTAGCCCACGATTGGATATGACCCCCGATGGTCATATCCCCTACGGTTTAAAAGTTTTCACCTTTCTCACGATCGCCAGTTGCGCACGCTATCTGACGTATAGTTCGAGGCAACAGGACAAGTACACGCTTAGTGGCTGACAATTTCGTTATCTTCGGCAATATGGAGGATCCTACGATTTATGGTAGACGTACCATACCACCGATTTATAACGTTTTCACGTTATCTCACGTTTGGGCTAAATCCCGGTTTGGGCGAGTCCCCAGTTGACATCCGTATCTTTGGGCCGGTCCCCGGTTTTTGGGCTTGTCCCCAGTTTAACACCAGTTCACGGGCTTGTCCCCAGATTACATGGGCTTGTCCCCAGTTGCACGGGATTGTCCCCAGTTTATTTTATGGGCTTGTCCCCAGTTTATTTCATGGGTTTGTCCCCGGTTTATTGGGTTTAATCCCAGATAATATCGTAAGTTATTTGCATCAGGTATCATAAATTAGATTCTGAGGATCACCGAAGGATCAATACTTATGGATTCAAAATCCTTTAATTCAGTTTTATAAGGATTGCAAAAGGATCAACACTTATGGTAACTTTGGTCTAACCAGACCTTACGGTATGATTTCTGTTTATCGGTTTACACTTATTTGATTTCAGTTTATATCTTCACAGATATAAGGATTCATTATTCTCAATCTATTTTTATAAGGATTTAAGATCCTGGTTTATTTTTGCAAGGATAGTTTATCCTAAAAACTTTTTACTAAAGTATATTATTTCTTAAAACTTCCAATGTGACTTAAGCTATATCAAACAAACTTTCAAAATAACAAGTAACAAGTGAATAGTCAAAAGTTTTATTAATCATAAGTCACCTGGACTTAACCAAAAGTTTTAACCCTGACTTCACCATTCAAGATATGAACCATCCACCCGGGTTAAACAGATGTTACTAGCTGTTCATGATTTGCAGGGAGAATAAGAAGTTTTGGATATATAGCTTGAAGGGAAGTTCTCGAAATCTATAGATATATGATAATTATATCTAGCTTGTCAAATCTCATCTGTTTTTGCAGAAAGTCTGAATTGAAAGGTAAAATGACAGCTGTGATCTTATCACAACCGCCATTTTGGGGGAAATTGTTAGGGCACGGAAATTGACTCTATGGATACGTTATCCTGACATATGTTCTAGGATCAGTTATCCGTAGACAGATCCTGGAACATATGTCAGGATCAAGGATCCCCAGTAGTTGGTATTACTAACGATTGTTTCTCATGTGTAGGTTAATATTTGATAGGTATAACGGCTATAGGACGTGGTCTATCAAATATTTCGCTACAAGGCACCTTCAGCATGTGGTCAATTGGCTGTAACACGTTTAGTGGGGATAATGGCGGATTTATAGGACGTCTTGTTGACTCACAAATAGCTGAGTACTGAGGATATTTTATTATTGAAGACGTGTCTGGATCAATTATCCTTCTAAAAAGTTCTAGAGTTATATATAGCGGCTCCAAGACCTGGTCTACCTTATTTTTCGCTACTGGGCTCCTTTATGCACGTGGTTAAAGTGATGGGAGCAGTTAGTGGAGTAGTTCCTTTAAAATATGAGCTAGCTGTTATTTTCTTTTATTATTTATATTGAGTTTATGATCAATATTAGGTCACATACACATAGATACACTCATTAACGGCTGCACACATTCAGAAACTCTCTCAAGAACTCTCTAGCAGTTCATACACACACACACACTTAGATATTCTTGTATTCTTTGATCATAAACTCCAACTCTTGTAACCGACTTTTTACCATCAATAAACTTGACGGTGATAGTTTTCACCGTCCGGGGGTTTTTTGTGCCGGAGATTACTATAATCACGTACTATTCGACCAAAGGTTACCTCGTTGATCCTTGACCGAAGTGATTCGACCAAAGATTATCTTATTAATCCTTGACCGAAGTCATTTTATAAAAAATTGCCTTGTTAAGTATTGACCGAAGTAAGATTATCGTAATTAAGGGCTTTTTCCCTCGTGATCAAATCACGGTGTTCATCTCTATTTCGTTCATATAATCGTTGTTATCATTTTAGCACTAAACCTCACATAACAGATTTGGATACATTATCCTTAGCAGATTTTTGTCCAAAACAATTAGTATTAACCACCGGCGCATCAGCAGCGGTTTTCGAGCTCTGGAAGACTGGTAGTTGTGTCTTGCTCCCAGCAGCAGCAGGACCCGGTGCTCCCGTGATTGACGGAGTCATCGGTGGCAAATTCCTTGATGAGAGAGGAACCGATGACGGCATGGTTGATGAAGCAGAGGTTGATTGAGAGTCCATTGATAGTGATATGGGTATGAAAAAATCGAAAGTTGATAGGAATGATATGGATTATAGCACCAATTTCCCCACGGTGGGCGCCAAATTGTTTTGGATAAAAATCTGCTAAGAATAATGTATCCAAATCCGTAAAAGTGAGGTATAGTGCTATGCTAATAACAACGATTGTATGAACAAAAATGGAATGAACACAATGATTTGTTGCGAGAAAAAACCCTTTGATCTTGTTCAGATCAAAAGAAAAAAACCTCGGGTGATGAGAACTTGTAGATCACTAATTTGTTAATCACAAAAAAGGTTACAAGTGTTTAGAGATTACGATTGATGTTACAATGAATACTAGTGTGTAGAGAGAAGTATGAGTTCTGCTCAAAGTCTGTATGAGATTACAAGTGTTTCTAATCGATCATCATCTCAATGTTTATAAAGAAAATTACAATTAACAATAATCCCTATATATCCGCCACTCTTCCACAACTCCTCCAACGTTCATTGACCACGTGCTGGGAGCTTCCAATAGCGAATTTTTAAGGTAGACCAAGTCACAAAGTCGTTATATCTGGCTAACACATCACCATTCAAACACAATCACTAATAAATAAATAATATCGAGGATCCTTGATCCTTTAACTTGAAATATATCTCTAGGATAATTTATCCACAAGACAGTCAAGAATAATGGATCCTCAACATAAAATTCATGCCCTAACAAGTTGAATAAATATTAAGGGCAACATACTTTAACCCGGTTTCGAGCAAACTCATATTTTAAAAGACTAGTATTATAATTTCTTAAATATTTGCATTTTTAAACCTTAAACTTTAATTGTTTAAATTTCTCATTGATGTGCTAAAAACAGTCAATTAAATATCAACTAAATTAAACAAGTAATAAAAACTAGACCTAAGACTCAACTACACAAAACACCGGAAAGTGAACCGATCAATTGTATTAAAGCTAAGTAAGTCCGGAATATCGAACCCACATGACTCTCTAAATTACGTTAATTAAATAATTAGACTCGACTTACGACACAACTATTTATTATTAATGTTTTAAGGGGGGTTTTAAACTATTATTAAACTAAGAAAATAAATAAACAAGTAAACGAGAAACAAGCAATAAATCACAAGATCGAAACCAATAAGAGAATGAATCTACCTAGGTAAGAATCCCATGTATCAACAATCATCAAGCAATGGACAAATAACATGATTATGGAAACTGATTTCTAAACGTATTCATCTAACAAACCCTAGGGACCATTGACCGAATCAAACGAAATCCTTAAGAATAAATATTAGATTACTAAGCAATCAGTTGAATTGATTTCCTTACAGACCTCAATTAGGGTTAATTAATAGTATCTAAAGCAAGCAATCTTACGAAACACTAAACCCTAGAAAACTTCATAAGCTAAACATGACTTCATGAACAAGGATCAACACAATAAGCAAGAATATTGTCACTATCTATCCTAGCATGCAATTGACCAAGACACATGAATAACTCCTCACCTTACAGCTATTGGAATTTAGCAAAACATTGAAAATCCTAATCAACTATCAACAAGCTTCTATGATCTAATAGGCATATTCAACCATAATAATCGGAAAATTACAGTCTAACAAACATATAGGTTAATTTTTATAACTCAGTAAAACCAAAAACCGCGATCACCGATATTGTTGTCCACTTAAACCCATGCCTTAATCTTTACCGGGACAAATAAGAGCTGACAATTTTTTACTCAGTGGTTACACAATTAAGACCCGCTTGTTTTCAGCTTTTACCAGACCAGACCACCCCAACTTGACTTACACCCCAAAATTAGCAAATTTAAAACTTTTGTTGCTCTATTTTTTCGTGAATAGTTAAGACGATCAAGGGTATTGTTTATCCACCTAAGCTTAAGCATCAAAGTCTACCAAGCAGCCATTAGATATGATTAAGGTTCAATTATTTTATATCTAGTGTTCCCCACAACATGACATACCCCCGTTATCAAGCAATACACCGAACCATTACCATAGTTGAGTATGCAAAATTTCATCTGTAGGGCTTACATGTGGCGTGTCCCTTGTGGTCCGTTTCTTAATTGTAATGAGACGCGAACAAGGGGACCCCACATGGTTAACAACGTGGATGATCAAGTATGTAATGCATTTGTACTTTTTGTGATCATGTTTAAAGACTTATATGGCAGAAATCTGCGGGTTTGCTCTTTTTTAGCTTTATTTTAAATATTCACAACCCCATTTGGAATTGTGAATACCCAGATGAATAGTCGGCATACAGACCCATAGTCTCCGGACCCGGGGCATCCCATCAATACAAGATTTAAGGTTATAAAGCCATACGCCAATGTTGTATAAAACACTAAAACTAGCAGTTTAAGATTTATATCACAGGCTACACGGCATACTCTAACGTTAAACCTACCCAAGCATCATATGATAAAGTATTCAAATTTTTTTAAACTTTTCAAACTTTTTCACTTTTTATACCAAGAATTGAGGCTTGAGTAAAGCTGACCTTTCATTACTTATTTTCTACCGACAAAACGCTTTACCCACAAGAGATTTCTGACCCATTTATCTAATTGACATTTCATTTTCAAGGCTGAACCTACCGACACATCCCAAGTTAAGTGCGCTTTCTTTTATTTATCTCTTACTATTAGTAGTTTGAAAAACCAATTTCCGATAAATATCATCATCTCCCACTTTAACGCAAAAAACTAACTTCAATGGACATTTTTAAACATTTTTCAATTTTTTTTTAAATTTTTTAATTTTTTCCAATTTTTTTTTTCAAACAAAAACTCAATTTAAACTACGACTCAAATATCCTATCCCCACACTTAAATTTTGCATTGTCCTCAATGCAAGGATAAGGACGACTCAAAATAAAAAAAAATAAAAATAAAGTCGGACTACAAAAAACTAAAGAACAAAAAATTAAAAACAAAAAACAAAATAAAAAGTTAACAAGCTAGATAAATGGAAAAGACTTAACTGGTAATACGCGAATGAAACATGATGTCAAAGTCTTCTTTCCATGAATGCCCTCCAACTACGAACGTGCTCAGCAAATAGTAACTCCTTCTCTCTCACACGAACGCAAGCGGCAAAACAAAACAAAACAATCATATCTAAAAATTGTATCTTATCAAACATGATAGATATTATGCAATTAAAGTGCGTCAACAACCCAAAAATATATAAAACATGAATAATCAGCAGCAAATAATAATATAAAGTATACGGCTCGGCTGCTCCATCCCCACACTTGTCTTTTTCATTAGATTCTTCCTCGGGGATTGTTTCTCTAGCTCACTCAATCTTCAAACTAGCAAAACTCAAAAACACAAAACAAAGTCGAACTACAAAAACTATGTTAGTGACTCAAAGAAAAAACAAATAGAAAGAGAAATAAAATAAAATATACAAACTCTACACTTGAGTTTTCACTCAAGAACCCATATTATGCGAATCACGTGGCGGACCGAGTGGAGCTTCCTCCACCTCGGTAGAACTCCAATGCCCTCAAAGATTCCAAATCGCTATCCGACCATTCATCAACCTTTGTCTTCTTCTTTTTAACCCCACGGACCCTTTCAAACTTATGCTTTCCACCACCTCTTTCTCTAACACGCTTTACCATTACCCGAGAACTAGAAACCTCTCGCTCCTTTTTCACACTCGTACTCACCAAACGGGAATCGTCAAGACTAGGGCACATGCCCGAGATAAATGATTCTATCGAATAAACTGGATGACATGGATCAATGAGACCGTATTGACCACTCGGATGCCTCATGGACTTGACCAAATAAGTGGCACTATCATCACCGGCTCTAAGAGTTATCTTTCCTTCAAACACATCAATAATTGCCCTAGCAGTACGTAAAAACGGACGACCCAAAATGATAGGAACTCTCTCGTCGGTCTCCATATCCAAAACAACAAAATCTACGGGAAAAACCAAATTATCTACTTTAACGAGAAAATTTTCCACGACACCCCTCGGATACTTAACGGAACGATCGGCTAAAGACAACGTCATACAAGTAGGGGTGAGCTCTCCTAGGCCTAGCTTTACATACAAAGAATATGGCATGAGATTTATGCTAGCTCCAAGATCGGCCAATGCTTGATATGTCGTATCACTTCCGAAAAGTCATGGAATGGTAAAAACGTTGGGGTCGGGTAATTTCTCCGTTCTTTATTAAGAACTACTGCAGAACACTCTCCATTTAGTGGAACAGTCGAAAGCTCCTCCAACTTATCCTTTCTTTTAAGAAGATCTTTAAAAAACTTGGCGTATTTAGGCATATGCTGCAGGACTTCGACGAACGGAAGGTTGACATGTAATTGGCTAAATATATTGAGAAAATGTCCGTAATCTTTCGTATACTGTTGATGCTTTAGACGGGCGGGATACGGGACATAAGCAGGGTTAATGATGTGAGGTAGTGGCCGGACTCCAACCGGCTTCTTTTCAACTTGTGGCTCAATAATTGGTGTAGTACCTTGTGACTTACCCGGAGCCTCTACCTCTATCTCCTCATCTACCAATTCATCATCCCCATTTTTCCCAATTTCTTTATTAACTACCCCTAGACCAAAAACCCTACCACTACGAGTGGAGATGGCTTTCAATTGAGCAGCCGGATTAGTTTAAGGAATACCTGAAAACTGACCTAGAGGCCTTTCTTCCAAACGACGAGAAATATCACCAACAGTCCTTTGAATATCAAGAATAGCAGATTGTTGATTCCTAAAAAGTAGGTCGTGCTAGGAAAACTTCTTTTGTGTAGCTTGGTCTCTCTCCAGGATTTGCTTCATCATCTTTTCCAAACGTCCAATTCCACTGTTCGAATCCTGCACATTATTTTGAACATTAGTATTATCGGTGTTATTATTATTATTAAAATACTGACCTTGTCCTGAAGCAAAAGAATTTTGAAATCCGAGTGGTGCGCCTGACGGACGCCAATTAGAACCATTCTGATTCGGGTTCTTGTAGGTGTTCCAACTCTGATTGTTGTTATTGTTGTAATTGTTGGGAAACCTATTCTGACCAGCAACAAAATCGACCTGTTGATTCATCACTGGGCACTCCAACGTACCATGTCCACCTCTACAAAACTCGCACCTGTCCACCTTGGCCTTCAGCTCCTTAACTTCTCGAGTTAGTGATTCCAAAGCAGCTGCCACACTAGTATCCAGATTAACCTGGTGTACACCTTGAGCGGATGAGGATGTACTGCTAACGGGAGTGGAATTCCCACGATGTGGCACTTTGGCAAGGTCTGATTGAGCGAAGCTCTCAAACATCTCGTTACATTCGGTGACATTCTTCCTAGCCAGTAGACTTCCTCCCGCGGCCGTGTCAAACCGAACTTGGGTTTCGTAGTTCAGCCCGTTGTAAAATTTCTCCACGAGAGCCCATGGTGTAAGACCATTTTGTGAACAACGAGCTAGCATGTTCTGAAAACGATCCCAAGCATGACAATATTGCTCCCCCGGCTCCATGTGAAACGAGTAAATCTGATCGCGAAGAATAGCCACTTTAGCCGGTGGGAAGTATCTCTTGATAAATGCAGACTGTAATGCTTCCCAGGTGGTGAACGTGCCAGGTGGCTGAGTGTCAAGCCAAGTAGTTGCTTTACCTGCAAGTGAAAACGGAAACAGATGTAAGAAAATAACATCTTCGGTAGCACCTTGTAAATTAAAAGTTTTAAGAACGCGGTAAAGTCGGTTAATGTGAGTCGGTGCACCCTCGTCATCACGCCCATTAAACTGATTGGTTTGAACGATGTTGTTCATGACGTATGACGGAATTTGCCATGAGTTGGAGTTTTCGATCTGGGGAACGACAATGCATGACTGGTTTCTAGTTAAGCCATCGAAGGCTTGATCAGCAATTGTCCTATTGTCGACCATTTAATCTTGACGTCTTGGACTTTCGGGTGGTGAACTGTGCGGAGATGACTTTTGTGACGAACTAGCCTCGGACTTCAATGGGGAAAATTCAAGATCAGCCAGTGGTGGTCCTTGCGAACGAAGATGTGGCATAAACCTGAAAAACGCAAAAGACCAAGTGAGTAGACTCGAATACATAAAAACAAACAAAAATAACCTAAAACTTAAATTAGACTCCTACGACTCAAACAAAAATAAAACAAATAGCACGGATGTAGCAGATAAGTCCAAGTAAAGCTAATAACGCAATCGCCAAGAGTCCCCGGCAACGGCGTCAAAAACTTCATGTGCTAAAAACAGTCAATTAAATATCAACTAAATTTAACAAGTACTAAAAACTAGACCTAAGACTCAACTACACAAAACACCGGCAAATGAACCGATCAATTGTATTAAAGCTAAGTAAGTCCAAAATTTTGAACCCACCTGACTCTCTAAATTACGTTAATTAACTAATTATACTCGACTTACGACACAACTATTTGTTATTAATGTTTTAAGGGGGTTTTTAAACTATTATTAAACTAAGAAAATAAATAAACAAGTAAACGAGAAACAAGCAATAAATCACAAGATCGAAACCAATAAGAGAAGGAATCTACCTAGGTAAGAATCCCATGTATCAACAATCATCAAGCAATGGACAAATAACATGATTATGGAAACTGATTTCTAAACGTATTCATCTAACAAACCCTAGGGACCATTGACCGAATCAAACGAAATCCTTAAGAATAAATATTAGATTATTAAGTAATCAGTTGAATTGATTTCCTTAGAGTCCTCAATTAGGGTTAATTAATAGTATCTAAAGCAAGCAATCTTACGAAACACTAAACCCTAGATAACTTGATAAGCTAAACATGACATCATGAACAAGGATCAACACAATATGCAAGAATATTGTCACTATCTATCCTAGCATGCAATTGACCAAGACACATGAATAACTCCTCACCTTACAGCTATTGGAATTTAGCAAAACATTCAAAATCCTAATCAACTATCAACAAGCTTCTATGATCTAATAGGCCTATTCAACCATAATAATCAAAACACCAAGTAATTGATTAAACATGAACCCTAATATCTAAAGAACACAATTAATAGAAAACAAGATCCATGTGAAGCAATAGTTAAATAATCAATCAAGATAACAAATATTCATATGCATCATGGAAACAAAATCAAGTCTTTACTATTAAAATAACAAAACCATAATCAAACAATTATCCAAAGCAAGAATCAAGCATCAAACATGTTCATCAAACCTAGGTAGACATGAAGTCTAGCCTAGAATCATTGTTAAAAACAATCCTAAACAAGTGTTAAAAACAATCCTAAACAAGTATTAAAAACAACTGGAACAAAGACATGACAAATTATGAACAAGGAACGAAAGTTAGAGCGAAAAAACCCTTTGCGATTGATCCTTGAACAACTGGAGGAAAGAACTCTCGACCCTCCTTGGTTCCTAGCTTCAAATCACCTTCAATACCTTAGTTCCCTCTCCAAAATCAGCTGCCAAAAGTCTTAGGATCGGCTAGAGAATGAAGATGTTTATATAAGCGAGAATGGGCTTGGGCTTGCAATTTTTTGATGACCAGAAGGCCTTAGCGCCCGGCGGCTGCCTAGGCCCTTTGCCTTAGCGCGGCGCGGCGCCCTCCAAACATATCCCATGAATTTTTCTTGTTATTTATTTCTTTAAATAAGTTAGATCTCATCCTTACCTTCCAAGCAACGATAGAACCTTCTAGACCTTCTTTCCCTTGATCAACAAGCCACCATCTACATGAAAATAAATCAAAACTCGTAAGTGAAGTAATCATGTAATCAATAACGAACATAAACTTCGCATGAAAAGATAGAAAGAATTGAGTTTAACATGCAATACACCAAAAGATATAAAACATGTAGACATATAATAAACGTGACTCAAGACCTTAAATTAATAAAAGATAAACAAAACATGAACTAAACCGAACTCAAAATATTAAATAAACATAACTTTACAAGGGATTCAAGATGTATAAATAGACGTATATCACTCATCATCAATTTTTATTTAAAGACTTCCAAGGCAAATTTTCTAATATAAGACTTCTTTCCTTTTAGGCTTTATTCATTAAACTCGTCATTCCGGTTAATCTCCAAATCACCAATCTTTCAAGTTTATTACTTGAACGTGAGTACTTTTCTTACCCCGTTTTCAATCTTTCGTTTTGAGGGTGATATTGCATACTTATTCAAACCAAATGATTTATACTTGAGTCTTAAACCACAAACTTTATTGTATACTTTACTTAAATAAATGCTCAATTGGTGGGTTGATTCATAAATCCTTAGCTATTTGGTATTCTTTTAAAGCAAGGTGTCGTTAATGTATTTTTATTAACGATTTCATACAAAAATCCTAGACTATTTGGTACTCTCTTATAGCAAGGTGTCGTTAATGTATTCCTATTAGCGATTTCATTTATCCAAATTATTGCTATTATTTATTGCTTCATATACAAGTTGTGGAATTTCTTATTATATACATATTGTTCAAAAACTATGAAATTGCTCACCAACCTTTGTGTTGACAAACTTTATTTTATGCAATGTTACAGTTTTGACTTTTGGTTGACTCGAGACTTGAAGGAAAACGTAACCAAGACCGTTAGGATATTAGCAAAAATGAACAATATATTATTTGCTATGATTTGTTTTGGTTATTGTATGAACATGTTATGTGACTTCTTATGATTTTGTGAAATTAAATGAGTTGATTAAATATTTTCGCTTAAATAGCGTCTTGTGTATTTGGGCAATCCGTTGCACCCCGGCATGTTTCGCCGCCTTTGTTCGGGGTGTAACAGATTTGTATCAAAGCCACAAGACTATAAGATAGGTGGTTAGACGTAACGACCTAGTATAATTTTTGCTTTAGGGTCCTTATACGTATGCTTATACGTGTTTACTCTATTTGATTGTTCATTGCACTTGTTTATTTATAAACTTATTTAATTCAACAAAGATCATAAATGTACACATACACACACTTTCATAGAATACTCAAGGTATTCTTACGTTAAAACGCAAAAACATTGATTTTTATTGTGTTTTATGGATTACATGCCTAACTAGGATCCCGTTGTTTAAAATCGCTTAAATGTTGCATTTATACCGGGTTTGAAACCATTATAGAAAGCGAGACACTATGAAATGACCATTTTACAAAAAGATTCGAAGAATCGAAGGTGATTTACTTACCTGGGATGGTTGAATTGTAGTGGTCATTTTTCTAGGTCAACGAACCGTGTTAAATGTGTCAATACTTTAAGCAGTCGAATGCGAGTGTTCCCGTCGCCATCCTAATTTTCGGTGTTGAAACAATAGAACCACGGTGGTTCGTGGACTTGTGATTCGACATGACATTGTATTCTGATTTATTATTTTTGTTACTATCGTTATTTGAGTCGAAAACATGAAAAAGACGCAGTGGTACGTGCACATGTTTAGACTCCAATTCGGTGTCTTATAAATATTTTTAGTGTCGGAATATCAAATAATGGTGGTTAAAGTACGACTTTCCGATTCTACAAACCTCAAAATCTCAATATTTTCAAACTACAACCTTTCAAAATCATTTACATTTTGTTTACCAATTGTTATTTATATACAAAGTTTTATATTTTTTTAACACTAACATCTCCTCCTCACTAACACTAGGAATTCACAATCAA
This sequence comes from Bidens hawaiensis, assembly GCF_021521415.1. Taxonomy (NCBI): domain Eukaryota; kingdom Viridiplantae; phylum Streptophyta; class Magnoliopsida; order Asterales; family Asteraceae; genus Bidens; species Bidens hawaiensis. Next base: position 213,065 of record NW_027494306.1, read on the forward strand.
ACATAAAACTTTTATTTTATTTTTATACGCCCTCACATTCATTCTATTTACCTCAAACTTATTTCATTTCTTTATAATTTATAGAATGCCTCCACTAATACGCCAACCGCGCAAGAACTCCAACCGACACATGGCTGCTTTCGTCGTCAAACAAATGGCCGCGATGATTCTCGAACTTTTAACCCAAATACAAGCTACTCAACCCGTTGTTGTACCGTTGAACCCAAACCCGCATCCTACTTGTAAAAGCAATTCACTAGTGCTAACCCAACCGATTTTTTGAACAAACTGTGCGACTACTTTGTTTCAATGGTTGGAATCAATGGAGAGTCTGTTTCGACATAGTGAGTGCCCCGACGCGTAAAAGATAAATTTCGCTTCAAGCATGTTTAAGAAAATCGCTCTTACATGGTGGGCTATTGTCATGCACCTTCAAGGGTCGGAAACGGCTATGGCGCTTCCATGGTCCGATCTCAAGGCATTCATGATGAAAAAGTTTTATCCCAAACACGAGCTCCAAAAGCTCGAGGAGGAATTTTGGAACTTGAAGCAAGAAAGTGGTGATAACGCCGCATACTCGCTCCGTTTCCACGAATTGAGCATTCTCGTCCCTCATTTGGTTACCCCAGCTGAACGCGAACTTGACAAATACATTGGGGGTTTACCTATGCAAATCCGGGACTCAGTAATGAGTAGCAAACCCATGACCCTTGAGGACGCCATTACTCTAGTCGGTGCGCTATCGGAGAACCATGTGAAAGCGGGTACCCTAACCCTCAAGAAACCAAGTGAGAAAAGAAAAACCGAACCCTCACCATAAGCCAAAGTTGACCCACCACCTCAAGCCATCAACTAATCAAACTATTCCCGCCATAACAACAACAAAAGAAACCCAAAACCAATTACCGAAACTATGCCGTTACCCAACCGCAACCTCAACAACAACCACAAGTTCCTCCACAAATCCGAAAACCCTATACCGGTACTTTCCCACTATGCAACAATTGCCAACTCCACCACCAGTCACACCTACCTTGTCGTCATTGCAACCTTTGTAACCGATTTGGTCACCTAAACACCACGTGTCGATCCGTACAACGAACTCCACCCAATCAACCAAGAACCACTCCTCAAAATACACAAAACCTTTGTGCACCATACCCACAAAACCCTCCTCAACAACCCCAAGCTTGCTTTAACTGTGGTGATCCTAACCATTTCCGCAACAATTGCCCTCTCCTAGCCTAAACCATGACCGTACCCTACTACCAAGCCCAAGCCTACCAAGTCCAAACCTACAAACCTCAACTTCCCCAACACAATGCACCACTCATCCAACTCATCCAAACCGTCCAAGACCCACCTCCTCCTACCCCTCAAGTACCTCAAGGAAACCCCGATAATCAAGGACGAGCTTTTATGATGAATACTAATAAAGCTCAAGTGGCGAACGATGTTGTGAACGGTATGTTTCTAGTGAACCATCATTTGGCTTCTATTTTATTTGTTACGGGTGCCGATAAAAGTTTATTTCTTTGAAGATTGAGTCTAAAATTGTTGTGTCTCGAACCAAGCTTTCTCGACCGTTTTCTGTTGAAGTCGCCAATGGAAATTCTATCACCATCAACTCCGTCATCCGTGATTGTACTCTCATCCTTTCTAAGCATAAATTCTCCATCGATCTCATCCGATACAAATGGGAAGTTTCGATGTCATGGTAGGCATGGATTGGTTATCTTTGCACCGTGCCGAAGTTGTTTGTTTCGATAAATTCATTCGAATTCCGCTCATAAACGGTAAAGTTCTTAAAGTCATCGGCAGCACTACTTCTAGAAGGCTAAATCTCATGTCGTCCTCTCAATTGAAAAAATACTTACGCCAAAAGTATTATCTGTTCCTAACTCTTGCGGTGGTAGAAGACAAAAAGGAAAGGAAAATCCAAGATATTTCTATTGTTCGTGATTTCCTCGACGTCTTTCCCCATGATGTCACTGGTCTTCCACCCGTTCGTCCGGTTGAATTTTGAATCGATCTTGTGCCCGACACAATGCCCGTGGCCATGGTTCCTTATCGTTTAGCCCCGTCGGAAATGCAAGAATTGCCGAACCAACTCGAAGAACTTTTCGATAAAGGTTTCATTCATCCAAGCTCTTCTCCTTGGGGCGCTCCCGTCCTATTCTTGAAAAAGAAAGATGGTTCGTTTCGCATATGCATCGATGATCGAGAACTTAACAAACTCACTATTAAAAATTGTTATCCTTTTCCACGAATTGACGATCTCTTCGACCAACATCAAGGCGCAACTTGTTTCTCAAAAACTGATCTTCGATCAGGTTATCATCAATTGCGTGTTCGCGAAGAAGACATTCAAAAAACCACTTTCCGTACTCGATATGGAAATTTCAAATTTTTTGTCATGCCCTTCGGGTTAACCAATGCCCCCGCGGTGTTTATGGATCTCATGAACCGCGTTTGTAAACCATTCTTGATGAATTCGTTATTGTCTTTATTGATGACATCCTTATCTTTTCCAAGACCAAAGCCGAACATGAACATCATTTGCGTTCCATTCTCGAGCTCCTTATAAACGAACAACTCTATGCTAAATTCTCCAAATGTGAATTTTGGCTAGAGGAAGTTCAATTTTTGGGACATATCGTAAACGACAAAGGTATTTATGTTGATCCCGCTAAATACGAGGCCGTTAAGGATTTGAAAAATCCAACGACTCTCACGGAAATTCGATATTTCCTCGGTTTGGCCGGATATTATCGGCGATTCATTCGAAACTTTTCCAAAATCTCTTTAACCCTCACCTCCCTTACTCATAAGGGAAAACCATTCGATTGGGGATCAAAACAAGAAGAAGCCTTTCTTACTCTCAAGGACATGCTTTGCAATGCTCCCGTTCTAACCCTTCCCGATGGAAACGACGATTTTGTTGTATTTTGCGATGCTTCTCATCAAGGTCTTGGTTGTGTCCTCATGCAACGAGGTCAAGTCATCGCTTACGCATCAAGGCAACTTAAGGTCAACGAGAAGAATAATACGACTCACGATCTCGAACTTGGTGCCATCGTTTTCTCTCTCAAAATCTGGAGACATTACCTTTACGGTACAAAATGTGTTGTGTTTACCGACCATAAAATCCTTCAACATATTTTTGACCAAAAAGATCTCAACATGAGACAACGACGATGGGCCGAATTACTTACTGATTACAATTGCGAGATTCGCTACCATCCCGGCAAAGCGAATGTTGTCGTCGACGCCCTAAGTTAAAAGGTTAATGTTAAATCCGTTCTGCTTTTAAGCGTTGTTGTTCAAACCGATCTTTAAATCTGTGTCTTTCAAGCTCAGCGTACCTCCGTTGAAGTAGGTAACATGTACGACAGAATGTCATGTGGGGCCGTACTTCAAATCGAAACTAAACCCGATGGTCAATCGTTTGTGGATTCCCGATCGCGTTGACCTTCGTACTTGTATACTTAACGAAGCTCACAATTCGCGGTATTCCGTTCATCCTGGTGCAGATAAGATGTATTTCGATCTTCGTCCTACCTTTTGGTGGTCGTGTATGAAAAAGGACGTAGCGTTATTTGTATCTAAATGTCTTACTTGCTCAAAAGTCAAAGCCGAACACCAAAGACCTTTTGGTCTACTTGAGCACCCAACGATTCCTGTTTGGAAATGGGAAGACATTGCTAAGGACTTTATCACTAAACTACCCAACACCCAAAAAGGAAACAATAGCATTTGGGTGATCATCGATCTTTTAACCAAATCTACTCATTTCATTCCGATCCGCGAGAAGTATTTTGTCGTGAAGCTTGCTCAAATCTATGTTCGGGAAATTGTGTGCCGACACGGTTTACCATCGTCTATCATCTCCGATCGCGATGCTCGTTTTACCTCTCATTTTTTCGAAGACTTCAAGAAACCTTAGAAACACGTCTCGACCTTAGCACCGCTTATCATCCTCAAACGGACGGAAAATGCGAACGTACGATTCAAACATTTAAGGATATGCTACGAGCGTGTGTTCTTGATTTCGGTGGGAATTGGGATTCTCACATTCCTTTCATTGAGTTTTCTTATAATAACAGTTATCATTCTAGCATCAAGACGGCTCCTTCGAAGCTCTTTACGATCGTAAATGTCGTTCCCCGATTAGTTGGAACGAAATCGGTGAAGGTCAAATCACAGGACCCGAAATGGTCCAAGAAGCCACCGGCGTTATCGATCAAATCCGTAAGAACCTCCTAGCCGCTAGAAGTCGTCAAAAGAGTTACGCCGACAAACGGCGAAAACCGATCGTATTTAATGTTGACGATCTTGTTCTTCTAAAAGTATCTCCTTGGAAGGGGGTAGTCCGCTTTGGAAAGAAGGGAAAGCTAGCTTCTCGTTTCGTTGGTCCTTTCAAAATTCTTGAGCGTGTTGGGAAGGTAGCTTATCGACTCGAACTACCGGCAGATCTTGCCAGTGTTTATCCGACTTTTCATGTTTCAAATCTTATAAAGTGCTTAGCCAAGAGTAATCTCCATATACCTCTCGACGAAGTGCATGTCGATGAGTCAATGATCATGGTTGAACGACCCGTTGAGATCATGGATCGCAACGAGAAGAAAACCAAGCGTAGTCGAATACGGTTAGTTAAAGTTCAATGGGAATCACGGCGTGGCTAAGAATTCACTTGGGAGCGAGAAGATACAATGAAGGAGAAGTACCCACACTTGTTTGCGACATCGTCATCAACTTAATTTCGGGACGAAATTTCCTAAAGTTGGGGATAATGTGACATTCATCAATTTCGGGTAACTTCTGTATTTGTTTTATTATGTAAACCCGACCCGTTTGTAACCCGAACATTTCAAATATATAAAATATTGGATTTTTGTCATTTAAAATATATAAAATATTTATTTTATATTTGTTTTATTATGCATTGTTTGACCATTTAAACATACCCATTTTCATGCAAACCATAAAAGAAGCTTTATAACCAACCCTTCATTCTTTCCCTTTATAAAAAAACTCATCTCTTTCATTTCCACCTTGTTCATTTCTCATCTTTTCTCTCCCAACCAAAGAACACAACTTCAACTCTTCAAGGTTTCTTAATAATCAATCAAGATCCATTCTTTAATTTTTGTTTTGTTACTTAAGCTTGTGGTACAACATATATATAATATGCACCCCTTGTTTACCTCCGGCTTTCACCTTCTCCGGCCATGGTCAGGTGAGGTGATACGCTACAAGGCAAGGCTTCATGGAGGACTCATTATAGTCCTTGATTATACTATATTTCTTTTAATGCTTACTAGTCTTGCTTAAAGTTTAAGTAGTTTAATTTGTATTTCATATTTGTTGAGTTCCATGGTTATGGGTTTCTAGAGACTAGCCTCGGTTTAACCATAAATAGCTCCAAACAGTAAACTGAACTTTGTTTACTAGTTTTGTTAAATAATTTTATAGACATGCTTTATGTTAGATTTAAGTTTCTAAAATTATTTTTATAAGTTCCATGGTTATGGGTTTGTATAATCTAACCTCGGTCTTAACCCGAAACAAGATCCGAACCAAAAACCAAACTTTTGTTTAAAGACTTTATTGTTAACTTTTAGGTTGTAAAACTTAAGTATCATCATTTATAAATTATTATATAAGTTCTTTGATGTTTGGGCATGTAGTAACCATTCTTGATCTTATTCCGAGATGTAAACCAAACTAAACCGATTTCACTCGCTTAAGACACACAAGTGTGTTTCTAGCTATCAAGACTTGTATATTTCTTTAAAAATACTTTATAAACTGATTTTAATTATTTTCTTAAAGTACTTGGAATGTTGAATCCAACTTGATCTTATAACAAAGTTTGGACCGACAAAACCGAACACCCGCTTAACGGACGTTGTTAGTTCTAAAACAATAGAACTACATACTTGGTTAAGTCTTCTTAAATTTTATTGAGTTATCTCATAACATTTATTATTTTGGAAAGTTGACTTTGGGTTTGCCCAATTATCAAGACCCGAACCAACAACTCGAACACTTGTTAAAACCCGTTTTGATATCTATATTATAAAGGGACTTGCAATCTTACATTTGTACCCACCTTATTACTTAACATAGGTTGAGTAAATATTAAGGGCTAGATACTTTAACCCGGTTTCGAGCAAACTTATAATTTAAAAGACTAGTATTATAATTTCTTAAATATTTGTATTTTTAAACCTTAAACTTTAATTGTTTACATTTCTCATCATCTATTTTTATTTAAAGACTTCCAAGGAAACTTTTCTAATATAAGAGTTCTTTCCTTTTAGGATTTGTTCGTTAAACTAGTCGTTCCAGTTAATCTCCAAATCATCAATCTTTCATGTTTATTACTTGAACGTGAATACTTTTCATACCCCGTTGTCCATCTTTCGTTTTGAGGGTGATATTGCATACTTATTTAAACCAAATGTTTTATACTTGAGTCTTTAACCACAAACTTTATTGTATACTTTACTTAAATAAATATTTGGTGTTCTATGATTACATGCCTATATGCTAATGTGTTTACTGCCTTTGGAGGGTTGATTCATAAATCCTTAGCTATTTGGTATTCTCTTATAGCAAGGTGTTATTAATGTATTATTAATTGACGATTTCATAAAAAAATCCTAGACTATTTGGTATTCTCTTATAGCAAGGTGTCGCTAATGTATTCTTATTAGCAATTTCATTTATCCAAATTATTGCTATTATTTATTGTTTCGTATACAAGTTCTGGAATTTCTTATTATATACATATTGTTCAAAAACTATGAAATTGCTCACCAACCTTTGTGTTGACAAACTTTATTTAATGCAATGTTAAAGGTTTGACTTTTGGTTGACTCGAGGCTTGAAGGAAAACGTAACCAAGACCATTAGGATATTAGCAAAAATGAACAATATATTATTTGCTATGATTTGTTTTGGTTATTGTATGAACATGTTATGTGACTTCTTATGATTTTGTGAAATTAAATGAGTTGATTAAATATTGTCGCTTAAATAGTGTCTTGTGTATTTGGGCAATCCGTTGCACCCCGGCATGTTCCGCCGCCTTTGGTCGGGGTGTGACCTAAATATTAAAACATGAAAGTATGAAAGAAAGAAAGAATGAAAGTAAAAATGAAGGTACATACTTATGTATGAACGAAAGAAAGATGAACATGTTAAGTAACTAATATGTATCTTCTGATACATATAAGTAAGTATGTGAATGTAATTTATGTTGCTTGATTAACTAGAACTCACTAGCGTAGCTAACTTTTAGTATGCACACTGGTAAATAAGTTAAAAGAGCTAGCGTGAGGATGGCGCATGGCATGGATTAAACGGCTAGCATCTAAAGATGGAAGAAATGATGTTTTATTTTATATTTTATGTTGAGACAATTCATAATGTTTTAAGACAAGTATTCTAGGGTTTGTAAGGAATGGTTGACTTTTATTATTCTGCAAAAAGTTTTTAATTAACTCTGATATTTAGAACTTTGTTTATGATTAAATCTAACGCTAAAGTAGGGAAACGGGAACATGGCCTAACATGTTGCAAGCTAGTCCCTTAACTTCTTGTATGGACACAAAATAGGTTAAAACAAATCTTTAGGGTGTAGATTGGATAAATTTCAATGTTATATTAATAAATAACGAAAAAGATAAAAATTTTACATATTTTATTAATTACTTTACCCGAAAACGAAAATGGGTCAGAAAATAAGTATGTCTATTATAAATGAAAGTCCGAGTTGTTACACAACTTTCCTATTCTTTTGAAGAGACAAATCACGATCCTTTAGTTTCTCAACAAATCAAGAGAGACTGAGACTATTGTATGTGTTGGAGTCATATATTATTGACATAATGAAGATACCCAAACTTCAGGTTAAGTGTCAATGAGTGTGTCGACCAACCTATCAATGTATTCGATCACACGTTTCTCACTTCCGATATGTTTTATTTCGCTCACAAGCTTGCAATATCTTTTGATTAAACGATCAAACAATTCTCCAGTCATCATCTCAAAATTATCAAATTTGTTCTTCAAAACTTGCCTTCTATTTCTTCTCAATGTAGCTTCAACATTAAACAAACTTGAAAAATTCTATTTTGAAAATTTTCAAACTTTTGTGTTCCCAACGTATAAGTTCTTAGCAGCGTATAAGTCCTTAACAGCGTATATGTCCTTAGCAGCGTATAAGTCTGAGAACTTATCCTCCGTATAAGTCCAGAACATATTCGGCGTATATGTCTAAGACATATATGGCGTATATATCTAAACAGCAAGATTTCTCATTATAGTCTCTCTATGTCTCATATACCTCAATTTTTAATAATATTTCATATATTAAATAAAATGGTTCAATTACAATAGAGAGGTGGATAAGCGGGCAACAAGCTGTGCCGCCACTCCCTTTTTAATGACAAACCTGATCCTACTAAAAACAAAGTTACAGTTCTTTGGCATTGATAAGTTACTATGCACGACCGGTTGAACTCTTTTAAGAAATGTAATAGCTTCAGGGGCAAGGGAGCCAAATGCATCAAAAGCAAAAGGAATGAAGACGTGCTGATTCTCGACATATGCTTTGTCATGCTTAGCATTTTTTCCTGATTCCGCCTTCACCACAGCCTGCCTAACAACAAACCCGGTATCCCTAAGCGCAACAAGGGGGATACTCCAGTAAGGTCAATACAAGCGTGCTTCCCCCCAGCCCATCCAAACACAAGAACGTCTGTTGGCCGAATAGTATACCTCCATTCAAGGGGATCTGACAGGAAATTCACGGGAGCTTCTTTTTTTGCCGAGACCCCCGCTCGTTTCAACACATCGCAAAGGACACATCTGACCAAATCATGTCTATATTTAAAACCTGGAAGCTCCTTGCAACGAACCGCATGTTCACCAAAATTATCCAACCAAACTTTACAGCACAACGGACATGGCTTATCAACTTGGATTAGTGGGTTCATTAAACGATTTTTAAGAATGGCTCGGTACTCCACTGTCGACATGTGTTGCCCTAACCCTTCGATGGGGATGACGTTCAAGAAATCTTGAGCATGTGGAGCCTCAAGGCATTCTAACACCGCTCTCTGGCGAGTTGATAAGTTCATATCCCAAACTTTGGAGGATTTTACTATAAAGGGCACTCGCCAAAGCATGTTGGGCTTTAGGGGGGCGTTGTCCTTATTAGCGGTGTCCTTATTATCTCAATCAATAGTAGTGAAGTACAACAAGATGTGACAATTACATTACAACTACTTTCTAGATCAAAAAGTTATTGAACGTGTAAGCTAATCTCCTATTTATAGACATGATGCCCAACATATACGCCGGATATGTCACTTATACGGCGTATATCCTCTGCGTTGTATAAGTACATATGTGTCGTATATGTGTACTTATACGTTCCAACACATTAACATATATTCCAAATCACTAACTATCAAAACCTATACACAACTAAGCCATAGACGTTTTATGCACTAACAGACTCCCCATTGGATATTGCTTGGTCTTGGTTTCTAAGAAATAGACATTCATGCTCCAACATCAATAACACTCAACCGCCAATAACAAACCCTGTCATAATGCAGTACATACCACTTTTCCTTCAAACTGATCACAACCACGAATATTCTTGTGTAGCGCAAACAAATAACCTGAATCAAGCTTAATCCTTCAAATGAATTTCGCAAATTGTTTTAGGGAAAGTGATTACAGTGTTGTTAGGTGCCTAAGCTTGCACGTGAAACCCTTCAAAACTATGTTGTTTTGATTAAAAACCTAAATATTACGTTGAATCAAAATCAATCCTTCAAATGAGTTTCATAAATTGCCCTTCTTGATCAAAATAAATTTCTCCAAATCTTCAACTAGACTGCCTAAATATCTCTTTGACAATTTATTATTATCATGCCAATCTATATCTAACTATCATATCCATAATATTTCACTAAAATACCCAAAATGCCCTTTGTCAATATCCAGTCTTTCCCGTATCTTCACAACTACTATGTTGATCTTTGCCCGTGTATAATCTGAGTTTGTCAACTTGACTTGTTTACTAACTTCAATACAAAAAATTGTCTTATTTTCTAACCTACCCAACACCTCAACCTTTTTTTTTACCAGATTTAACACTCCCTCGACCTATATTACGTCCATGATATCTACAACATAAACAAAATCATAAATTTTAAACATTTCTTGAATTTTATTGTTATCAACCGTCCATTTCTAAACTAGTATTAAGTTTTTGTAAATTATTAGTACTATATATACATGAAACTATTAGCAGCTTGAATCTTTCACATGCTCGAAACAATATGGCTGTAACTATGTTTCCAATTTCCAAAATATGTTGTAATTGAATAAACTGTTGGTTTGACTTAAAAAGTCAAACTGAAATTCAAAATTAAATTTCCAACACTTCCCTTGACTTTAACGTCATAACAGAATTAAAATTTTTATCTAGGCCAATTTTTCATTGGGCTAAAACAGAACAATGCTAAATCAAATTATATGACAGAGATAGTGGTTCGAAGCCCATGTCTGAATCCTAGTCAGGATTCATGGAAAATTGGGTGAATTATGATATATTTAAATACAAATCTAATGATATATTTGTTAATTGTTTTTACAAATTATTTTCATAATCAGTGACGGAACCAGGAATTTTAGGTGAGGGGTCGTAATAGTATTGTTTTAAAATTTTAATCCGTTAGTGTAGCTAGAAGTTGGCAACCATAACCTTCAAGGTCCCGCATCTTGAGACCCGGCTTCAGTCTCAACGCTTCGGGAAATGTCCACATATTTATGTTTTAAGAAAAAATATTGGTTGACAAGGGTCTTTCGTTTTGTTTTTTTCTTTCTCTTGAATATTAATCATATAATTTAGTAAACTGTTTTTGCAAAGACTGGTTCACTAACAATTTCAAACTTTTTATTCTTATTCTTATTATTATTATTATTATTATTATTATTATTGTTGTTGCTTAGAATTTAAGGGATTTCATGAAGTTTATATGATTGGTTTCTTTTACTAAATTATCTTAATAAATAAATATTTATACATATAAGAATTGTATTATAAATTTATAACAAACTAAAATAATAAATCTTAAATTAAATAAGGGGTTCAAACCCACATTATATAAATATTTAGTCATTCAAAAAAATTTAAAAATTAATCTACCTATTCGAATAAAGTAAAATAATTATAGACACATGTCGGTTTGTGGTTAATTCTCACAATTTTTTTTCCTCAAAAACTGATATATGTTATAAATCAATAATTATTCACTTTCCTTTTACACACCATTTATATTATATCTATAATATGATTAGATTATTCACTTTTCTTTAAACTCTATTTATATTATATCTATACACTTTTATAAAAATAGATTTAGATATTATACTTCTATACATTATTAAAATATATTTCACAACATACTTGGTGAAATCAAAAAATAAACAACAAACCGTGTTTGTTAAATATTGAAAAGAATATAATTTTAAATGTTATCATTAACATATTATATACTATTTATATTGTTAAAGATTGTAAATATAAAAAACGAAAAACAAAAAAAAACTCTAATATGCTTTCATTTTTACGAAGTAGTTTTTTTAATCGTTAATTTATAAACACATTAAAAAGTAATGTAACATCCTACTTTTAGTTATAATAATAAAATAAATTTCATTTATTTATTAGTGTGTCGTGTATCGGTTTAGATAAATAAAATAATATAAGACGGGCTTGGACTTTAGAAGATGGAATAAAGGATGGAGTGGGCTTAGGTCCATGGGCTTAAGGGAGTATAAATACCCATTAAACCCTAATTTTTCCATTCTTATCCATCTCTACACCATAGCCTACACCTTGAAAAACACACACAAACACTATTCGATATCCCGAGACAAGATCCGAATGTGAAAACTCGAGCTTGTTGGTGCTAGATCATCGTGAAAGACCTAGACAACATGAAGACTAGAACGTGTTCATAACCCGACTTGTTTAAGGTACGCTTATATCTAGAAATCGTTCTTTTAGGCTCGAATTCATTTAGGAAGTCCTAGATCTGTATGAATGTGATGGAAACGAGTCCAACAAACTAATCCGTAGTACAATCCATTAAGTTTGATAGGCTAATTGTTAGTTTGAAGGACCCGTAACATACATACATAAATCGCACCCTGTAAACCCGATGTTTTGAGCGATTGAATGGTTAGGGTTTGTAGGCGCTGGCTAGACGAATCCAATGATACCAAATTTATGATGTTTCGTTAAAGAATGAAGGTTTAATCGCAGATCTAATATGAGTTGACTGTTCTGTGTTCATATCGATTTTGACTTTGACCTCAGGGTCAAAGTCTGGATAAGACTGATGTGATTCGTTAAGGTAAAGTAACGAATTAATTATCCAATTCGTTATGACCAGATAACGAATCAGCTCACCCAGTTCGTTATGATAAGATAACGAATCAGGTGATTCGTTATTCACCAATTCGTTATGTCCGGGTAACGAATCAGCTCACCCAATTCGTTATCTTTAGATAACGAATCCAGTCATGTTCAGATGACGAACCAGTTAACAAATTAAGCTAACGAATCAGAAAAGCAAGGCAGATAACGAATTAGACTGTGATTTGATAACGAATTAGGCTTAATTTGTTATAGCAAATGAAATGGCGAATTAGAAAATGATTTAAAATCCTAATGAAAAATGTGTTAAGACAGTTAATGGAAATAAAATTTTTCCAAGCTGACCTGGCAGGTCGACCCCAGCCAGGGGCTCTGCCCCCTGGACCCCGCTAGGGGCTGCCTCCCCTAGAACCCCGCTGCCAGGGGCGCTGCCCCCGGACCTCCGTTCGTTGTGGGTAATAATTAAACTAGAAATATGATATGGATAGTGATAGTTAATTGATACGTGTAATTGTTATACAGTAGTCGTGCACAGCTCAAGAAGGGAACGATAAACGGTGAACGTAACCAAATTCAGGTGAGTTTCTAGCCCCATTCCTTGTTATGTTTTCGGTGTTGTGTGCATACTCGATGTGATTAGTTAATACAATTACCTTAAGTGGTAAGTGTATGTCTTATATGATTTATGTATGAATGAATGCTTGATGATGCATGAACGATCTTTGGATATTGCATGTACCGTCAAGGGATTGTTTAAAGATATGATATATATATATATATATATGAAATATAAATGATGGAAAAGGGTTCAAATAAAAAGAAAATGTTTCCTAGGAATGGTAAGAACCAATAGAATTTTGACATTTGGCATTAAAACATATGGTGAAAGAATAATTCTAGTAAACTATGTCGGTTATAATGCTAAAAGAGTATTTATAGGAAACTATGACGGTTTTTGGTAATTTTAAATCTTAACCATTGATTGATATGATCCAATGGCTATGATTTATTCCTAGCCTTCCTAGGAAACTACTTGTTTTTATGATAACCCTCCCCATAAATGATGTATGTACGTATGGAAGTTATAATTATGAATGTATAGAAATGTATGGAAGGTATGGTTAGAAAGGGAACGGACCCAAATAATATCCGCGAATGTAGGGAACGCACCCTAATAATATCCGCGAATGTAGGAAACAGACCCTAATAATATCTGTGAAGGTTATAGGACGAGGTATATGTATATATGTATGTATGTATAAAAGGAAAGAATGAAAGTATGATTATATGAATGTATGAAGAAAGGTAAGGAACTATGTATGTATATGTACCTTCGGGTGCGTATATAAGAATGTGTATGGATGTATTGTATGTTATATGATTAACTAGAACTCACTCAGCGTAGCTGACTTTTAGTATGCACGCAGGTGAGTAGAATGAGGCAGCTAGCTTGAGCGGGACACATGGCGGAAAAATAAGAGGCTGGCATCCGAGGACTCAAGATGTTTTTATGATTAATGTTTTATAATTGAAAGACAAGATGTTTGTTTTAAGACAAGTTATGGGATCATGAAATGTTTTATGCAAGTTTTTATATTCCGTGAATGTTTTTTATCAACTCTGATATTTAGAACTATGTGAATGAGTAAATCCAACGTCCAAATGTGATGCACCGGTAACGGGGCCTTACAAGTAAATCCATTTATCTACTGGTTTTTTGTACGTTGTCATATAAATTTATAAATTATAAACATAATATTTAAATCTATCTATTTATTTTTTCGGTTAGTAAACTATACATATATGTGTTAAGTTGTAAGAAATAGTATGTACCAATCACTTTCAAAGATAATAAAGATTGTAATATTTAGGTTCTTAGGTTTTCTTTTATCAAGGATTACTTCGGGTTATTTACGCCTTACGGAACTTAAATTTGATTGTTACTGGTTAAAAGTTGGTATATAGGTCGTTTGGTACAAATTAACTACATTTGGCTCAAATTTGTTACCGGTAAAAAATGGGTAAACTGAATATTTTTATAACTTTGAGAATGCAAATAGATTTATCGTGAAACTTGTTACGGGTTCAAAGTTTTGACTTGAAAATGTAAAAAAAAAAAATGAAAGTTAGAATTTTAAATGTGATTGGGTTTCGAATTTATTTTTAAGTACATTTTTGAAAATAGTCAAAAGATTCTGGATTTTGCTGGTTGAGTACTTTCTCATGATTATGTAAATTTAAGAAAAAATGACAAACACTTCCAACATGTCACCTCCATGCCTATCAATGCTTTTAACTTTTATCAAATTAGAAATATTTGTGTCAGCATTGACTTTTCTTAAATAGTGATTAGAATGTTGTATGTGAAGCATACTATACAAAATTATGTTCAAGTGAAACAAAACATTCACAAAATTAAACAGGTTAACCTGTTAATTTTTTTTATCAATATGAAAAGTCAAGAAGCCCTTCAAACTTATCAAAATCATTTTCATGGTATAGCTCAAAACTACTATTATATGAGAAGTATTCTTCGAAATTGGTTCATAAACAAACTTTTTTCAATTATACATACATGATAGTGAGAATAAATTTCCAATAGATAGAGTGTTTTTAGGTATGCTTTTACACATGTTGTAACTTAATTATTTAAAACACCCCGTGTAACACATGGGCTCTAAAGCAAGTAATCTAATGAAATAAAACCACTAGAAAGAACTTCTAATGCTAAAACTTAAAACTAATAAGTTTGATTAGGTGAATTGGATGAACAGATCACGCAAGCTGCCAAAAGAATAATAATAATAATAATAATAATAATAATAATCTATAATTATATTATATATAAAGAGAATTTCAATAACCTCTTATATTTAAGAGGTATCATCAACCATGCCAAAGATACAACATATAATGCATCAAATTATAAGATTTTAGGGGCACTTATGCCTTTAACCATATAAATGAACGGTTAAATTCAGCTTTGTTAAAAGTAAATTACAATTTTAGTCCTTCAACTTCAATAAGTTTATGTTAATTTTTATAATAGTTACAATTTTACCTTTATTTTAAACAAACTACCTAGGACTTTTAAAAGGCCCAACTTTTACACACCTTAATATTTTTTAAAAAATTACACAATAAAAGCGAGTATTTTATTATCTTAAATTTGAATATGGTATTACTATAGTTTACTAATTTTAAAAAAGCTAACATGTTACATGATTACGAGTTAGTACCGGCAAAAGGTCAAACTGGTTTGGCTCATGGGTCATAACGATTAAGGTCAAAATAGATCGATACAAAAAATGGTTATTTTGGCGGCCCGGAGGGTCTAGGGATCCTCCTGTAAATGCGCCGATGTTTTATATGATCTAGAGATCTACAATTCAAATTATGATTTTCATCAACTTAATTCAACACAAGCCATTGTTATAAGTCTTAATTCATTACAAATATAATTTACAAAACAAAGTACAATTGTACAAACAAGAACCAGCAAAATCAACACAAGCCATTGTTATCCGGACATGCTCGAAGGCTCGTCAATACTCAACGACCGAGCAATCCCATGAACAACCAAACGCTTCGACACGAACAAATCCGGTGCAGCAATCGCCACCTGATCAGAACTCTTCAAACTCTCAGTCACATCCAAATGTTTCCCAGCAACCAACGTCGACAACGACCCGCCTAACACCAACTCTCTAAAACGATACCTCTTTATAACAATATGAAACCTCATAAACCTATCCAACGACGGCGAAGACATAGCATTCAGTGCAACGCTCGGAGGCGTAAAAACCGTCACCGAATCAACATCCGGGAAGTCTTTAACAATCCCATCAGTCACCGACTTCAACCCGATAGCAAACGCCATGAATCCGGACGAACCCAAAACCCTAATCATTTTATCCCATTCATGTTTAATAGTAACGAACCCGCCCGCTTCACAAAACCCTAAATTTATACGTTCTTGACGACGATCAAACGAAGCGAAAGAAGCCGATACTCCATGCATGGCAACAAACTGACCAAGAAACAAATCTGGGTGAGAGATCAACACGTTGTTGATTTCAAGAACTTGTTTTTTGTAATCGGTTTTTGTTATGGAAACTGTGTGGTGTTGGAATAATGTGGGTAAGCATATTTTCAAGGGTTTGCTTAATAGTTCTTGCATGGTGAGCTTTTTGGGTAATATGTGGTAAGCAAGAAGGTGTTTGATCATGTACGGTGGGACTGAGAGGTTCGAGATTGCGGAGTCGGGTATGGCGAAGATGGTAATTTGTGGTGTTGGTGAAAAGAGTTCTGGTGAGATGTGGAGGAAGTTGGCTATAAAGTTGAAGCCTTTTGATCGGAGGAGTTTGGAGGCGGTGGCAGTGTAGTTGGGTGAGGGCGGGTGGTGGTGGTGGTGGTGGCGGCGGAGGGTGGTGGTGAGTATGACGGCGAGAAGGATGGAGGCGGATGTGAAGAATACGCCTTTGCCCATGTGTAGAGAGAATTGTTACAGAATGTTCTAAGAATATTAAGACAGTTTTATTGATTCTTTTATTTCGAATCCGTAAGGTTATTTAACTTTAACATGTTACTCAAAAGGATTAAAATTTGGATGACGTTTAGTGGATTGTAAAAAAATTTTAATTACACTACATTTAACTCAGACATTATATTATTTGTGATACCTCCATCTTCCAACATTGTACTACACTAGTAGGTATCCGCACGATGCGTCGGCGACTACAATTTGCATCCCGGTACTCGTGATATATTGTATAGTTCATTGACCACCAATTCTATTTACAAATATGTTAGTATACAATCATCATACATGGGTATTGTAGTGAAAACTATACATTGATATAAAAGATAACATAGCATAAACAAAGATAAAACTACAACAAAAAAAAAACAATAAACAAAAAATACCAACGTTGGCTTTAATATTTATCGATAAACAACCTTCCCAAATTTGAGGTACGAAACTTTAATCGAATACCAACTTAATTAAGATCGGTTTAATCATTATTCGGTTAATTGGTATTGAGGTCATTGGGTATTCAAGTTATGAATGGCCTGCTAAAAAAACTATGGCTACAAAAATTAAAACCAATTGTTGTGCAGCCAAAGAAAATACATGGATTCAAAATACGTATACCTACATCATATTATCTACACTGCTACACACATTATGCATACATACAGTTACCATACATTACATTACTATCATTCATATACAAGACAGTTTAACCGGGTTACTCAAGCTATATTTAATAGATCGTTGTCATGTGTTATCCTTCCATTAGTCTTTATCTGTTGAATCAATTGACTGCACACAAACAAATACATAAGAAACCCATGACTGTATGCAATGGTGTGATGGAGCCCAGTAAATTTGGTTTTTAAACACATCTTTTAATTAAGTACATCATCCAAGAATTGTTTGTTGTGTTCTAGGTGGGTTTCACCTACAAGATTTCTAAGGAGTGTCTCACAAACATTATGCGCAGCTACAAAAAGAAGCACAAAAAGACCACCTGATAACGAATAGTCTTAAATCATCCAAATTTCCAAAACAAAAAACTCACTTTTAGTATTTTTGCTATATATCAATGTTCAAAGTCCAAACCTTGTCTCCCAATTTTGGTAATTACAATAGCTTATTTCACTATGGTTAGACTTTCAACTTGTTCAACCTACTTGACCCGTCCCCTTTTCACCAAGTATTTTGATTTGACAATTTAAGAAATGCAACATATAAAAACTGGTGAACCCGAGTGTCAAATAAAGATATTGAGCTTGAAGCCTTGTGTGTTTAGTTTTACCTCTTTTAGACTTACATGTTATATCTGTTGGGTTTCTATGGAAATTTTAAACTTAGTTAACCATTTAACTAGTCATTAATTAAGGCGGAAGCGTGATAATCACAAACTTAAACATATGTATCCATATATATATATATATAAATGGCATCAAGAGCCGGGATACGGGAAACTAAGCTTCGGGTTTTCGGTTTTATATTTTTCCCCTTGAAAGATTTTATACAAAAATTAACATGCATGATTTTTTTGTATTTAATCTTGTTATATTTTTTGGCTTTGTTCAAAAAAAAAAAAAAAAAAAAAAGAAATATAAAACCGAGTAAATGGGCCGAAGCCCAATTCGGGTGATATTGGGCCGAAGCCCACTTGTTTTGGTTAATGGGCTAACCGAAAAAAAAAAGGGGGAGAAAGTTAAATGGGCCGAAGCCCATGAGACTTTCTATTGGGCCGAAGCCCATGTGTTTTGCACATGTGGGCCGAAGCCCATAATCAAATTATTGGGTTGGTATAGGCCCGATAAGGTCAAGGGGTTTTGGAACGGGTTCCTAAGACATAACGGGTTATGTTTGGTAAAACTAGACCGAGCCGTAGACCAAATGGATGTTTGTTGTGACTGTTATTAATTATTCAAAGTTTCGGTTTGTAATAATTAATTAGGGGCAGTTTTGTAATTATTTATTCATATGGGTATGTAATAAATAGATTATTTGTAATATCTTTATTTTATAGAAAAAATGTATTAGGACATTTGTTTTGTAAATTTAAAGAAGATTGCAAAATTGGAAGTTTGGGCCTTATTGGGCCGGGTATGGTGATAATGGGCCTCACAAGCCCATTAAGGGGATTCAAGCCCAAAAGGACCTAAGCCCACCAATTGAGCCCAAATGGAAGCTTATGGAAGCTAAGGCCCAAGTTCAAGCCCAATGGATTACAACGGGGTTGAAGAAGATGCTTGACGCATTTGGATGCGGGATCAAGTGGGAGCTACAACATCCATGTGTCGTGTGTCCCTTAGGATCGGACCTAAGACACACACTTGTTTCGGCTAACAAGTGTGGTCTAACTTAGTGGCTCGTGTCTAGTATAATTGTGTATGCTTGTTAATTGATTGTTTGATTATGTGGTTGTTAGATATTAGGATATCAACTTCGTCACATAGAATTAATTAACAAAGCATAAAACGGGTTCTAATAATTATCGGTAATTACGTGACACGTAGTTTAATAAAATGGATTTATTAACTAGCCGTCTCACGCCCATAATAAAATGGTTTTATTATAAATTAGAATTTTGAAAATGGTTTCAAAATATCATGTTACTAAATGCATGTTAGAACATGATTTAAAGTTTTACAACTAGAATTATTAAAACTAAAAATCCCTTTTAAAATTAAGGATAACAAGTTAAACACCATCCTTTTGTATAACGCTTAACATATTAGTAAGCTCTTAGTGGGAAAAAGGTCACCTAACCGCGTAGAGTAAATTAATATGTTGAGGTAATATTGGCATATAAATGGGAAAAAGGTCACCTAACCATTTGTATGTTGATATTACAAGTTGATACAAGTAGGACGACTTAAATTAGAACCATGTGAAGAGGGTCACCCAAGCATGGGGTCTAATAGGTGTTGATGGGATAAACATGCCGACACGAAATATGATTTCGAACCGGTCCCATAAAATCTAGAAGTTGCAAAAGGGTTTGCAATTGTTATGAATAACTACCTTGATAAACCGACAATGGGAAAAAGGTCACCTAACCGGAGTCGGGTTTATCGTTGGATTCTAGATTTTAATTATTAATTATATTTGGTATATATAAAAGGGTATTAATAATTAAAAAGGTAAAACACTAAAATGAACTTAATTAAAATTCTGCAGATGGCCGCACACGTCGACGACAACATAATCCCTAACGTCCAAAATGTATCTCTCCGATCTATTCTCGCTAAAGACCGTCTTAACCACAATAACTTTTCGGATTGGTTCCGAAATTTAAGGATTGTTCTAAAACAAGAAAAATTATATCATGTTTTGGAAACACCTATCCCCAACGAACCGGAAGAGGAAAGTGAGGTCGAATATATGAATTGGGTCCAACACACGGAAGATTCCATTCAAGTGTCATGCCTCATGTTGGCGACTATGGTTCCCGAAATCCAAAAGGATTTCGAAAACCATAATGCGTACGACATGATTACTCAACTTAAGGAAATGTTCCTTAAGCAATCAAGAGTTGAAAGGTTCGAAACGGTTCGAGCCTTGCATGCATGTAGAATGGATGATAATCAACCAGTTTCAACTTATGTACTTAAGATGAAAAGTTACATTGATCGCCTCGCCAAGCTCAATTGTCCCATCTCAAAAGAGTTAGCAACGGATTTGATCCTTAACTCCCTGTCGAAAAGGTTCGACACTTTCGTGTTAAATTATAACATGAATGGGTGGGACAAAAACATTGGAGAACTTCACTCAATGCTTAAAACAGCCGAGGCGAGCATGGGTAAAAGGGTTTTACCCGTGTTTGCGATCAATGAAGGTAAATCCAAGAATCGATCTCAACCCAATTCTAAGGCTAAGGTAGCAAAAAGAAAGGGTCCTCCTATGCATCTTAAGGGTAAGGGCAAATCACCGGTTATGGCAAAGAAACAAAAGGTTGTGGAACCGAGGGGTCATAAGGATGATCCTTGTTTTGGTTGTGGGAAGACCGGACATTGGAAACGCAATTGCCCGGTCTACCTAAAAGAGCTAAGAGACAAGAGGAATGCGGGGCATGCCTCGGGTAATGTCTTTATGATTAATATTGAGCTAAATCTTATTTCTTCTAACACATGGGTATTGGATACCAGATGTGGAACTCATATTTGCAATTGGTTGCAGGGGTTCAAAAGGAATGAAGACTTAAAAAAGGGCGAAGTGAGTCTTTTCATGGGCAACGGTGCAAGGGTGCACGTGGTCGCTAGAGGAGACTTCACTTTATCACTTCCAAGTGGTTTGGAAGTTGTTTTGAGAAATGTTTTGTATGCTCCTAGTTTGACTAGGAACATTATTTCCGTGCACCTTCTTAGACAATGTAACTTTGACTTTAAATTTGTAAAATCAGAAATGCATGTATCATCTAATGGTATCTTTTATTTTAAAGCTGTACCAAACAACGGTATTTATGAATTGGTTCATGACAATACCTCAAATAGCTCATTATATCAAACTTCCACTAAAAGACTCAAAAAGGATTTGAGTGATTCCTACATTTGGCATTGTCGTCTTGGACACATAAACAAGAATCGTGTAAATACTCTCCAAAAGAATGGTCTTTTGAAAACAAATGAGTTAGGTTCGTTTGATGAGTGTGAATCTTGTATTCAAGGCAAGATGACCAAAGAACCTTTTAAAGGTACAAATGAAAGGGCTAAGGACTTGTTAGGTATCATACATACGGATGTATGCGGACCTCTCAAGCCCACTAGTAGGAATAGTGAAAGGTACTTCATTACCTTTACCGACGATTTTAGTCGATATGGGTATGTGTATCTAATGAAACACAAACATGAAGCCTTTGAAATGTTCAAGGAATTTCAAAATGAAGTACAAAATCAGCTCGACCGAACAATCAAGGTACTCCGCTCCGATAGAGGAGGCGAATACCTAAGTGATGCTTTTCAATGTCATCTTAGAGATTGTGGAATTATTTCACAGTTCACTCCTCCTGGAACTCCTCAACATAACGGAGTATCCGAGAGGAGGAATAGAACACTGTTGGACATGGTTCGATCAATGATGGCACGAAGCTCACTACCGCCATCATTTTGGGGATATGCGCTACTTACAGCGGCTCGTATTTTGAATATGGCCCCGACCAAAAAGGTGGATCGAATACCCTATGAAGTGTGGCATGGAAAGGTTCCATCCTTTTCATATTTAAGGGTATGGAGATGCATAGTTTATGTTAAACGTGACACCCCAAATAAGCTTGAGGCTCGATCCATCAGATGTATCTTCATAGGATACCCAAAGGATGATATAGGATATATATTCTATGATCCTAGTGAACAAAAGGTGTTTGTTTCACGCAAAGGATACTTCTTAGAAACTAAGTTCCTTATGGAAGGACCTAGTGAAAAGAGAGTGGAACTTGAAGAGGTTCAAGAATCACTGGATGATACACAGTTGGTCGATACTAGTTTTCAACACGAGGATGTTGAAGGTGATCAAATGGTTGATCATACACACGTTGCTCGCAGATCTAGTAGGATTAGTCGACCTCCCAAGAAATATGGATTTCTCGTGGATGATTGCTACTTGGTCGATTCGGATGAACCGATCTCCTACAAAGATGCTATGTCACAACCTGATTGTGACAAGTGGCTTGAAGCCATGAGCGCCGAGATGCAATCCATGCAGGATAACCAAGTTTGGGAATTGGTTGATCGTCCACTTAACTCCAAACTGATTGGATGTAAGTGGGTCTTCAAGAAGAAGACCGATATGCATGGAAATTTAGATACTTACAAAGCCCGACTTGTCGCAAAAGGTTTCACGCAAACTCAAGGGATTGATTATGATGAAACCTTCTCGCCGGTCGCGATGCTTAAGTCGATCAGGATATTATTTGCCATTGCAGCTCATTTTGATTATGAGATATGGCAGATGGATGTCAAGACCGCTTTTCTTAATGGATATCTTGAGGAAGATGTCCATATGGTTCAGCCTGAAGGTTTTGTCGATCCATCTAATCCTGACAAAGTATGTAAGTTAAGGAAATCAATCTACGGGTTGAAACAAGCATCACGGATGTGGAATCATCGTTTCAATGAAGAAATCAAAGCGTTTGGTTTCGTCCAAAACGGTGATGAGGCGTGTGTGTATAAATGGGCTATTGGGAGTATAGTCATGTTCCTTATTTTGTATGTCGATGATATACTTTTATTTGGAAATGATATACCAAGTATGGAAAGCGTTAAAGCGTGGTTAAGTAGTCGTTTCTCAATTAAGGATCTTGGAGAAGCGACATATATCTTGGGAATAAAGGTCTATAGGGATAGACAAAGGAAATTGATCGGACTCAATCAAAGTGCATACATTGATAAAATCCTGAAAAGGTTCAGGATGGAAAACTCTAAGAAAGGTTTGGTACCTATTCCTAGAGGAACCGTGTTAAGCTCATCCCAAAGTCCTAGCTCTAAGGAAGAGCAGGATAGGATGAAGCATGTTCCTTATGCTTCGGCAATAGGATCTATTATGTATGCAATGATGTGCACTAGACCGGACGTCTCGTATGCTTTGAGCATAACGAGTAGATACCAGCACAACCCAGGTGACAGTCATTGGATGGCTGTCAAGAATATATTAAAATACCTTAGAAGGACTAAGGATATGTTTTTAATATATGGGTCTGGTGAGGAGGAACTCGTCGTAAAGGGTTACGTGGATGCCAGTTTCCAAACTGACCGAGATGATTCTCGGTCACAGTCGGGATATGTCTTCATTTTGAATGGAAGCGCTGTCTCTTGGAAGAGTTCGAAGCAGGATGTTGTCGCGTTATCCACTACAGAATCTGAGTACATCGCCGCTTCAATGGCAGCCCAAGAGGCTGCATGGATGAAAAAGTTCATCATGGATCTAGGGATTATCTCTACCATTCAGGAGCCCCTAGAGATATTCTGTGACAATGAGGGTGCTATTGCACAGATCAAGGAGCCTCGTGCTCATCAGAAAACGAGGCACATTGAGCGCAGATTCAACTACATAAGGGATGAAGTTGAAAAAGGAAAGATATGTATTCATAAAGTTCATACCGATCAAAATATTGCGGACCCACTCACGAAGCTCCTCGATAGGCCAAAGCATGAGGGTCATGTTTGTGCATTAGGACTTCGGTATTCTAGTGAGTGGATTTAATCTGTATTTAGTGTTTGTATAAGAACGAATGTAATGGGTATCTCATGAAAATTAATTATGTTTTAATTATTCAATGAGTTATGTTCTATATTTGCATGTTTAATCCATGAATGACTTATGTTGTTCTAAACGTCCGTAGTCGATCATACTTGTGGGAACAAGTATGAAGGTAAGACTATTATGAACCCGGATTGGTTGATATTCATGTGATGAATATAGGGCATAGGTTTGCCACCAAGGTTCATAGATATTTGTGGGATACAAATATTGGACATGATCCGCTCTCAAGGATCACTGCATGGAGTTAGTGCAACTGATCATAAGTAATCCTTGAGTAAAGGCGAGTATCATTATGTCCTTTGACCTGAGATGCATATTGGATCTGGTTTTTCATCAAGTCTGATAACTTGACTCTCTTCTTTGTTATTTCGGTAACACGATGACGTGTAAGAAAGAGCTCAGATATCATATGAGATGTCAACGAGGATGTATGCAGTCAAGATGGGATTTGTTCCTCTTATGTGTTGAGAGTTTAGATGTCTAAGGCCTGTTAAGTTAAATCATTGAGAGAATGATCACTCTGTGTCTCTTCGATTTGACAGGACATCTAGTAATAAAAGGATGTAATGATAAGACTTACCTATATCATATCAAGTATGGACTTGAAGGGGATGATGTTATTGAATGGCACTTAGTCAAACACACTAGGGGTGGTGACCTGTTGTTAGGCGGTATTCACCATTAGCATTAACTTTCTATGAGTCTCGTGCAAGTGGGAGATTGTTGGAATACCGTATGCCCGAGACACATAATTAGGTTAATGTGGCTAGCCGTGTTTGATCCAAGTCGGGTCATACCCAATAACGAGTTAGACACACACCAATTATGTATTTGTTAAGATAAGATCTATAAGACAAATACAGAACACGACACATTCAGAAAATCGGGTTTCTGAATACTTACTTGAAAGTGTTAAATAAATTAATTGGTTAATTTATTTATTCAAATAATTATTATTGGAATGATTATTTAACTATATGTTCTTTTGTAAAATGGTTTATAAAAGATGGGGTGTTTATATATTTTATAAAGTATAAAATAAATAAAATAAAAAAAAAATAAAAAATAATTTTATTTGGGGCCGGTTTTGGGTGGGCCCCACACCCCAAAAGTTTTGGTCAAAGTTGGTAAAGAATGGATGGAGGTTAAGTGTGCTTTACTTAACTAAAAACCTAACCATGGACTTGTTTGAGATATGATCTCATTAAAAAGATATGCATATACTTTCAAGTAACATATACCACTCTCTTTCTCTCTTGTTTTTTTTTGGTTCGGCCAAGTCAAGAAAGAAGAGGTTCGGGTCTCGGTTTCTCGTGTTCAAGTTTCCTAACATAGCTCGGTGTGTGTTGGAGGCTCGGGGTATCTTCCGTTTGAGGATCTTCCCTTTGAAAGTCTAGCATCAACATCATCATCTTCTTCAACCATCAACTACATCTCTTAAAGGTTTAAGAATGTAAGTTTTACAATCTTTGATAGTTTAGTTTTTTTCCTGTATTATTTGATCTTTTGTCTCGGGTTTCTAATCTTAAGATTAATGGTAATCTTGAAACAAGAATAAAGGGTTATTCATAGATTAACATATATATATATATATTACAAGTTTATATGATATGTTAATCTATGAATAACCCTTTATTCTTGTTTCAAGATTACCATTAATCTTAAGATTAGAAACCCGAGACAAAAGATCAAATAATACAGGAAAAAAACTAAACTATCAAAGATTGTAAAACTTACATTCTTAAACCTTTAAGAGATGTAGTTGATGGTTGAAGAAGATGATGATGTTGATGCTAGACTTTCAAAGGGAAGATCCTCAAACGGAAGATACCCCGAGCCTCCAACACACACCGAGCTATGTTAGGAAACTTGAACACGAGAAACCGAGACCCGAACCTCTTCTTTCTTGACTTGGCCGAACCAAAAAAAAACAAAAGAGAAAGAGAGTGGTATATGTTACTTGAAAGTATATGCATATCTTTTTAATGAGATCATATCTCAAACAAGTCCATGGTTAGGTTTTTAGTTAAGTAAAGCACACTCAACCTCCATCCATTCTTTACCAACTTTGACCAAAACTTTTGGGGTGTGGGGCCCACCCAAAACCGGCCCCAAATAAAATTATTTTTTTTTTATTTTATTTATTTTATACTTTATAAAATATATAAACACCCCATCTTTTATAAACCATTTTACAAAAGAACATATAGTTTAATAATCATTCCAATAATAATTATTTGAATAAATAAATTAACCAATTAATTTATTTAACACTTTCAAGTAAGTATTCAGAAACCCGATTTTCTGAATGTGTCGTGTTCTGTATTTGTCTTATAGATCTTATCTTAACAAATACATAATTGGTGTGTGTCTAACTCGTTATTGGGTATGACCCGACTTGGATCAAACACGGCTAGCCACATTAACCTAATTATGTGTCTCGGGCATACGGTATTCCAACAATATCTTTACATTACCCAGTTGAGCACGAGCCGAGCTTTGGCTCGTTTAAGGTACTACACGAGCTCAAGCCGAGCTTAGGGTGGCTTAAAGTTTTTCTCAAATTCAATAAAAAAATAGTTTAAAATGTATATAAGTATATTATTAGTTAATAAATAAACGACCCAAGCCTAAACTGAACTAGAGTTTGAAAAAACTGACGACCCAAGCTCGAGTTTGAAAAAACTGACGAGACGAGCTCGAGCGCTCATAACTCATAAGTCACAATAACCCCACAAAGTACAAAAGTCAATATTGACAACAAATTGAAATGCACTTTGGTTAGCTAGCTAACAAATTGAAATGCACTCTGTTGCGAAGTTTTTAAGCATCTTCCCAAATCATCTCCTAGTAGAGTCTTATTATACCTAACCAATGACAAAACACATTACATGACTATAATTCAAGATAGGAGTATGCACGATTCAATTTGGGTCGTTTTTTTTGGAAATTTTTGAAAACCGTTCAGTTTCGTTTTTTGGTTTTTGTTTTTTCCGGTTTTGCCATTCAAGTGTTAAATTTTGGGCCAAATAAAGAAGGAAAAAATGCCCAAAATAAGGAATTTGGGTCTAAATCATTTTGTTAATCAATAACTAATTGATTATCATACATTTGGGCTAAAATATATGAGTTACATATTTATTAAATTCCTATAAATTACTTGAAATATAAAAATAAGTAATGAAAATCTAAAATTCCGTCGGTTTGGTGTTTTCGTATGAGTTACATATTTATTAAATTCCTATAAATTACTTGAAATATAAAAATAAGTAATGAAAATCTAAAAATTCCGTCGGTTTGGTGTTTTCGTATGAGTTACATATTTATTAAATTCCTATAAATTACTTGAAATATAAAAATAAGTAATGAAAATCTAAAAATTCCGTTGGTTTGGTTTTTGTTTTTTCCGGTTTTGCCATTCAAGTGTTAAATTTTGGGCCAAATAAAGAAGAAAAAAATGCCCAAAATAAGGAATTTGGGTCTAAATCATTTTGTTAATCAATAACTAATTGATTATCATACATTTGGGCTAAAATATATTAGTTACATATTTATTAAATTCCTATAAATTACTTGAAATATAAAAAAAGTAATGAAAATCTAAAAATTCCGTCGGTTTGGTGTTTTCGTTTTTTTATTTCATGCAAAACCAAAATGTCACAAAAAAATAAAACCAGACCGTCAATTTTTGTTTCGGTTCAGTTCTTTCGGATCGGTTTTTCGGTTTCATGCACACCCTTGATTAAAGAAAACTTAACCTATATAACATAAATAAAATATCCAAGAAAACTTATAGTGTAAGGAATGTGCTGAATGTATACCAAACAAGTATAAAAAACAATGTTTTGAGTATATCCGCAGCAACAATTGGGTTCTTGGCACTATCAACAAAATCTTTATTTGTGTATTTCAACTCTCCATTAGAATCACTTTCAATATCGAACGTGACCCGTTTCTCATTCGTGTTTATTCTTCTCGGGTCAGCAACAGAAACCATTTCACTACTGCTACCACCACTCATCTTTACACTTTACACCAATCAAATCAAGACCTAAATATTATTATTATTATTATTATTATTATTATTATTATTATTATTATTATTATTATTATTATTATTGTTGTTGTTGTTGTTGTTGTTGTTGACAACAAAAGTCAATAGTGGTAAATGGTCACGTTAGCCATCAAGTTTTGCCAAAATGCTTAATCAAAACTTTGCAATTTGAATGGAAAACTTTATAACTAATAAGTAATAACATCATATACAGTTCCTTAATAACCAGAAATAGACTCATTCAGCTCACAGCATGAAGTTGCTGCAAGCCTGCAACTTATAATCAGTTTCATTAGTATTAATGGTTCATTTACATTCATTAAAGGTTTTTAGACTCGTTACAATTTTATTCTACTATTAATAACATTTTTAGTTTAGCACAGTTCATATATAATTTTAAAAGGTATTGGTTCAGTTATATTCATTCACTATGTTTACTTATGTTCGCTTATTATGGTTCGTGAATTGTTTTTTTATGGCGTTGACGAACGAACATAAACAAACGTGAAGACGTTCATTTTCTTGACGAACAAACGCAAACAAGAAATCCTCATTTGTTTTTCGTTTCATTTGCAACCAGAAAAGACTGACCTGTTTGGATTAATAAAAACTGTACCTATTTATGTCTTTCAGCACATGTACTAGACCTGAACACCGGGGCTGATGCAAAAGTAGGTTTGGGTCAGCCCTATTGAAAACAATAAACTATTAGAACATGTAAGCTAACAAATTTAATTGTTATACAGTTTAAATAATCAATAAAACAAAGACTTAGCACAATAAATACACGAGTACAATTGAGCCAGCTTCCATTATAATTGTTCTCTAAAGGTTTTCAATCTGCTCAATGTCACTAAGGCTGAGGGGTGTGGAGCGCGAGAAAGGGCGCGTGAGGCCATCCGCTCGCGCCCCGGGGCGCGAGCACCACACCACCGAGGCGCGAGAGGGGCGCGAGAGGGGCGCGAGCGCGGATTTCCAGGCGGGCGCAAGAATGGTAGCGGCTGGGAAGAGCGCGAGAAAGAGCTTGGGAATGTTAAATATAGCCGTTGGGAATGTTAAAAAAATCCGCTCGCGCCCCCTGCTCGCGCCCCTCCACACCAGGGCCAGGGGCGCGAGCGGGGGCTCCAACACCCATCTTATCAAGTTTCTCTCTCTGCCACACGTCACAATATTATTGGCTCGCGCCCCCTCTCGCGCCCCCTCTCGCGCCCCCCACACCCCTCAGCCTAATTCTCAATATCACTAATTGATCTCCCAATTCCACCATAGATATACTTTTTATTTCAATTAAAGCTGAAATGGAAACCAGTTGAAACATCTGTTTATCCGATGCCATACCCAAAAAAAATCCATTTCTCTTAACTTGTTATATGATGATTTCTAATCATTACGCAAAAAGAAAAAACCTTGAATGAACATACATGGTATTACCATTCGCTATACGGACTCGTTTTGAAATCCAATAAAATGCATTTATAGCAGCAACTTCATTCACTCCCATGACCTATATGAACAACGTGTGGACATTGAACCTACAAAAGTCAAGCAATTGCAACATACATGGAGAATTATGTTTCTTACCAAATCAAAATCAGCTTTTAGTAAAAGTTAGAGACACGAGTACTACCTTTAAAGCTAGCAAAAGACAAATGGTTTTTTAAGCTGTTTTGTAAACTCATAGCTATGATCATCAGCATTCAACTGTTTGGAGTGAGTATTGATTTCAGAAAGATTAAAAAAAAAAAACTAAAAGGCTCAACAGCGAACAGACCCACAAAACCCTAACACTAATTTCGATCTGTTTGGAAAAAATCTAACCTCGGGTAAAACCATTAATCGCACATCTAGGCTTCATAAAGACAGGACCAGCGCGGCGGAGGTGCATGACAGCCAGCAGTTGTAAAAGAAATCAGAAGTCCTCGCTGTTGAAGTAAAAGTTGGGGTTGAGATAGGCAGAAATGAGAGGAAGTAGATGAGATCCGGCCATGGAAGAGAAAGAATTCAAATTTGGAAACCCTAAACGTATGTCTGTGCATAAGAGCATGTTTTGGATAGACTTTTGGTAGAAAACATGAGGGAATTCAAATTTTGAAATTGGGTCAGATATGAAATCTAATAAGTTGCTTCAAGAGTTGTACCTTAAGCTTCTTTATTTATAAAGCTCTTATTTTCAAGAGTTTTGTTAAAATGACTCTTCCTTCTATATGTATTTTAATATAGTATAGATATATACTGTACGGGTGCCCACGGGAACAATAATTGTTTATTTAAAAATTATCAAAACCGGATCGCAAACACTGCTATGTAAATGTTAATTTTTTTAACTAAAAAAATTAAGGCGGTATCATACTCAAATTAAAGAAAATAAAATTCTCGTTTTAATTGTGCGTTTTTTTTAAATAATATTAGCGTTTGAAAAATGATGATCGTTTAAAAGTCGTGACTGGAAGTTGGGTTAAATGTGAAATTAACAAGATTATATGGTTAAAAGTTTAAAGTTGTAATGACTACTTAAATTTATAAAAGTTAACTAAAGTTAAGGGAATAATATTATAACTATATTCAAAAAATTAATGTTTACTATTTTGCCCCTCTTCAATATGCTATGTAACTTGTACAATTTTTTAATTATGTTGTAAAGGGGGCCGTTATTGTACAAATACAAAATCCATACTAAACGTGCGAATTAAAGAATTTCATGGTGGCAATTATGTAAATAAATTGAGATCTCTTTTTCACACAAATCCCCAAATTCACTGTCTACATCCAAAATCCATTTCATTAAACCCCCA
Source organism: Bidens hawaiensis (assembly GCF_021521415.1). NCBI lineage: Eukaryota > Viridiplantae > Streptophyta > Magnoliopsida > Asterales > Asteraceae > Bidens > Bidens hawaiensis. The sequence goes on from NW_027494306.1 coordinate 244,162, forward strand.
AACGATTCTCTCAAACCCTACAATCATCAATCAATTTCACCATTCATACGCTACATCATCTGCTAACAATGGCGATTGAAGGTAAATTTCATTATTCAGATCACTTGTGTGCGTGTTGTTTGTTATACTCGTATACCTAGGGCTTGGATCGAGAAAAATTGATTTCAAATCTCTCATGTTTAATGTAATTTCAACATATACATACAAATACAAATGATGAAACACTAGTTTATAGTCCTTGCTTCGAACCAAAATAGATAACTAGTCTGTTTATTGCTTAATTTCTTTGTTACTTTGTTTACTGGTTATAGTGTAATTAAATAGAGTAATTAACTTTGTATGTGTATAATATGTCTGTTTATGCTTTTGTAATATGTTCTAAGACTGTAGTGTAATTATCTTGACAATTAGAGTAATTATCAAAGTTGCGGTATTTGTTTATAATCAGTTGTGAATAAGTAGAGTAATTATTCATATGTTTATAATCAGTTGTTTGTAATGTTAATTTCCCTGTTTATAGATTTTGTAATATGTTCTAAGGTTGTAGTGTAGTTATTTTCACAACTAGAGTAATTATCCCAGTTATAATAGTTGTTTCGTACATAGTGTAATTAGTTTGTATGAGTAGAGTAATTATCAACATGTTTCTAAGTAGTTGTTTGCAATGTTAATTTGTATGTTTATAGTGTTTGTAATTTTTTCTAAGGTTGTAGTGTAATTATTTTCACAGCTAGAGTAATTATCAAAGCTATAGTAGTTGTTTCGTATATAGTGTAATTAGTATGTATAAGTAGAGTAATTATTAATATATTTCTAATGAGTTAATGCATTTTCTACACATTCAAACAGATTCAGATGCTAAAGCACCGGGTTATAGTGAACGAAGAAGCAAAAAAATCCATGATAGACCAGCAGGTAATTACTCTAACTGTTTCTTTAATAACTTTTTCAAGTAGTGTAATTATCATACTGTAACCATCAAAACTGGTTATAGTGTAATTACATAGAGTAAGTAGTTATTTTTTTTTGTGTGTGCAACTTATCTGTTTATGAATAGAGTAATTTTCATAGTAGTTACATAGAGTAATTAGTTATAGTGTAATTACATAGAGTAATTAATTTTCATAGTAGTAATAATAAAACTGGTTATAGTGTAATTACATAGAGTAATTAGTTATTTTTTTGGTCTTAGGCTGTAGTTTAATTATTTTTCATGAATAGAGTAATTTTCATAATTGTTTGTAGTTGTTGCGTATATAGTGTATTTAGTATCCATGAGTAGAGTAATTATTAACATGTGTTCTAATTGGCTATTTTTGGTGTGCAACTTGTCTGTTTAAGGCTTTTGGAATATGGTGTTAGGCTGTAGTGTAATTATTTTCCATGAATAGAGTAATTTTCATAGTTGTTTGTAGTTGTTGCGTATATAGTGTATTTAGTATCCATGAGTAGAGTAATTATTAACATGTGTTCTAATTGGCTGTTTTTGGTGTGCAACTTGTCTGTTTAAGGCTTTTGGAATATGATGTTAGGCTGTAGTGTAATTATTTTTCATGAATAGAGTAATTTTCATAGTTGTTTGTAGTTGTTGCGTATATAGTATTTAGTATCCTTGAGTAGAGTAATTATTAACATGTGTTCTAATTGGCTGTTTTTGGTGTTAATTAAATAGTGAAAAGGAGGATGAGTGAAAGAATATCCGTGAAAATGGCTTGTAGGTTTTCCAATGATGAATCATCACCTATTCTTTTAGGTGATGATGGAGAAGAAGCTACAGATGCAAAGATTAGAGTGCCAAAAAAGGTTGTTGATAAAGAAAAGAAGGTTGAGAAGGATGTAGTGATTAAGAAACAGAAGCAAAAGAAAGAGAAGGATGTGGGGAAGAAACGGAAGCAGGTTGAGGTTGACTCAGGTGATGATTTTGAATCACCTAACAAACGGTCTAAGATAAATATTCCAAAGCCAATACCTAGGAAGCCATTTATAAATTTTGAAAACAAGAGACTTAAGTTGCGTTGCAACCCGGGCAAGTTTGTTGATGTAATAAAGTCATTATCTGAAAAACAAATTGAAGCAGTCAAAAAAATGGGATTTGAGAGCTACTATCCTTCAACATAGTTGCTACCCCTACACGTTTAGCATATTGGCTACTCGTGAATTATGATGAAGACAGAAATGAGCTCAATATAGGAAATCGTATAATCAAAATAACACCTTCTCTTGTAAAGGATTGCATGGGGATTCCGATGGGGTGTTTAACAGTTTTTGAAAAGAACAAACCAAGAAAAGGTGTTGATGTTAGAACGGATGAGTTCAAAAACCAATTTGAAGAAACTAAGATAAGTGTTTATAAAGTGATGAAGATAGTTGAAAAAACTTCAGAAAGTGGACGTCTTTTCAATACAAACTTTCTTGTCATATTTACAGCTATGTTGGGATTAACAACCCAGTCTTCAACCGTTAATCAAGGAATCATTAGGTGGATTGAAAATGATTCAGATATATGAGATATGAATTGGTGTGAATACATGATTGAATTGTTAAATAGAACAAAAAGAGCATGGAAGTGTGTTAATGATCAATATTGTGGGCCAATATCATTATTACTGGTATGGTATTATACTAGAAGTAACTACTAATATACATAATGTTTATTTTTAATACAAACTTACTTTTCATTAAAAATGTTTATTTATGTATGACAGTTATTGTTTGCACATGAGTATCAAAAAGGGCAGGGGGATTAAAGTTCAGACACCTGCAATAAAGTATATCACAACAAAAACTATGAATGCAATAGAAGAAACACTTTTTCAAGATGAAGGAAAAGACGGAAATGAAGTGGAAAACGAGAATGAGGTGGAAAACGAGATTGAAGTGGAAAACGAGAATGAAGTGGAAAATGAGATTGAAGATGGAACTTATAATGAAAATGAAGGTACGTTATTTGTACATAACTACACTATCATTTAACATCTTAATGAGTGTTGTTTCACTTAATAAACAAAAAGTTAATTTTGTAGATGATGATCGCCACTCCTTAAACCTGGGATTTCAAGTTGGAACAAGCACCCAAGAATATATCGATGGCTGGATTACTACACCAATGGAATTAAAATTAACAGGTGTCTCAGCCTACTTGGGCTCAAACTACAGAAAGCGGTGCAATCAGAGTTGTACAAAAGAAGAAAAGGTAACAGTTACACTAACTAATTTTATAATTACGAGTGAGAAAATATATTTATAATTACATTTAATTTTGTAAACATGGATAAAGAAACTGAACAAAAATCTTGGAGAATTCAAGAAAATAGTTGGTGACATAAATGAAATGATCAAACAAGGAGAATCTAACTATTTGGGGAACAATGAGATCAAAGAAATATATTTATAATTACATTTAATTTTGTAGACATGGATAAAGAAACTGAACAAAAATCTTGGAGAATTCAAGAAAATAGTTGGTGATATAAATGAAATGGTCAAACAAGGAGAATCTAACTATTTGGGGAACAAAGAGATCAAAGAAATGTGCAACAACTGGAAGAACGAAATTGTTTGGAAAGAAGTTTTTGAAACTGAGAATGTTGAAGATGATAAGAATGTGATTAGTTTGAATGATGATGGTGGAGCAGTGGAAGGTATGAAAACAACTAATATGTGTTGATTCGCATAATTACTCTACAAAATTAAACATACAATTTTGATAATGTAGAAGGAACAAATGTTCAAGATCCTTCCAAGGAGGCTAGAACTGTTAAAGATGGTGGCAGAAACATTGATATTGTTACTATGAATGCTGAGCATGGTGGAGCATTGGAAGGTATGAAAACATTAATACTGTTGCTACTAATGTGTTTTGATTAAAATAATTACTCAACAAAATAAAAAATACACGATTTTGATAATGTCGAAGGTACAAATGTTCAAGATCCTCCCGAGGAGGCGGGAACTGTTAATGATGGCAGCGAAGATGTAGGCGGGAACATCACTATTGTTGCTTTGAATGTTGAGCATGGTGGAGCATTGGAAGGTATGAAACAACTAATATATTTTGATTCGCATAATTACTCTACGAAATAATTACTCTACAAAATAAAAAATACACGATTTTGATAATGTCGAATGTACAAATGTTCAAGATCCTCCCGAGGAGGCGGGAACTGTTAATGTTGGCAACGGAGATGTAGGCGGGAACATCAATATTGTTGCTTTGAATGTTGAGCATGGTGGAGCATTGGAAGGTATGAAACAACTAATATATTTTGATTCGCATAATTACTCTACGAAATAATTACTCTACAAAATAAAAAATATACGATTTTGATAATGTCGAAGGTACAAATGTTCAAGATCCTCCCGAGGAGGCAGGAACTGTTAATGATGGCAGTGGAGATGTAGGCGGGAACATCAATACTGTTGCTTTGAATGTTGAGCATGGTGGATCATTGGAAGGTATGAAACAACTAATATATTTTGATTCGCATAATTACTCTACGAAATAATTACTCTACAAAATAAAAAATACACGATTTTGATAATGTCGAAGGTAGAGGTGTACAAATCGGTTTTTTTTTTAGAACTGGTTTCGGTTTTTAACCTATTCGGCTTTAAACAAAAAAAACCGGTTTTTTTTAACCGGACCGGTTTAAACCGGTTTCAGAAGCATAAAAACCATAACCGATACAAACCGGTTAGAACCGGTTTGTAACTGGTTTTAAAAAACCGGTCTGTGAAACCGGTTTAAATAACCGGTCCAAAAAACCGGTTTAAAAACCAGTTTTTTACTTGCTGTGCAGCTGCTGCTGTTTTTTTTTTTTTTTTTAACTTTTTTGTTGTTTTTTTTAAGAAAATGTAGTTTTTATAAACATATCTCAAAAACTACCCAATTTAGCTCGTTAATATATATCGGGCTTCCGAGGAAGATTCTAGACAGAAAAGCAGATGCAGCAGGTTGAAGTGGATTATAAAGTGCAACCAACGCGGGTCCAAGAATTTTGTAACCGGTTTAGGAAAAAACCGGTTATATAACCGAACCAGTCATATAAACTCAAAACCGGTATAAAACCGGTCTAACCGGTTTCTGACCGAACCGGTTACAAAAAAAACGGTTTTCCACCATAACTGGTTCCGTTTTTTTTTCGATTTCAGTTACATAATCAGTTTTTTTGTACATCTCTAGTCGAAGGCACAAATGTTCAAGATCCTCCCGAGGAGGCGGAAACTGTTAAAGATGGTGGTAAATTTAAACAATATTGGAGGCGGAATCTAAAGCTTAATAAAAAAAAAAGATGCCGGGAATGCGGGAGCAAACAGTGAAGATGGTGGTGGAAGTAACGAAAATGCATGCGGAAAAACAGGTATGTTAAGATAATTACTCTAGTTTAATATCAATAACTTTTATCAAACTAAAATAGATGTAATTAATAAAGTCGAAGGTAGGAATGTTCAAGATGGTGCTAGCAAGGAAAGGAAAAGTGTTGACGGTTGTGCAAAGACAGGTATAAAATTATTACTCTACTTTTATAATATGTAATTAATCTGTGACTTTAAAATCCAGGGGATAAAAATTCCGGGTTTATTAAATGGGCTGCTGAAAAGGATCCATGGAATCTAGTAGTCAAAAATCCCTTTGTATGTATCACTATACAACTGATTATTACTCTACTCTATAAACTAATTACTCTACAACTGAATTATGTTATTAGGTGACAAAAAATTGGAAGCTGATATAGAGTCGATGTTAACAAATATGTCATTTCTTCAAACAACAAACATTGAATCAGAGACGACTCCAGAGGGAAAAGCAATTCAGAAAAGAATACCGAAACTAACCTCAGCATTTAAATCGCCGTATGTTAAACGCCATGTTGAATTGGGGCCAAAGCTCTCAGAAGATGAAATACTTATATCAAACTATATATTTGCTCCTATAGAAGAAAAGTAAGTACTCTATAAATTAATTAATTTTAGCCTTTGTTTTGTTCATCTATCTAATATTTTAAAAACACAGTGCATTGGTCTATAAGTCTGAGTATCTATCAGTTGGAATGAAAGTGATGTTTGAGAGCTTACATGGAGGTGTTAAAGTTGCTGCAAACCTTATAGATATCTGGATAAAATTACTCAACAGTGAAGAAAGTAAATGAGGCAGATTCTCAGTAAAAAGGCTTTTTTGCACAACATCAATGTTGGTATGTGATCAAACTACTACTACAATTGAAACAATTTGAAGTGCAAAAATAATTACTCTATTTATATCAACAATTACTCTATTTAAAATTGCAGTCTGCCGATCATTATGATGAGCAGATTAATGATGAAAGTAGACTGGAGTTCTTTAAAAGAAATATGGATGAAGTTATTCGAAAAAATAAAGTGGCAAGCTTAAATGGAATGGACATGCTGTTTATACCAATGGTGATATCTGATCACTATTATGTATTGGTTTTCCACATGATCGTAGGAAAGATTGAACTGATTGATTACAATAAAACGGGTGAAAACTTCAAGGATATACCAAACATCATGGTAATACTTATTACATGTATTTTAAATTATATTGATTACCAAAGTTAAAGTCTAATATATTTTGAAAATATTGCAGAGAAATACATTCTGCAACTACTTACAATCTAAGAGAAACAAACTTCATACCAAGTTAAAAGTTGCAGAAATCAAAAGAAAGGAGATGTCGTGGAGGACCGAAATAAACAAGATCGACTGTGGTGTTTATTTAATGCGTCATATGGAGACATATAAAGGTGAAGATGCATGGGTTTGTGGGTTCTCAAATGATGAAAAAGCTCAACAAAAGCAAATCAATGAATTGAGGCATAAGTTTTTGTCAAAGATGCTCTTATCCGACATAAACAAAGCAAAGGACGAAATCGTGAGTAAAGCATTAAAATTTAAGGGCGTTGATCCAACGGAGCATGAGAAATTGAATGAGAATTGCTTGGAAAAGATACTGGATTGGCAAGAAAAGTTTGTATGAATTTGAAGAAGACTGTTTTTTTTTGTGTTTTGTTTTGTTTTTCTGTCTGGAAAAATTTAGACGTGACAGGTTGAATTTAGATGTGATGACATTGTCTTGAAGCATGTAATGCTTTTATTACACTAGAATTTTGAGGCAGGTAAAATTACTCTAGTTGTATGCTTTTATTACTCTTTTATTATACTAGAATTTGAAGCATGTAAAATTACTCTAGTTGTTTGCTTTTATTACTCTAGATGTGATTGCATGTGATTGTTGACTTATAAAATTGTTTGTCCAAATATCAAATTATGTTATAACAATAACAGTGCATGTTAAAATGTTTATTCCACTAGTCATCACAACAATTACACTAGTTAATAAAAGAAAGTTATATTGCAAACAATTACCGTGTTAGAAAAAAACTTATAATTGCAGTATTTTTTTCATTCTTTCAAGTATTCGTTATACCTTTTATTACACTTTGTAAACTCTAAAGAACAATATAGTATGTATCTAATATAAAACTATGGTCCATGCGGATGTTTAGGAGGATAAACAGGCATTTTCTTGCATGTTCGAATATCATGACCTCCCTCACCGCACACCGAGCAAACTCTTGACCATTTCCCAACACGACTCGCTGCTATTTCTTTTAATGACTTAAATCTTTTGTGAGAACCGCGCCCTTTATTTCTAATACCAGTTGGAACTCGAATAGTAGACGTTGACGGTTGATCATATCCAAGAAGAGAAGCCACCATATCATTTTTCTTCAAAATCGGTTTAGCTTGAGAACCCCCTTCTGCCTTTTCCCTCATGCCATTAATTTGATCTCTAACTTTGCTTAATGTTTCTATGTCGGTGAATAACATATTACATATATTTTCAGTTGCAAACAGTATGTCACGGACAATCTCATTAGCCTTATCAATGTTGCCGTTAGCAACATCTTTACCAAAAATCGAACACTTGCTTTTATTTGAAACTGCATCCCTCATCCAACGCCTCAAACTATACTTCTTTGGAATCTCATCAATCTCAAAAACGCTAAACGCAACAAAAACATGCCGACACAACAAACCATATTGCTTAAACCTTTTGCAGCTACATGAAGCAGAAAAATCATTATCAGCAACAATGACGGATACCTGTGAAATAATAAAAATTTAGTTAAAAAAAAGCTTCAATAACATAATTACTCTAATTTTAGAAATAATTACTCTACTTACAAAATTATGGTTTTATTTCAAGAGTATGTACACTACCAAAAAATTTTTTCTGATATATCGTAATGAACATCATAATTACTCTAATTATACTCATAATTACTTTACAACTAAAAAAACAAAAATAATCTTATCTGTCACAATTAACATCATAATTACTCTACAACAAAGACAACAAAATATTATTCATAAAAGTTACACTAAAAAAGTACCTGAAGGAAACCTTTTTCCAAAAGCTTCTCTATCTTTAACATAGATTTTTGCATTCGGTCCATCTTCCACAATGCCAACGGGATGACATCTGTTAATACTACAATATATTTCTTCTTGAACATCCCAAAAAATTGTCTGGGTGTATCTCTTAAGAGCATCAGCCTCAAGTTCTGATTCAGTACATTCACCAGGTTTCATATTAATCGTGTCATAATCATTTTTTCGATGAGCATATCTTTGAGTTTCAAGCGCCATATCAAAATGACTAAAAAACTCGAGAAGAGTTAGTTGTGAGTTCGAAACAAGACCAAAGAATTGGTTTTCACTCTCAGACCTTGATGTAGTACGCATAAGACCCGATAAAGGCTCATCGCAGTAATATGCTGGAATCCACATTGATTCTTAAACCGAACATAGTAGATATCCAAGAATTATCAATAAGACCAAATTCATTCACTATTTCATGCCATGTTATCTCAAACTCATCAGGTTCAATGGATCTGTCCAAACTATGTTACAAATACGACGCTTAAAGTCCTCATTGTTACACAATGTGGGCCCAACCTGAAAACAAAAGAAAGATTTAAGATCATGATAGAATATAGTTTGTAATATGAAACTAAAAAAATGCTTAAAAAGATAATTACTCTACTTAAAACATTGTAGTTTTATTTCAAACTCTTTACACTAAATCTAAACTCTACAACCTACAATTATTCTAATTACACGAAATAATTACTCAAGTTGAGTTTTTAATCACAGTATAAAGTTATGAGCAATCTCACAAACTAAAAACAAAAAAAATAATTACTCTACTTAGAAAAATAATTACTCTATTCAGAAATTTAGCAATAATACTAACCTTATCAGCTACTTTCTTCATTATATGTCACATGCATAATCTGTGCCTGCTCTCAATAAAAACGGATTCAATAGCTTGCTTCATGGCGGGATCTTGATCGGTAACAACAACCTTTGGACGCCCAAATGCTTTCAAAAAACATGTTAGTAACCACGTATAGGATTCAATTGTCTCCTTTGCAATAAGACCAGCTCCAAGATTAACATTGTGAAAATGATTATCAATTCCGGTGAACAGAACGAAAACCATCTTGTATCTGTGGACAAAAAGAATCAAAATAAAAGGAAATGTAAAATGTTTGACTATTAAAAAAAAAAAATAAATAAAAAGAAAAAAAACCTTACTTATTGGTATTGAATGTTGCATCGAAGGATATTACATCACTAAAAGTCAAAAAATTCTTTTTACAAAGTTCGTCTGCCCAGAATAATCCAGTTAGACAGCCACTCTCATCCACAGTATAGTCAAAAGAAAAATCATGAAAATACTCTTTCTTGTTTAATAACCGTTGAACAATCATTTCGGCATCAAATTCTCCAATATCGCAATTTATATTTCGTTTATAATTCTTGCAATCCGCAGCAGTTACACCAACATCATCAAAACCACCATATATTGTCCTCAAAATATTAAATGATCTAACAGGACCTAGATTTAGTGTGGATAAAGAATATAACCTCTTTTGTTGCATAACTGTCAAATTTCGTGATGAAGGGAGAAAGTGCATATCTTCTTGGGAAATTAAAGTGTGATTATGTTCTTCAATAAACTTGTTTATCTTATATGATTTGCCACCATCAGTACTACATAATGGAATCTGTGCTAGACAACCAGTTCGGATAGAAGGCCTATTCCTATACTTCTTTTGTTTTTTTCCTTGATGAAATTCTTCAAGAGAATCAAATTTCTTTTGTGGCTTAGATCCCTCTTTTGAACATATAAAATACTTATACTGTATAAAACCATTTTTTTCGGTTTGAGAACCTTTACGTACTGAAAAACCGCCTTTATTAGCATATTCTACATAAAACTGATATGAAGCATCCAAAGATGGAAAAATCATGCCTTCGGTTTTAATGAAGAAGATACAGCAGGTTTGAACTTTATTCCAACCGTTATATCTTCTGTTATGTTATCTATATTAAGATCAGACGAACGTATAATTACTCTACAAAGTTAAAATATCTACAATAAGATCAAACATATAATTACACTACGTATGATTAAATAATTACTCTATTTAGGATTAATCAATTACACTACTTATGCAAATAACTATTTTACTTATGATAGAATAATTACTCTACTTGTGAACATAATTACTCTAGTTATATATAGTAAAAACTTGGACATAAGTTATAATCGAATACACTAATTGCCGATTAATTCAATGAATTAACTGAATAATTACTCTACTTATCTAATAATTACTCTACTTGTGAACTAATTGATAAATTAACTGAATAATTCAATGAATAAATAGCTCGATAATCAATACACTAATTACATGAATAATCGAAGCTGATTGAAACCGAATGAAGAACTACATACCTTCAATTTCAGTGTCCATGTCTTCAGCCATTGAAGAAGTCGATTAATTGAATCCACGATAAGATTTGAGAGATTAAGAACACTTGTAATCCTAACATTAACCCTAGGCAGCTACTCCGCAATGGAATGTAATCTGTTTTTGAATTGGATTGAATTGAATTGATCAGCGCTGAAGAAATAGTTTGTTTGATTAATTACGAAATTGCCACCGCCTAATTCTTTGATTCGTATGTTTAGTACAGGTTTTTAATTTGTATTTGATCCATTCCCATGTTGTAAATTACTTAAAATCTAAGTGTTTTAATTTGCCAATTAGTTATGTATTATATATGGTATAGATATAGATATATAAAATGGACGGATTGAATACGAAAGTTATAAACCTACTAAAATGAAGTGGGGGTAGTGTCAAAATTACACAGCTTGCCGAGTTTGTTTTTAGACGTGTTATGGTAGCATAATTAATTAGGCATGCGATATGAATAATATAACACTACAAAACCTTTTTGTTACTAGTAGTAGCGGCGGACCCATAATATATTTTTATGGGTCGGGACATCTATTATATGGATCGGTTGTCTATCGCTAAATAATAATTTTTTTAGTTTAATTTCAGCCGGATTAATTCGGGTGATGGTAAAATTAAATTTTAATATATTCAACATAGTAAGCCAAGCGTCACTACAAATGCCTAATGAAATTTAAAATCCGATATACCTAAACTCGGCTACAATCTATACATACAAAACTATTTTTTTAATCTAATGTTTATAACTTGTATAATTTTACCAGCTGCAATCCTTGTTCCCTAATCAATTAATTAAAACGTTAAAATTAACCATCAAATGAGTTATTCACTTAATAACTTACCTTAAGCGGAAATTTGTCTGGAATTCGGCCGACAAAGGGATCTACCAACAAAGAAGGATGACGACAGTGGGTCTGGGTTTGTCTGTCGCTACCCACTTTTTTTTTTCAATTGTAGGTGGACTTTTTATTATTATTATTATTATTATTATTATTATTATTATAGTAAGGTTTAAACCTTTAAAAAGCATGGGTTAAGTCCTAAAAGTATGGTCACTGTGCTAGTAAGTATAAAACCAATTTGACTAATCATAATGGTTTTATAATTTTGATATTGGTAATTATGTAAGTTATATTGATAATTAATGTTTATACAATAAATTATATTTAAGAACATAAATTTTTGAATTTAGTTTTTCTTTAAGGCCATTTTTTAATTGCATGAAAGTCAATTTCAAAGATTAAAGACAATTACAAAATTTATGAGGGTGGGCATTCCCCCATCCCTTGAATTTTGAGTTGGTCGTTTTGGGGGTTTGGGCATGCACCCATCCCTTAAATGTAGGTACGCCCAAGACTACTTACTAGGTAAGGTTTTGGAGTATGATTACTTTTGCTTATCTATTGTTTAACTACTATTTAAAAGTATTTTGATAGAAATGAAAGATTATTTCATCATTTTCACCCAAAAAAGCAAAAACAAAAACAAAAAAGAAAAAAAATAACAAAACTAAAAATAAATATTACAAAAGATACAACTATGAACTATTCACCTACTTTGTTCGCATTCATACTTATCATCACTCACGGGTATAGCTTAAACTTGAATTCTCCTGAATTATTAAAAAACCTACAACGCAAAATGTACGTTAATTATAATTTAATTTTCTTCTCCTAATAACTATTATATTAACACCGAACCTCATTAAAGTTATACGATATTTTTTCTTTTTATATATTTACACAATAATAAGTAGTTACATTTTATATATTAAAACTAACTTTATATATATTACGTTTTCCTTTTCTTTATTGTTACAATAGAACAAACCCAGTAAAAAAAATAGAGAGAAAAGGAAATGATAATGCAATTAAGCCAAATTATTAAATCACACATTTATTGTAGATTTATATCACTAAAAAGGTGAGGGTTGACTGGTTGACCACTTCATTGCCCATGAGAAAAAAAAAAAGACAAAAACCACCCGCGGTTCGCTATAAAAAGTCTCCCATACATTCTTCTACTTTAACACGTTCATCTTTACTACAATTCTCCCGTCTGTATAAACTTTCATTTTCCAAATATCTTGAGCATCATTTAAATAGTTATCATTGTTGATCTTCTATATTTACACCAATCACATCGGGTAAATAGGTTGTTTCAAAATGGCGAATGTCGTGGCGACAATCTTAATATTAAAAGAGGAGATAAAGAAAACATCGGTCATATTTAACTAAGAATGGCATGCATGACTAAGTTCTATCCCTTGTATGGTTCGTTTATTTTGTTGGAATCATTTATTATAATTATCGCCTTCTTGATCCTGGGTTAATCATGGTCCTGGTGGAAAAATGGCATTATGAAACCCACCTACCATTTCGTAAAGCGACTATAACACACTTTCTCCGAACTGGTATGGACTTGTATTTTCATAGTTATGATAAGTTATGGGCTCTAGCATGCAGATTCTCGTCCATGCCCACAACTGCAATATATACACCGGACCGTTGATGATTTTTGTAGACGAGAGTGCTGCTTTACATTCTATACAAAGATGCTAATACGACAGTGCCCAAACTTAGTCGTCCACATTGTTCTAAATCTTCTAGGGGATTTAGAAAGGACAAACTTATCAAATAGTTCAAAGTATCACAAAAAACACCCACATAAATAAAGGATGACACAACGTCCATGTTGTCTTAACTACTGCACATGTGGGTTTTGAGACATGACAAATTTTATTTTTCAAGAATAGTGGTTGTCTTAATCGAGTTATCGCTTAGATCGCCAAATGCATTTCGAACGAAAATACCTAACATATTGTGTATCCTTTGTCTTCATTTAATGGGATTGATTCGTGCCTCTACACCTGAAATAACAGGACTCTTCACCTGTAAACCCCATATAATAGTATCATCTTCTAGTGTTACAGTCGTATCAGCAACTAGTAGGTGAAACATGTGGGTTTCAAAACACCATCTTTCCACCAAGGTCGTGATTGCCACAATAATAATTCCACCAAAATCGGCCAACCGAACAAGGGATAGAACATGGTAATACATCACATTCTTTTTTAAATATGACAAGTTTTTATCACCCCTTTTAATAACAAGCCCCTCGTCATGCCATGCGACATTTTGAAACAACCTATTTGCTCGATGTGATTTGCGTAAATATAAATGATCATTAAATAATCAAGAAACTAGTATCAAGACCCCCCGCGTTGCGGGAGGGGGGGGGGGGTGAAAACGTAATTCGTAATTCCATTAAAGAAAGTCTTAGAAACCGTAATTCGTAATTCCATTAAAGAAAGTCTTAGATGACTCAGAAACGCTAAGTCTTAGATGACTCGAAAACCCTAGATCAATGGGTGCAACGAAATTGGCATGTCAAAACAATGAACATAGCAGTTTGCCTATATATCGTTTCAACGCCATGAATGTCCAACTCTAAAAACTGAACTATGATTCAACAATTAAGTAAAATTTTATAATTCTCCTCATCACCTCCAAATGTTTAATTCAACAAAGATGATCATCGCCCAAAAACCCAAAAGGTGCAAAGCATTATGTTAAAACACCTTATGTGCAAAGTGCATAAGCACACAAAACCATCACAGCCATTTTAAAATTCAAAACGGACAGACGCGCATTTCATCGAGCACCTCATGTGCACCTTATCTAAGTTCAAAATTGATGCAACACACTACACGTTCTAGTTCTGTCATCGCCATAGACGCAAGACACCGTCAGCCGCGGGTCAACACCCTGCTGCGTACAGGCGGTTATTTCATCCAATAGCTCATGTGCAACACATCTTAATGTCATAATAGAAGCAAGGCACTACATGTAATAGGTCCGCCAATACAATAGAACTAAACTTTAAACTTTTAGTTGCAGGTGTTTCTTTAACAACGATTTTTTTTGTTGCATTTGATTGAACACCTTGCTGGCAGTAATTAGATACCAAGAAATGAATTAGGCGATGAGAATTAAAAGTAGGTGCAACTGAACATAAAATGGAGGCTCAGACATCATCATAGCCTTAAACATACAGCTTTCATCATTATCAACAACAATTTTAGTGGTTCAGATGAGGAGCTCATCATCATAACCTTTAATCACCCACATGTTGACTCAGATCAACATCCCAGTCAGCAACTACAACATCATAATGTACAATCACAATCAGATGAAGAACAGAGTGAGAATATTTCTACAGTCTCCGTCCACCGCCACCGCCATAGAAGAACGGAATCGGATTCTGCCATTTCTCCCAAATCAAGAACATTGATTGTATATTTGTATTGGAACCCGACATCGGCGGAAGTTGCCGCCTTCTAACTTCTGCCCCAACCTAATGCCGGAGGTCTCCACCACCGCCGCCTTGGAACCCGGCAACGGTCGCAATCAAATCAAAGCACAGACGGCACCGACTCACTTTTGTCACAACTATATACAACAAAAGTAGCCGATCTCCACAATCACTGCCTAGGGTTACAAAACGGAACCCGGCAACAGCCACAACGTCATCTCACCTAAGGTTACCACCGCCACCAAGGGTTCCGAATCGTAACCCGGCAACGGCATATACAGGAGATTTAGAACACATAATGGCGACGATGATATGAAGGATTACGGTGGACATAGAGGTGATGGTGCTCTAATCTCTGTTATTAAGGAAATAGATAACTTCATAGATGAACACGTGGGTTACAGGGCTCTATGAGGTGTAAAACATAAAAACACACGTGTAAGGTTATGGAGAGTAGACTCTGTGTACAACAATAGAAGCTGATGGTACAATAGGTAATGCACACGAACATTGTCTTTTAATATATACTAGGATTATAATAACCAAACTTTTGTATTAGATAACAAATGAATAAATATATATATATGTATAATATATAAGATAATAATAATAATAATTTACATTTAGCATAATATACTTGAAAATCTTGGTTAAATAAATAAATAAAATTAGAGTGTTTTATTTGAAAAACATCAAAATAAATTAGAAAAAAAGATATGATAAAGGACTAAAGTTGTCATTTTCTCAAACCCAATTTGTCTCAAGCTCAATTTGAAACCAGTAAACTTAGTATTCTTCTCCGCCAAAAACGAAGCTTCGATCTCGATCTTATCCTTAACACTCATAATCTGAAGCTCAAATTTTAAATAAACCGAAATTTAGGGTTTAGAACTCGTTTAAATACTACAACAAATCCCTTCATCCAGAAACCTAAATAACCCTTCATATCACCATCGATCACCCTGCCGCTCCTCGTTTCTTTTCCGAATTAAACCACCACCACCGCTAACGGTTGCTGCCGGAGACGACTATTACCAGCCAGACGCGTTCTTGAGTTACGCCACTTGCCGACGAACCGTCATGTACCGTGTGCCACCGACCGCCACAAGTCAGACGCCACCAGCGTCTTCGCTAGATCGCACCTAGTTTCGGTGACATACGTCGTGCATCGCCCCTCGTTTCAGTTTTCCGTAAGCATCGACCGTTCGAGTTCGAGTTTCACCTTCTATTTGTTCTGTTCGAAGAACCGTCTCGTTTCCGTGCGTTGCCAACTTTGTTCTTAAATAGAGGTAATAGTCGGCTCCCTCTCATTTAGTTCGCATGCCCCATTAATTTGTTTGAGTACGGCGTCTATGATCGTTGATTTGTTTCGGCGATGGACACTTTTAAATACAAACTGTATCTGAAAATTTTAATATGACTCATGCATGCATGATATAAGAGAAATGAAATCAAGAGCCTTTGTGTGATTCGTTTTGTTATGTTGGTTGTTGAAAGACTACCTGCAACTATATTTATTTGATTGGCAAAAGTTAGCGGAGGCTCATAATAATTAGTATGAATGGCTCCTACAGCCACCACGTATAACCTTTAAATCAATTTAGAAAACTTAGATATTTTTAATAATAAATTAAAAATGTTAAAATCTTGATGATTAAAAGTAAATAAACACATAAATAGATAATAATTCTAAGTTCAGGTTAGTTTATTCCGCGTACTTCCTTTATAATTATAAGTAGAGGTTTTAAATTAAAATCATATAACTAGTTATATTATGGAGGCGTAAACGTGTTCGAGTAATTACTAAAACGAACATACCACAATACATTATTTCTATATAAATCATGAATTTTGAAAAGTGTTCGTCCCGGAAAAATCAACGAATCCGCCAAATTAGTTATAATAATACATCTAATTCAAATTATAATCAACCATAGGTCATCGTAAGACGTGCTCACACTTAGATTCTATTGCCCGTGCTTTGCTTGTTGACTAAGGTACGGATTCTGTTTTTCTTCACTCATAGTATTGGTTCTAGTCCATTTTATATTCGATGTCCGTCACTTCGTAGTGCGGATTTTTGTTATCTAGTTCGGTTTATTCGTATGATATGGTTATATTAATTTTATAGCATGCAATAGGTTATATATATTTTGAATTCATTATTGCATGTTCCTGTTTAAATATCTTTTAGTTATACGACTTTAGTTCAGTACTCTGTTACCCGAGCATTTCTGACTTGTCGTTGGGGCGTCAACGACATGGCACTTATCGTGACAGTGTGTAATCAAAGTTCACGGCGTCTCTGAAAGTACTCATGTAGTACCTTGGCCACTTAGAGGCGAATAGATCGATCTTAGCTCCGACTCCTGACTCCTGACTTCTGTTTGAGATGGAACAATGTGTGCACGCCACCCACACCGTCTCCTTGGTGCATGGACTAGCTAGCTGTGTACCCCTCTGTTTAGGCTCTGGGTGCTTCCGTATTACACGACCTATTTATTTTAACATTATCGTCGTGTATATTAGTAATTATATTTTGTTTCGCTATATTTCTGGTCCGTTTTGATATGTGTATATGCATTTGGTTAAATTTGAGTATATTCAGATTACGTCCCGATCGTGTATCGGATTATGTTTCGCATCTAATTATAGTTCGGTCTAAAACGTGGTTTTATATCCGCAATAGTTTCAGTTTTATTTCAGTATGTGTTTTGTCTTATGTATGCCTTTACCTGTACTATTGTTCTCTCCGTTACTGGGCAATTTTTGGCTCAGCCGTATTTTCTTGTTTGTGTCTGTCTTATTTGCTAACAGGTAATTCGGGAAATCGGGGAGATCAGTGATGAGAGTAAAATGAAGCTCAAGAAAAAGGACTTGATTTAATTTTCTTTTATTTAAGCATTTAATAAATTTGACTTAGAATTTCTTTCAGTGTTTTTAACTCTTTTGGTTGCCATGGGATTCTTTTCATTTCATTTAAATGGTTTTTGTTTGGTCTATGATATCTGTAATAGTGACACGTCAGCCAGCTCCGGGTTGGGGTGTTACAAGGATTGAGACCCCTGGCTGGGGGTGGGAGCGGCGGAAAGGTAAACCTTAACAAATTCAAGTAAATCAGCAATAAACAACACAATAGTGATGACTATGATTATGGTAAGCTCATACCAAGTTATTATTATCATCACTAAGTGACCCATAATCTCAGGTTATTCAATATTGTCTTCAATGACATACCAAATACGCTATGTTAAAGTCAAACAAAACATCCATCACATCTAGCATCCAATGTACACAAAACTTTCTATCAACAAAAATATGTTGCTTTTTTGTTTGAGATCCGTGAGTTTTTTCAACCTAATTCTGTGTTGGTAAAACAGAAATTATTAGTTGAAGACACTTTATAATAAAAATGAAGAAAGACGTTTCTATTAATTATTAGTCAAAACATCTATATGTTCCTTCAAGCTTCAAAAGTCAAAGTGACATTTTTATTTGTCGTTTTCAATATGGGTGAAGAAAGGACTTGATGCAAATCGTTTGTTGGTAAGCTACAGTTTTAAATTACCTCCTACCACTTCAAATAAAAGTCATAGCATAACATTAGAAGAGTAGCATCAGCCAATTTAGTAATTAAGCACTTTTGTTTTTGCAAAGTTGCAAAAGAGGGAAATAATTTTCTTGCAACTTTACACCATCTCTGCTTTTCAAATGAAGTGAGAAACACATCTGAATGTATATCCACCTCATTAGAAGACAAATCAGTTAATCCATAAAGATAGAAACAAAGCAAACACTAAGCACACATGTTCCATAAATAGCTTTGATACAAAAATGAAACATGTGACTACCCAATATGTCAGCTGCTATCCAGATACACTATCAAAAAACACAAAGAAATAAATTTACAATTTCATATGAGTGCATAAGAGCACCACAGTTGCCATGCCAAGAGTCTGTCATCATCATTTCCGTACGTAGAACCAAAAGGTGTAGCAGAAACATCAAAGCATTCTGTCAAACACCTTACTTTCACTGTACCTAATGTCACAAACATGCATCTCATCAAATACCTTATGTACACTGAATCTGAGGTCACAATTGTGTAAAGGCCATATACATTGTAGGTCCGCCACCGCCACCGCCATACACAGTTGGAACCGCTGGTAACGGCGGGGAAATACCTCAAAGGGTCAAATTAAAACCCAAAGTTGGAAACGCTGTCGACCGGCCAACGCCGGGCCTCCATATTGTACGTTTTCAGTGATGAAAACCCACGCCTACGGTGGGCCATCGCCAGCCGATGGAGACTAACGACGGTTAGAAACGCCACACATGGAGGTTGAAGACGAAGAGAAATCACATTTGTCTTACATCTGCCACCGCCGCCGCCTAGGGTTCCAACATGAAACCCGGCAACAGCCGTAATCAATCTCCAACCACACATGCAGAAGAAGGTTCGATGACAGAGACCCATAGCGGCGCACAAAGGAGACATTCGTAGAGCCACCACCGGCAATCGAACCCCCGTCCGTCACGCCACCTGGGGATTCCAATGGAACCCGGCAACATTAGGTAGACGGGAGAACGATTACGGTGGGAGGCACCATCTTAGAGAGAGGGAGAGAGAGACTTATCGTGAGCGGTGGTGCTTGATTGAGAACAAATATAAACCTCAAAAAGAAGAGCACGTCTATGCTAGTTTGCTGTGAACGTGGACTCAGTTTACAAAATACGGGTGTAAAGTTACACCACACGTGGAAGGTGGAAAGATGAATATTATAGACAACTTTGTACAATAGAAACAACTATTTATACAACTCTTTTAGCTAGAAGTACAACAATAAAGCATGAGTTTTTGTAAAGTAAGTTGAGATTTAATATATATAATAATTGTATAAATGATACATTCTTAAGTGATGCTCAAGAAATATAGGTTAAGATGGGTGGTCATAGGATTTGATGAATGATGAAAGTTGGAGTAAAGATGTTTGTGTTAAAGTTGGATGCATGAATGGAGAGTGATAGTTGATAAATATAGGGGAAGGTTTTTGTTAAAAACCTTGATTTATTATTTCTAACAATCGCTTTAGGCTTACAGAGTCAAATCAAGGGTTACAAATAGAAAACAATCAAAGAAGCTAATGAAATAGTTTTTACATATTGAACAAACGAAAAATGTAACATACTGACTCCGTAGCTAATCGAGCTGAATGCTTGGATGAGATTAGATAGCAATTGTGATGAAAATGGTGAATGACTTCATGTTCTTAAATGTGCACAGAGGCATCATATAAGTACCAAAAAATGAGAAAGAGGGACTGTACATATCCAACCCTCTTATTTTCCTGAATGCAGCAACGGTCCTATCTTTCCTTTATTGCCCAAGTCAACCTTCAACTTTCCTTATCATTAAATCTCATAAAAGAAAATAATATAAATAAAAAGAATTAGAACATTTACTAATTTTAACACCCCCTCACTTTGATTCCCAAAGCGGTCTTTTAATCCCAGTTTGCCACATAACAGGTTATGTAGGGCCACACCTAATCCCTTGGTGAAACATCCTTTAAGTTATAAGAATAATTAAGTAAATTGCACAGCGTTTAAAGGTCCCAAAAACATCCATTTAGTTAGAAGAAATAGTTTAACATTCTTTTAAAACTTAAAAGAAATTCAAAGTTTACCAAATTATCCTACTACATACACATGCTAGTTAAAATACAAGTTTACAAAAGATGAGTTTTTAACATAAAGACAACCAAAATTCCATTACAGAAAGCCCGAGACTTCGACCATCCAAAAGCGTCACTATTGAACTTTTCCTAAACCACAATCACATTATAAATTGTTAGTGCATTATTGTATGAATGAGTTCTAAATTATTTAAATAACAACGAAAGGATTTAAGTGAAAACTAAAACCCGCATGAGTACAATATCACTTGAAAGCCTCTCCTTTTTGGCTCGTTTCAAATGACTATTTTACCCACGTTCAAGCCATGATTTCTCAATTGACTTTAAGGTCAATTATAGAGCAACAATTTCCACAACCAACCTCACGTATGTGATAAAATAAAATGTCTTTTCCAAATCATTACTTATACTATTTTCATATTTGTGAAACTGGGCAACACTAAATTTTATCCGGTATGGGATTTTTTTCCTGCAAATGCAATCATATAAACTTTACAAAGTAAACAGTTTGAGGAGTCAAGTACCTTTAGATGATGAAGAAGAACCCGCTCGGTGATCTTCAACTTTGACGACTTGGTTACCTAAACATTCATTGTTTAGATCATTAATCTATTATCTCATAACATATCTTTTTAACAAACACCTAATGTTTTGGCTCGTCAACAGATTAGCAATTAGCAACTTTGACTTGTTAAAGTCAACTAAGCACTTATTAACTACACTTGGTCCATTCATGTAACAATTTCTTTATAACTACTTCTAAGATATATGTATACCCATCTACACCATATTTAACCCAACTAATTAACACAAACATAAATTTATAAATTCCCCAATTTTGTCCCTGAACCCTAGAAACTAGATTACTAGTAATATATATAATTCAAGAATTTTGGTGACAATCATTCACATGCAATCATCATCTACACACTTTGGTAGCAAACATGCATCATAAATCAACCAGTTTTAAACTAGCAATCCAAAACCCATTAAAAGCTTGGAGTCCTCCAATGGAGTGTCAAGAGATAAAAAAAATAAAAACAACTTACTTGGACTACATGGAGTATGAAACAAATATGACGATTAATTGATGGTTACTTTCACAAATTGTAATATAAGCTAAGAATTATAATATCCCCTTTTCCCCCTTTTTCTTTCTTTCTGTTTTTGTTGGAGCTCACACACAGAGACCACCTTCCACTCCTTTCTACTATTTTTTTTATTAGTTTTAGTGAAAACCATATTTTCAACTAACCCCTAACACTATCTTTGATAATTAATATGGATCCCAAGTTTATACAAGCATTTATTTTTTATTTAGTTTCTTTTTTCTAATTCCAATAGCAAAAATAAAAATAATAATAATAATAATGTAAATTAAATCGGTGAAAGAAATGGGATGTTACAAATATCCCCTCCTTTAACGAGGTTTCGTCCTCGAAACCGTTTACATACCGAATAGATGGGGGTAGAATTTGAGCATTTCCTCTTCCGTTTCCCAAGTGCATTCGGAACCTTTTTGATGTCTCCATCTAACTTTTACTTGCTCGATTTCCCTGTTTCGTAGAATTTTAGTCTTCCCATCCACAATTTCAACGAGCTCCTCCGCGTAGTTGATTCGTTCATCCACTTCAATATCCTCAAGTGGCACATATGCGGTTTTGTCAATTAAGCACTTGCGTAATTGACATGAAACGTGTTGTGGATTAAATTTAGTTCATCGGGAAGGTATAATCGATATGCGACTTTTCCCACACGCGCAAGAATTTTAAATGGTCCGATGTACCGGGGACCTAGTTTACCCCTTTTTCGGAATCGAATCACGCCTTTCCATGGGGAAACTTTCAAGAGAAGATGATCTCTAACATCGAACTCAATGGGTCTTCTCCTTTTATCGGCATAAGATTTTTGCCGATCTTGAGCCGCTTTTAAACGCGCCCTAATTTGTTCGATCTTTTCGACAATAGCCTCAACAACCTCTTTATTTCCGAGTTCCCGAGGTCCAACCTCTCCCCAACATATTGGTGTTCTACATTTCCTCCCATATAACATTTCAAACAGTGCCATACCGATGCTTGAATGATAGCTATTATTATACGAGAATTCTGCCAATGGTAAGTATTGATCCCAACTACCACCAAAATCGAGGATACATGCCCGTAACATATCCTCGAGTGTTTGAATTGTTCTCTCACTTTGTCCGTCAGTTTGTGGGTGATATGCGGTACTAAGTAATAATCTTGTGCCCAAACCTTCATGAAATTTCTTCCAAAATCGGGATGTGAAACGCGTGTCACGATCCGAAATGATTGAAACCGTACTCCGTGTCGGGATATGATTTCTTTTATGTAAATTTCCGACAGTTTCTCGAACGAAGATCCCTAATTGGCAAGAAGTGGGCACACTAGGTTAACCGGTCAACAATTAACCAAATGGTATCAAAACCCTTAATAGTCTTGGGTAACTTCGTGATGAAATCCATGGTAAGGTCTTCCCATTTCCAAGTTGGAATTTCGAGAGGTTGAAGCTTACCATAAGGTTTTTGATGTTTGACTTTTACTTGAAGACAAGTTAAGCACTTTTCAACATACTTTACCACATCCCTTTTCATCCGGGCCACCAATAATTTCGTTTAAGATCTAGGTACATTTTTGTGGCCCTTGGGTGGATAGAATATCTAGTTTTATGAGCCTCATCGAGTATTCTAGTTTTAATTTCACTAGATGGTGGAATCCAAATCCGACCGAACCTCGTTTTCAACCCGGACTCATTATCTACTATATCCTTCATTTGACCCTTAAATCTCTCCTTCGCATTTTCTTATTTGAAGGCCTTTTCTTGCTCATCTTTGATTTGTTCTAATATGTTTGGCGTTAGGGTTAGTTTAAAGGACCGCACCTTGATCGGAGGATGGTTTTCCTTGCGACTAAGGGCATCGGCAACCACATTTACTTTACCGGGGCGGTAAAGGATATCACAATCATAATCCTTTACAAGTTCTAACCATCGCCTATGTCTCATGTTTAGATCTTTTTGATCAAAGAAATGCTTCAAACTTTTATGATCCGTGTAAATCGTACACTTAACTCCATACCAATAATGCCTCCATATTTTCTAGGCGAAAACGACCGCCGCTAACTCGAGGTCGTGAGTTGGGTAATTAGACTCATTAGGTTTCAACTGACGAGAGGCGTACGCTATTACCTTACCCCGTTGCATTAATACACACCCTAAACCGCGGAGTGATGCATCAGAATACACTTCCCAGTCTTCGTTACCTTGGGGTAGGGCTAAAACTGGTGCATTAGTTAACATGTCTTTCAATGTCTGAAACGCGAAATCTTGATCCGAACTCCAAACATATTTCACATTCTTCCTCGTGAGTCTGGTTAGCGGAGACGCTATTTTGGAAAAGTTTTTAATAAATCTTCGATAATAACCTGCCAACCCTAGGAAACTCCGAACCTCGGTCGGGGACTTAGGCGGGAACCAGTTTTGTATCGTTTCGATATTTGCTGGATTGATCGATATCCCTTTGGAGTTTACAACGTGTCCGAGAAATTGTATTTCTCGTAACCAAAAAGCACACTTTGAAAATTTGGCGTAAAATTTCTCCCTTCATAAAACTTCAAGTAGTTCGCGCAAATGTCGAGCATGGTCGTGTTCATTTCGAGAGTAAATTAGGATATCGTCAATGAACACAATCACCGATTAGTCCAAAAATGGGCGACATACCCGATTCATAAGATCCATGAACGCGGCCGGGGCGTTCGTTAATCCGAATGGCATGACCATAAATTCGTAATGCCCATAGCGGGTGCGGAACGCAGTTTTCGGTATATCGCTTTCCACCACCTTTAATTGGTGATATCCCGACCTTAAATCTATCTTTGAGAACCATTTTGCTCCTTGGAGTTGGTCAAAAAAATCGTCAATTCGAGGTAGGGGATAGCGGTTTTTGATGGTTAATTTATTTAGCTCACGGTAGTCTATGCACATTCGCATACTACCATCTTTCTTTTTAACGAATAGAACCGGGGCACCCCAAGGCGAAACGCTGGGACGGATGAACCCCTTATCCAACAAGTCTTGAAATTGAGTCATGAGTTCTTGCATTTGTGAAGGAGCCAATCGATATGGTGCCTTGGCAATGGGTTTAGCTTCGGGCACCAAATCGATCCTAAATTCAACTTCTCGGTTAGGAGGGGCACCCAGTAATTCATCCGGGAACACATCTTCAAATTCTTTTACCACCTGCACTTCACCAATTCCTTGCTTTCTAGTAGTGGTGTCGGTAACAAATGTCATAAACGCATCACAACCGTGTCTTAAGTACTTCCTTGCTCGAGCACCGTACACAACGAAATGTTTCCCTTTCGTTCTCCATGAACTATAATTTGCTTCCTACTTGGAGCAGTCATTTGAATAACCTTACGGTCAAATAGAATATTGGCGTGATGTCGGGATAACCAATCCATCCCCACTATGGCATCAAACTCACCTATGACCATTGGTATTAAATCAATGGTAAATGTTTCTCCATCCACTATGAATTGACAATTTCTACACAAATCAAAGACTAAGAAACTTTTATCGTTAGCTACTTCAACTTATAATGGTTTAGACAACTTTTCTACCACAAAATCAGGGCTATGAATAAATTTAGCATGCATAAAAGACCTACTTGCCCCCGAGTCAAACAAAACATGGAAAGGAATTGAATTGATATAAAAGATACCTGTCACCACATCCGAGGTGATCTTAGCCTCTTCGGTTGAAATTTGAAAAGCCCTTCCATGAGGTTTCGGAGTTTCAAGTTTCTTTACTTCATTCTTGAACTTCCCCCCATCATCCCATCTTCGATTTACTTTCTTTAGTTCTGGACATTCATATTTCTTGTGACCCGGTTTGTAACAATTGAAGCATAAGCTTAAATCCTTCATGCAATAGGTAGCCATATGCCCCATTTGGCCACATTTGTAACATGCTGGTTGATTCAACTTGCACTCTCCAGAGTGCCACCTATTACATTTGTTACAAATACGGTTCTCATTTGACATTGGGTTCTTCTTTATCGGGCTTGAAAATTTCAGCTTCTTGGGCGAAACAGTTGCCACTTCAATCTTTCTCTTTTCCCCACGATCCATTGATCTTTGTAGCTCTATTTCTCTTTCACGAGCCCAATTAATCAACTCGTTTAGGGTAGCACACTTTGAGGGGGTTATATGCTCCCTAAACTCAACCTTTAACATGATATGATAACGATTTATCCATTGCCTTTCGCTTCTTAACAGTTCTGGACAGAACCGGGCCTTGTCATAAAACATGCCCGTGATTTCGTCTATGGTCTCGTCCCTTGGTCTCATTTGTAAAAATTCCTCCTGAATCTTATCCACAGATGATTGTGGACAAAAATGTTCAAGAAACATAGTCTTGAACTCTTTCCATGTTAACTTACGTGTTTCATCTCGATTATTTTCTTTCTTTTGGTTATCCCACCAATCTTTGGCCCGTTCGGTCAAAAGGGTGGTAGCAAAAATTACTTCATCCTCTGGGTGGCAATGGCTCGTTTCAAAAGCCGTTTCCATCTCGGTAATCCACCGTTGGCTCTTAAGTGGGTTTATCTCCCCGTCATAAACATGCGAGGTACAAATCTTGAAATCCCTATAACTGCGTCGTTTCTTTTCAGTCTCTTCCACCCCTTTTCCCTTGTCTTGATTTCCCCCAATTTTCTCGGAAATCTTACCCACTTCCTCTTGTATCATGGTTCTCATTTGTTCCATGAACAAGGGAATGTTCGCTTCAAAGGATTTCGATACCTCCTCTGACACTCGTGATTTGATCTCTTCATTCACTATTGCAACGTTATCATTATCGTTCCCTTCACGATCGTCTGCCATCTTTTAAACTGAAAAGTTTAACCATACATTATTATATATATTCAAAGGAACATCATCTTCAGTCAAGTGCTCATATTTTATTTCATATTTCACACACTTATCCCTTTTTATGCCACGTATTCTTGCTACACAATTTCACATTACCGAACTTCTAAATGGGTTATAATTTTAACATTGCACTTTCTGTATAAATTCATAATAATTTTTTTTACGAACTCATAGGTTTCCATGTACCTTCAAGTCAAATTATTTCAAACGCCTTTTAGAATATCATATGATGATCACATCTCTTTGTATGAAATCAAAAGATTTCATACACTCTTTGAAGTCAAAGACTTCATATACTCTTTTGTGAAATCAAACGATTATCACAACTCTTTGCATGAAATCATAAGATTTCATACACCCTTTGAAGTCAAAGGCTTCATAAACTCTTTTGTGAAATCAAACGATTATCACAACTCTTTGCTTGAAATCATAAGATCTCATACACTCTTTGAAGTCAAAGGCTTCATAAACTCTTTTGTGAAATCAAACGATTATCGCAACTCTTTGCATGTAATCATAAGATTTCATACACTCTTTGAAGTCAAATACTTCATAAACTCTCTTATTTCACCACTTTACTTGTTAATTATCGTGTGGTATGGTCAACTGTAACAATACATAAGCATATTATATTGATTACTATACGGGCCAAGTTTAGGAATCAATAATATGCTTGAATATTATTAGGCGTGTCCATATCACCTCATGATCAACAAGTTTCCCAAGTTATTTTCCTTTCCAATTAATGGCAATTTAAGCTTCAAAAATGACCAACGATCGAGTCTCGGAATATGTAATGGAAGAAAACTCTTATATAAAAAAACATCAAGAGCACACATGGTTCGAGTCTAAGTATTTAGCAATGCTTAAATCCCTCAAACCGGTGCTCTGATACCAACTTGAAACGCCCTTTAAGTTATAAGAATAATTAAGTAAATTGCACAGCGGTTAAAGGTCCCAAAAAAATCCATTTAGTTAGAAGAAATAGTTTAACATTCTTTTAAAACTTAAAAGAAATTAAATGTTTACCAAATCATCCTACTACATACACATGCTAGTTAAAATACAAGTTTACAGAAGATGAGTTTTTAACATAAAGACAACCAAAATTCCATTACAGAAAGCCGAGACTTCGACCATCCGAAAGCGTCACTATTGAACTTTTCCTAAACCACAATCACATTATAAATTGTTAGTGCATTATTGTATGAATGAGTTCTAAATTATTTAAATAACAACGAAAGGATTTAAGTGAAAACTAAAACCCGCATGAGTACAATATCACTTGAAAGCCTCTCCTTTTTGGCTCGTTTCAAATGACTATTTTACCCACGTTCAAGCCATGATTTCTCAATTGACTTTAAGGTCAATTATAGAGCAACAATTTCCACAACCAACCTCACGTATGTGATAAAATAAAATGTCTTTTTCAAATCATTACTTATACTATTTTCATATTTGTGAAACTGGGCAACACTAAATTTTATCCGGTATGGGATTTTTTCCTGCAAATGCAATCATATAAACTTTACAAAGTAAACAGTTTGAGGAGTCAAGTACCTTTAGATGATGAAGAAGAACCCGTTCGGTGATCTTCAACTTTGACGACTTGGTTACCTAAACATTCATTGTTTAGATCATTAATCTATTATCTCATAACATATCTTTTTAACAAACACCTAATGTTTTGGCTCGTCAACAGATTAGCAATTAGCAACTTTGACTTGTTAAAGTCAACTAAGCACTTATTAACTACACTTGGTCCATTCATGTAACAATTTCTTTATAACTACTTCTAAGATATATGTATACCCATCTACACCATATTTAACCCAACTAATTAACACAAACATAAATTTATAAATTCCCCAATTTTGTCCCTGAACCCTAGAAACTAGATTACTAGTAATATATATAATTCAAGAATTTTGGTGACAATCATTCACATGCAATCACCATCTACACACTTTGGTAGCAAACATGCATCATAAATCAACCAGTTTTAAACTAGCATTCCAAAACCCATTAAAAGCTTGGAGTCCTCCAATGGAGTGTCAAGAGATAAAAAAAATAAAAACAACTTACTTGGACTACATGGAGTATGAAACAAATATGACGATTAATTGATGGTTACTTTCACAAATTGTAATATAAGCTAAGAATTATAATATCCCCTTTTCCCCCTTTTTCTTTCTTTCTGTTTTTGTTGGAGCTCACACACAGAGACCACCTTCCACTCCTTTCTACTATTTTTTTTATTAGTTTTAGTGAAAACCATATTTTCAATTAACCCCTAACACTATCTTTGATAATTAATATGGATCCCAAGTTTATACAAGCATTTATTTTTTATTTAGTTTCTTTTTTCTAATTCTAATAGCAAAAATAAAAAAAAAAAAAAAAAAAAAAAAAATAATAATAATAATAATAATAATGTAAATTAAATCGGTGAAGGAAATGAGATGTTACACTTGGTAAATATGTCGGCATGTTGTTCAGAGGTGTCAATTTTGTTTATTTTGAAGAGACCTGCCATGATATTTTCCATTAAACTGAAAAGATCAATTTCATAATGTTTACTATGTTCGTGAAAAACTGCATTTCCAGATATTAGAATTGCAGCATTGTTATCACAGTATATTGGCATAAGAAGGGTTTAATTGACCATTAAATCATCTAAGAGTTTAAGGACCCAAATAACTTAACCTTCGGTGATATACATTGCTCTGTATTCTATCTCAGTAGAGGATCTTGAGACTGTACTCTGCTTCTTGCTTTTCCAAGAGATTATACAGTCTCCCAGATACAAACAGTAACCTGTAACACACCTTCGCGTAACCAAACATTTTCCCCAATCTAAGTCGGAGTAGGCTTTTAGGGAGAAGTTTGGTGACTTTTAAACCTTAACATTTTTCTAGGAGAACCTTTTAGATATCTTAGAAGCCTTAAGGCAATTTGAAGATGAGAGTTCAAGGGCTTGTGCATGAATTAACTTAGAGATTGAACGGTGTAGGAGATATCACGTCTGGTAAGGGTTAGATAAATTAATTTACCAATCAATATTTGTATTGTGTGATGTTTTTTAATTCAAAATCGTTTTTTTCACGATTAGTACTGCCATTTAGAGTGATGTTTTGCTCCAAAGGATTCTCGACAGGTTTGCTTGCAAGGAAACCAAATTCATTAACTAGATCAAGGCAATATTTCCGTTGTGACAAGTACATTTCATTCTCGTTTTCATAAACCTCAATCCCAAGAAAGTATTTTAGTTTTCCCAAATATTTAATTTGAAAACACTGATTCAACTTTTGTTTAACGTTATTTACTTCTAAATCATTGTTACTGGTTATGATTATATCATCTACATAAACAAGAAGAAAAACAGAGGTTTCTCATGTTATTTTCATAATTAAGGATGGACCAATTTTTCTTTGTAAAAAGCCGATGTTGGTTAGGGTTGATGTTAGTTTTTCTTTCCACTTATTGGGGGCTTGTTTTAGTCCGTATATGGACTTAACAAATTTGCATCCCTTTCACGGTGTGATGTCTGAATTATTACCATACCCTTCGGGTATGTTCATGTAGACATCTTCATCTAGCTCCCTATAGAGGAAAGCATTGTTAACATCAAGTTGAAACACATTCCAATTACTTTGAACAAATTGGGCAAGTAAGGCATGTATGGTAACCGTTTTGACGACGGGAGAATATGTTTCGTCGAAGTCAAGTCCCTCACGTTGATTATTTCAAATAATCGATTTAGGCTTACAGAGTCAAATCAAGGGCTACAAATAGAACCTAAGTTTGAAACCCAAATGAAACAAAGCCTCTTTTCTATTATCATTTCTTCTTGTTTATCGTTTTTTTTACCGAATTTGGTCTTAATTATAAATTAAAAAAAACTATAAACATATATATGGTTTATTTTAATATATAAAACTGAAGAAACACGGATCCACTCCCCGGGTATGGGTCCTGGATCCAATGAGTCCACAGGGTACAATACGATAACTACTATCACGATATGAGTAAGGCTTCCTAAAGTCCAGTGACCGGAACCTGCAAAACAGACACCGTGAGTCTCGTTACAGGAAGGGCAAGAGGGGGGGTCTTCCTTTAACCACCCTCCGGCGTGAGAATCAGTAACGTTCGTAATGGAGAAAGTACTGAAGTATCAAGACTAAGTGTTGTCAGAATATGGGTGAGTAAATGAATACCTCATGATGATTGAGAGGGTATTTATAGCCGAAGGATGATGGAAGATGATTGGGGCAGCTGTCCTCTTCTAGAAGATCTTTGGTAACCGCCTGGACACGTGTCCTCATGTGATAGGTTGGGCTATACGTCTAATGTGCATTAGTATAACAACCTGGGCACGCGTCACCAGCTGATAGGATGGATCGCGCCCTAGCCCTGTGCACGGTTATAACAACCTGGCCAGGTGTCCTTTGTTTATTGGTTAGTATGTCACGTATTCCCCAAGTAAGAATCATGAGCCTTCTTCTAGAGAGTACTTGAGTGGTGACAGCTGTCCCGCTGGCATTGTCCTCCAGTTGTTTTACGCGGACAGATGTCTTGTCTTGCGGATAACTTTTGAGGACTCCCGGATGCTTCCGCACGTGTTATGAGGACGTTCCTCCTCTATTGTGATATGTGGGTGATCCATATGTCCCACGGGTGGATTATAAGGACATTACCTATGACCCGCGGGTGGTACTTAAGGGTATTTGGGTCTTTTTGGTACCCTACCTCTACAAGTCCCCCCAGTCCAGTGTTTCTTCCGTGTGAAGTCTTTATACGGGTGAAATTCTGGACTTAATGCATGTTTGGGGATTTTTGTTGTTCGGAGGTTAGGTAGAAAATATCTTTTGTTGTATGGATATTTATGAAAAATGACAAGTTGACCACTCGCAGGCGCGTGAAACAGGTGGTGGAACGTTTTTGACGGCTGTCACAGTACCCGACTGTACAATTTTTTCTCTTTTTCGAATTTCCAGTGTGACGTGGCAGTCATTGTTTGGGTGATGTCTTTCTCTCTACTGTTCATATCCCATCGCATTAATTGCGATGGGTATAAATAGGGAGGGACTCCTTCCTTTTGATGTTTTATCGCTATTTTTTCTTTGATTATCCATATAATTTCTCTGAATCTTTCATATATCCTTTCATATCTCTTATTGTATTTTGCCATAATGTCGAACGTTCAGACTGAAGTTGATAAGATAGAAGTGTCATGGGACTATTCGGAGTATGAAAAGTTGCTGGAGACGTACGGTATACCTCCTGAATGGGGACCGGAATTTCCATCTCTGGGTTCTATAGCTAATTTCCCACCGCCTGGGAAGATGGCTTTGTATGCTGACTATTTTGCTTAGAGAAATTTCCGTTTACCCATAACAAAATTTTTTGTAAGATATCTGACTGCTTATGGGATCCATTTATCGCAATTGCACCTGCGTGCTATGATGCGAATTCGTCATTATGAATTTGTATGTATAGCACGTGATATGGTTCCCCACATAGATCGATTCCCAGTTTTTTACCATCTTACTAACCATAATGGTTGGTATACGTGTCAAGGGTTTTCTGATCGAAGTCTTGGGTATGAAGGTGAAAAGTTTCCTACAAACTGGCGTAGCAAATTCTTCTAGATATCTGAGGATGTGGTGCCACTGTCCATGGTTCGTCATCCTGTGAATTCCGCCCTTCCGGAGGTTGTCACAGCTACTCACGAAGGTCATGAGTGGTACCGTATTCTTACCATGGAGCCTTCACCCATGCGTGCCTTGCCGGAAGAAGCTTTAGTGTGGGTGGGCATGAGCCGTTTGTGGCCGACGGAGTTCATGGAACCTATTTTTGCAGATCTTAATAAGCGTAAGTTGTCTGTTATTGCCTTTTCATTTTTGTGAATACTTTTATGATCGAGTTTCCGTCTTTTCAGGTCGGAGTTCCATGTTTAATGTTCTTTTTGGGGACCTGGGTTGTGTCCGCAAGAGTATCCGCGAGACGGGGGACCAACCTATACTTGATAAAACTAAGTCCCAGTTTTTGTTTCCGAAGAACGTTCGAGTTGAACCTGTGACTTCGAATGCCACCTTTGAAACAGGTGCGTATGTTCTAAACCCTCCTCCCCTTACTGTCGTTACTTCCGACAGGACAATTGTCATCTTATCATCAAGTGATGATGATGGAGATGCTTCTTTGTTTTCCGATTCGGAAGAAGAAGAGGACTCTGACGAGGGTGCTTCTGAATTTTCTTCTGTCTCGTCTTTGTTAGCAGAATTAGAGAAAAAGAGAGCATTCTTAGCTTCTCAGATGGGTCACCCCGACGTGAAGGCTGTGGATACTGAGGTGGGACCATCGAAGAAAAAAAGAAAAGTGCACCGTCCCAAAAAGCCACAGTATAGCCTTGCTGACCACCTTGACACTGTTGAAGGTACGTGTCAACCTTTAAATATTGTATTCTTTTTTATGAGTGTTTGGCTAAGTGTAACTTTGTTATGTAGATCCGTTAATCTTCAGTGAGGAAATATCAGAGAAGCTATCCACGCCAACTCCACATATTGACAAGCCATCATCCCCTTATTCAAGGGGAGAGGCGGAGGATAGACCTTCTACTCCGCTTAATGTTACTAGTATGAAGGATCGGCCAACCCCTCCAACTGGTGTTTTAACAGAAGGTCCAGACAACCATTCTGGTCGTGATACCCATTTTTATTACTTGTTTCAGGGTGGGGGTAGCACTGGTGATCAGTAGGACAATCCTATTGTAAACGAAAAAGATGTTAGAAATGTGGAGTCTTCTCCTCCGCAACAACCTTTTTCTACCCCAGCTCGCCTTAAACCTTCGGGTTCCCGTTATTACGGTGATACAGGCTTGGGAGACAAACATGAGTTGTTTGTTCCTCCATGGGGAATTACTAACGGATCCCGGTTCTCCCAAGCTAGAACTTGTATGGATTTCGTTGAGCATTGTACACCACCTGCTGAGATGGCATATCAACGCGACCTTTCCCACCATGATCTTCACACGAATGTGGCTTATCATTTAGCTAATGCTTTGGCTGGTAGCCAGGAAGTGTTAAGAGAATGGCGTACTTTGAGCGGGAAGGTGGGAGAGGCTCGTCGGGCGACTGAGGTTGCCAAGAAGGAGGCTGAGGAGCATCGTATTGCTGCCCAACCCGCTAAATGGAAACAATCTGATGCGGAGATCGCCCTTAAAAACGAGCAGGATCGCAATGCAGAGGCTGCTCGCCGATGGAAGGAAGCCTGTGAAATGCAAAATTCCGTTCTTGAAGCTGCTCGAGCTAAGGCTCAGAGGGAAAGAGACGAGTTAACTCGTGCTCAAGAGGCTAACTCTTCATTAGAGAATCAAGTAGCTCTTCAAGGTGCACGGATTCACGATCTTGAAGCGGAGCTAAAGCTGCAGAAGGAGCAGGCCAAACTTAAGGATCACTAAAAATCAGGCTGCCTATGACTCTCTCCTTCAATCTCATGAGGAAACTACTGTGGAAGCCAAGGAGTTCCGAGCGCGGGCAGAGCGTGCGGAGCAGGATCGTCAGTGGTTCCTTGCACGGGGAGTTGATGCTGTAAGTTAAACTTTATCATTTGTTGTTTTATTCTTACCTTTGGTATTGGGGACTTAGGTTTTTGTCTTAACAGGTCGTCCGCCATATCAAAGGAAGTAAAGAGCTGAATGACAGCCTCGCCAATGTGATGGCTGCTTCTTCATCCCTCGGGCGTGTTACGGGTTTCCATGAGGGAGTGAACTACGCGCGAGGTAACCGCACATTTAAAGATCATCCGCTCTATGGCGTAAACGTCAAACAAGATCGTTTCAACCGGGTTAAGGAACATGACGCTTTAGTCTTCCCTCTACAAGATGTGCTTCCAGAATTTGCTTCCGCATATGACGGCGTACAACTTTTGAAGACTTATCTTGGGGAAGACTCTGAGGATGACTCTTCGGAGGACACGTCGTTAAAGGGTCTGGAAGGCCCATCCACCTCAAACCCTTAGGATAGGTTTACCACTTCTATCACTTGTAAATTTTTTCTTTTCCTTCTTGTAATTACTTTTTTGATAATGAATGAAGAATCTTTCTTTGACTCTTGTGATCTTTTTACGTTTTTAATATCTTATGAGAATATTTTTACGTTTTTAATATCGTGATGGATGGCACAGTTTTGCATCCATTGAAAAGAGGATTATCGGCACGGAGTGGCTCCGTAGCCTTCATGGCTGGAAGCCAAAATTCTTCTGTATCCGAGAACACGTCATTCCTTTCAGAATGACGAAACGTAAGGCGGGCGCTCCCATGCCCGTGGTTCTTGCCAGCGCTCATGAGGGTCAGGCGTGGTATAAAACGCTTATCTCCACGCCAACACCTCTGCGCCCAATTCACGAAGGAGCGATGGTGTGTGCAAAGATGAGCCGCCTGTGGCCGTTTCTCAACCTGGAACTGTACTACGAGGAGACTAACAAGAGTAAGTTCGTTGTTATCTCTGTTTTGTCATCAAGTATCTTCTAACTTGTTTTCTTTTTTTGTGTAGGTGAAGGTTCCGCCTTTAGCACTTTGTTGGATCGCGAGGGAGAAATGATGGTGCGTCGTCCGATCGATAAAAGGGATGCGTCCTTTCTTGAGCGCACCCGTTCTAACTTTGTGTTTCCCACAGCTTTCCGCCCGGAACCGAAAGTTTCCGAGGCGATGTATGCCAAAGGTGAGGCATATGTTACAAATTGTATCCAAAAAGGTGAGGGCATTTTGAAACCCAAACCTATGACTGCTATTACTTCTAGCGGAGTGATTGTGCTTTTCTCGTCTAGCGAGGAGTCATCACTTTGTGGAGAAATATGTTCGTTTGATGTTAACAAAGTTGTGGGCTCAACTGCAGGTCTCACTCGTCAATGAGCCACTGTTAGCCAGGCGGCGGGTCAAGATGATGCTGATACTGCTGCGAGCGTTAAGGGTCTGGAAGCTGATGATGTTACCGCTGAGGGTACACATCCGGTCATTGGTGCGGGCACTTCTAAGGTGGTGGATAAACGTAAGGTTAACCCGGTAAAGATTGTCTTAAAGAAGAAGAAATCTAAAAAGACAAATCCTGCCGCCTTGGAAGCGCGTTTTGAACAGCTTGACGCTGAAGACCCTTCGCTGGGTAGGCAAATCTCTCTGTACTTTGTTATCTTATTTGTATTGGAATATTCCTAACCCTTCATAAATGTTTTTACAGTGGACATATATATATATATATATATATATATATATATATATATATATATATATATATATATTTAATATAATGTAAGTGATTTCAGAGGATGTTCTTTATGTACAAATAAAGGATTATGTAATAATATAAGTCTCAAACGACTGGGAAGAAAATTTTCATAACTAAGGCGTAAGCCGAATTACAAGAAACGAAATTACAAAGGTTTTTAACATCCAGTTAGGTACGCAGGCCAAAAAAACAAAACCACTAAATGTAACATTTCTTCAGTTGGGCCCCATTCCAAGTTCTAGGGACCTCTGTCCGTCCAACCTTTCTAGTTTATAGGCATCTTTAGACAGAACTTTCTGGATTCTATAAGGTCCTTCCCATGTAGGGGACAACTTGCCCGGGGGCTCTTTTCCGGAAGCTTCATTATTGCGGTAGACAAAGTCTCCCGCATCGAATTCGCGCCTTTGAACCCGCGAGTCATAATATTTTTGCAACTGTCGTTTGTAATTATTCTCGCGGATCGATGCCATTTCTCTCCTTTCCTCGAGGAGGTCAAGGTTCATTCGGAGTTCATGATCATTATCCTCAATCATAAGAACTCTGGCGGATGGTATACCGATCTCGGCAGGGATCATGGCTTCTGTGCCATATGTTAAATTGAAGGGGGTTTCGGAATTGCTGGAATTTCTTTGAGTGCGGAAAGCCCATAACACATGGGGCAATTCATCGACCCAACCCGTCCTTTTAGTTCCTAACCTGGCCTTAATTCCTTCTTTGATGGTCCGATTGGTTCGTTCGACCTGGCCATTCGCATGCGGGTGAGCTACTGAGGTGAAGACTTGAGAAATGTGTAATTCTTTTAACCATTCTTGTAGCCCACTGTCCGCGAACTGAGTTCGTTATCACTAACGAGTTCCAAAGGAAGACCAAACCGGCATATTATGAACTCCCATAAGAATTTCTTAACGCTTGCTGCTGTTATAGAAGCAATTGGTTTGGCCTCCACCCATTTTGTAAAGTAGTCAATGGCTACTATCAGGAATTTGAAGCGTCCGGGGGCTTCAGGGAAAGGTCCCATTATGTCTACTGCCCATTTCTGGAACGGCCAAGCTGAAGTGACTGGGACTAACTCATTCTTTGGTCGAAGCGTGTTAGAAGCATGGCGTTGACATGAATCACACTTCCTGATTTCACGTACAGCATCCATATGCATCCGGGGCCAGTAATATCCAGCATTCATTACCTTTGCTACGACCATCCGTGGACCCGCGTGAAGACCACAAATGCCTTCATGAACCTCTCTGATTAAATAATTCGCGTCCTCGGCATCTACACATCGAAGTAGTGGGCCAATGAAGGAACGTCGGTATAAAATACCGTCAAGTATCTGGTAGTTCAAGGCTTTATGCTTTATCTTCTGGGCCGCTGCCTTTCCTTCAGGAAGTGCTCCGGATGACAAGTATGCTACAATGGGTGTCATCCAGGATTCTACTCCCGTTTGGATCATTAAAACCTGATGTTGCAGAACAGACGGGTGATCTAATACTTCGATGCGGATGTCTTTGGCAAAATGTTCGAAGTTTGTTGAAGCCAATTTACTGAGAGCATCTACCAATTTGTTTTCACTTCTCTTTATATGAATGACTTTGCAAGAAGAGAACTGGAGCATCAAATCCTTTGCCTATGACACATATGAAGCCATGATATCGTTTTTTGCTTCGTATGTGCCATTGATCTGTCCCGCAATCAACATGGAATCTACCCGGGCTTCCAGATATTTAACCGCAAGCTTTTTGGCTATCCGCAAACCCGCCAAGAAAGCTTCATAATCTGCCTCATTGTTGGTACTTTTGAAGTCCAGCTTTATGGCATATGTGAACTCATGGCCTTCGGGATTGACTAGCCTGAGGCCTGAGCCACATCCCTCGTTACTGGAAGCTCCGTCCGTAAATAAAGACCAAATTTGTCCTGCTTCCGGAGGTGCTTGGGGTTGTTGCTCAATCAAACATTCTTGTTCTTTGTGATGCGGGACCTCTGTCACGAAGTCCGCCAACACCCGCCATTTGATTGCTGGCCTACGTTTGTATTCTATTGCGTGTTCACCTAGCTCGATGGCCCATTTGGCCAGTCACCCAGACAATTAGGCTTACTGAGAACGTTTTTGAGCTTGTATCCAGTTAAAACATTGATGGGGTGCCCTTGAAAGTACCTGCGGAGGCGTCGGGCAGCATAGACCAGTGCCAAAACAAGTTTTTCAAGCATGGAGTACCTTGTTTCCGGGTCCGATAGTGTTCTGCTGGCGTAGTAGATCGGTGTTTGAACGTTCTTTCAATCTGTCAGAAGGACGGCCCCGATGGCAATGTCTGAGGCTGATAGGTATAATGTTAAAGGTTCCCCCGCGCAGGGTGCTGTTAACGTGGGCAGCTCCATCAAACATTTTTTAACCTCCAAAAAAGCTTGTTCTGCTTCCGCAGTCTAATTGAAATGTGCTTTTTTAAGGCAATTTCTTAGTGTTGAAATAAATGGGTGAGATTTGGCTGCATGGTTTGCCAAGAATCGATTCGAAGCAACCGAACGCCCATTGAGTGTCTGTACTTCTTTGAGGGAGGACGGGGAAGGCATGCGGGCTATAGCTTGAACTTTATCTGGATTAGCTTTGAAGCCCGCATCCGTGACAATCACACCCAGAAACGTTCCTTTTTCCATTCCAAATGAACACTTGGTTGGATTCAACTTCATGTTAATACTTTTTAAAGTTTCGAAAGTCTCTTCAATATCTCTCAACATCTGGTCTTCCTCGACACTTTTGATTACGAGATCGTCTATATACACCTCTAAGTTTCGACCAATTTGGTTTTTAAACGCTATGTCCATTAATCGTTGATATGTGGCTCCCGCATTCTTTAGTCCGAAAGACATCATTTTATAACAAAAGGTGCCTTGATCAGTGCGGAATGCTGTCTTGTCTTCATCTCCTGCGGCCATGCGCATTTGATGATAACCCTTGTAGGCGTCCAGGAAACACTTGAATATAAATGGTGCCACAACATCAACCTTGAGGTCAATCTCTGGTAAGGGATAACAATCCTTAGGACATGCTTTGTTTAGATCTTTGAAATCAATGCACATCCGCCACGCCCCATTGCTCTTGGGGACTATGACTGGGTTAGCAACCCATGTCTGATAGCGGATTGGGCGGATGATCCCGGCCTGTAAGAGGTCCTAGACTTGCTCGTTCATTGCTTTTGTCTGTTCCGGACCCATCTTACGTTGTTTCTGAACAATCGGCGTAAACAACGGATTTAACCTTAATTTGTGTTCTGCAATGTTCCGCGGGACAACAGTCATGTACGCGGGGCTGCCATGCGAATACGTCAACATTTTTTGATAATAACTGTTTCAAAAAAGTCCGTACTATCTCGGAAATAGCAGGTCCAATTGTTACAGTTTGATCGGGGAAATCTTTGTTTTGGGATCTTTCTGGGTTTTGAGCTCTCGGTTGCAAAACAATGTCGATTGACGTGAATTATTTCTATACCAGTGCTGGTCGGAACTCTTACTGCACCGTGTGCTGTGGACGGATGAGCATTGAAGTCACCAATTGCTTCTCGTCTGAGAATGATGTCATGTTTCGATATTGCAGGAAAAACCAAAAATTAGACCTCCTCGGTCCTCGAATGAATTCCGTCGCTTAAGGTAACTGGGAATGAAATTACCCCTCGCGGATGCATTATTTCCCCTCCAAATCCCGATACTGGAGCGTGAATGGGTTTCAATCTTTCTTTATCCTCTTCGTCAAGCTGATCAAAGAATTGTTCATACATGATATCTGATGTGCTGCCGTTGTCGAAGAAGACGTAGTGAGAACGATAGTGCCCGAAGAGGGCCGTGATGATTAGGGGATTCTTACTGTTCGGACCCTCTTTAATTCGAGGGAAGATCACTGGCTCATTCTTCCTACTGGAGCGTGAATGGGTTTCAATCTTTCTTTATCCTCTTCGTCAAGCTGATCAAAGAATTGATCATACATGATATCTGATGTGCTGCCGTTGTCGAAGAAGACGTAGTGAGAACGATAGTGCCCGAAGAGGGCCGTGATGATTAGGGGATTCTTACTGTTCGGACCCTCTTTAATTCGAGGGAAGATCACTGGCTCATTCTTCCCCTCCAAATCCCGATACTGGAGCGTGAATGGGTTTCAATCTTTCTTTATCCTCTTCGTCAAGCTGATCAAAGAATTGTTCATACATGATATCTGATGTGCTGCCGTTGTCGAAGAAGACGTAGTGAGAACGATAGTGCCCGAAGAGGGCCGTGATGATTAGGGGATTCTTACTGTTCGGACCCTCTTTAATTCGAGGGAAGATCACTGGCTCATTCTTCCACTCTTCATCATCAGATTCTTTTCTCTTATTCCCTGTATGGGACTCGCCTTGTATCATATGAACGTTCAAATCTTTAATTTGCTTCTTACTCGGGCCTTGGATGTCTCGAACGGGTGCTTTTCCATCGTTCGGTTTTCCATTGTTTACCAAGTGCCTGAGCTTTACGGATTTCACAGCCGTCTCTATTTCGTTTTTTAATGATCTACATTCATTCGTATTATGACCAATGTCGTCATGATACGAACAGTGTTTGGTAGCATCCAAGAACGATCTTCTTGTTAGTGGCTGTGGTTTTCTGAGTTTTATATTCTTTGTAGTGAGAATTTCAGCGGGAGTCTTTGAAAGAGGAGTCCAATTGTTGGGACCTCTGCTTGCGGGTCCTGCTTTGTTCTTGTTGCCTATAAGGGATCTTGCATCAAATGGTTTGGATACTTCCGCACTTGGCTGAAGCCTTGACCAGATAGGGCCTTTCGCCTGTCTATTAGGTCTTGGGTTATGAAATTCAACTTTAAATTTTTTGCTTCGGGTTACCATTCCTCAATGTCTTCTCAGTGTTAGCATACACTTTTGTCGCAGTCATAAGGTCGTCCCACTCTTTTGGCATTCCATCTCTGCCCGTAAGCGTGCGGACTAAATCGTTACATTTGACGTTTTGCGGAAGGCACCACGAAGCATGTCTTTACTGATTCCACCGATGTTCAAGCTCTCGTCATTGAACCTGGTGATAAAATCTTCTATGGACTCGTTTTTGCGGCGGACAACATCCAAAATTTCTGATTGATCTCGCGTATGTTTTTTCTGCTAGCTGAAGTGTTAGGAAAATTTTTTCACCAGATCGTCCCAACTGGAAACTTCACTGTGAGGTAACTTTTCAAACCACTCTCTCGCTGCCCCTGTTAGTGTCAATGCGAACATGTGACACCAATAGGGAAGCGTCCAACCACTAACACCTCCGACCGCAATAAAGTTTTGGAGTTGATCACTCAGATAAGTCATACCATTATATTTACCCACCGATGTAGGTATTTTAGCAATAACAGGAAAGGGTGTTGTGGCAATACTTGCTATGAACTTTGATTTTTCGGCGAAAGCCGCGGGGCGATATGGTTTAATAAAGTCTTGTTCCGCATTGCTATGGTATTCGGTATGGCGGATTACGTCATGCGGACGGCTACTTTTTACCTGATAACTCATCCTACTGTCCCCGGTATACATACTGTAATCTCCCGGGTGATAGGATGAATCGTAACCATCAAACTCGTCTAAGTAAGATGGCATTCGCATATTTATGCGAGGACGAGGACGTAGCCTCGGAAGTTCGCCAAACTCTGGTTTAGTCTGTTGACTGTAACGAGTTTGACTTCCTCGCACTGTTGGTGGAGGAGAAGGAGATCCCCTAGGGGATTCCTCATAATCCAAAGTGCGGGCGTGAAGTCGCTCGTTACGTTTTCTACGCTCGTATTCAGCCACCAAACTTTGTTGTTGCACGTGGAGCCACTCTTCAGGAGTTAAGGCTCCTCTGAATCTGGAATTACGTTGATGAGATCTCGCCACGTCAGAGTCGCCTGAATCATTTTCCAGATCCAACACTGACCGCTTTCGGCGAGTTTCCTCCGTAGTCCGTCGGAGGTTGCCCAAATTAGAACCTTCCGGTGCCGAAGCCCGTCCCTTATCAGGGGGGTGGTACCGGTTGGTACCGTGACGTTTTCTAGGGTAAAACCCCCAGGTATTACGTCAATGTTCCGTGATCCTGGAACTGTGACTCGCTCAAGAGTATGGCCACTTGGAGTCGTGATACGTGCAAAAACACTAAGACCCGGAGGTGCTTCTGTGTTAGTTACACGTGACTCAGTTGCAGGGGTTCCCGTCGACCCTACAGGATGTTTACTCATAACAAACGAACCAAAAAACCAACAAAAACAATTGCTGTTCTAACACAAATCACGGATGGCGCCAATGAAGAAGCACGGATCCACTCCCCGGGTATGTGTCCTGGATCCAATGAGTCCACAGGGTACTATACGATAACTACTATCACGATATGAGTAAGGCTTCCTAAAGTCCAGTGACCGGAACCTGCAAAACAGACACCATGAGTCTCGTTACAGGAAGGGCAAGAGGGGGGGTCTTCCTGTAACCACCCTCCGGCGTGAGAATCAGTAACGTTCGTAATGGAGAAAGTACTGAAGTATCAAGACTAAGTGTTGTCAGAATATGGGTGAGTAAATGAATACCTTATGATGATTGAGAGGGTATTTATAGCTGAAGGATGATGGAAGATGATTGGGGCAGCTGTCCTCTTCTAGAAGATCTTTGGTAACCGCTTTGACACGTGTCCTCATGTGATAGGTTGGGCTATACGTCTCATGTGCATGAGTATAACAACCTGGACAGGCGTCACAAGCTGATAGGATGGATCGCGCCCTGGCCATGTGCACGGTTATAACAACCTGGCCAGGTGTCCTTTGTTCATTGGTTAGTATGTTACGTATTCCCCAAGTAAGAATCATGAGCATTCTTCTAGAGAGTACTTGAGTGGTGACAGTTGTCCCGCTGGCATTGTCCTCCAGTTGTTTTACGTGGACAGATGTCTTGTCTTGCGGATGACTTTTGAGGACGCCCGGATGCTTCCGCACGTGTTATGAGGACGTTCCTCCTCTATTGTGATATGCGGGTGATCCATATGTCCCGCGGGTGGCTTATAAGTACATTACCTATGACCCGCGGATGGTACTTAAGGGTATTTGGGTCTTTTTGGTACCCTACCTCAACAAAAGCATTACTACCTTTGATGGTGTATATATATAAACGGTAAGAATTTTAGTGTTACAATCATTTTAATGCAGTTATTTATTCATTACCTATAGATATTAACGTAGTTGTTAGAATAAGGAAATTAAATTATTGTTAACATTCATTTTGCATATTTAGTTTCTAATAATCTGGAGAATTTTGATTAAGCTATGCTCGTGAGTGCTCATCAAAAGATAGATTTGCATGCAAACAAAGTAGGTGATTAAGTGTATAGTTTGTATTAGGGGTTTTCTAAGGAAGCCGCCTCTTTATACTAAAAAAAAACACCAATATGCTTCGTATAGGGCTATACGGGGCGTATAAGTCCCCATATATGCTTTGTATAGCCCTATACGGGTGTATAGCGCCCCTTGTATTGCTTTCTATAGGACGTATAGGGGTGTAAGGTGTCTCTAATAGGACCCTTACAATTTTCCTTAACCTACTAATTCAAAAAAAATCTACCTAACAAGATCAGTCTATATTAATAAACCAGACTAGAAAAATCAATACTAGTGTATGTATTACACGTGTTGTGAATGATGTGAAAATGAAATATGTATCTAATTATTGAAATTCTTTCGCTCCTTGTGATGGGAGTTCAGTGTCTAGCCTAACAAAAAAAAGTGACAAACATAAAGTTACGAGTTACAA
The DNA here is from genome assembly GCF_021521415.1 of Bidens hawaiensis. NCBI lineage: Eukaryota > Viridiplantae > Streptophyta > Magnoliopsida > Asterales > Asteraceae > Bidens > Bidens hawaiensis. The sequence goes on from NW_027494306.1 coordinate 288,032, forward strand.
AGAAATGTTATAGTACGGTATCAATTTGATACTAGTAGCGAAAATACCAAAAAAAGTACCGAATTGACTAGTATTGACATGAGAAAACATAAAACAGAATACAAATACCACTAATAATGTTGTTCGAGCGGTATTAGATCAATACAAGTTATTTGTATTATGAATTAAAAAAAAGTTTATTTATAATGGTTTGATTTATGAAAAATTTTGTCTCGTCAAACTACGAAAATAAAGTTGTGATATCACCCAAAAGGATTCGACACGTATTCTATGATGATCAAAACCGTACAATTAAATGGATACTAATAGATTCTCTCAGATATGACACAAGTACCGATGTTTTTCAATCGCTAAAGGACCGGTACATCATCATAACGGTACTTGATATAAGTTATGATACTTATAAAAATGATTATTTCAAGCTAAAGGACTTGATATAATTTATGATACTTATAAAGGACCGTTACACCGGCTCAACTCGTTTAATGTCACGAACTAAAAAGTTGTAATTAAGCTCGGCTTGTAAAAAGCTAGAGCCAAGTTAGCCAACTCATGTAGTCATGCCTTTTAAAAAAACTTTCATTTTAAACTTTACAAATAATAATAATAATAATAATAATAATAATAATAATAATAATAATAATAATAAAACGAAACTCGTGTGCATCACATTAACTATTAATTATTTTAATTATGTGTAACAGTAATATTTTCAAAGGTTGTTTTAAATCACCAAATAATTCTTAACATAAGATGTATTGGATTCATGTTAGGCTCATAAAAGAAAACAATATCCATACCAGGTAATATAGCAAGAATCAAGCACGCCATATTTCATACATTAACCTGCAACAAATAAATTACCATATAAAAATAAACCCAAAGATAAACAACCCCTACAACTACTAATCTGAAGTTGTAAAAGCAAAAATAAACAAAAAATAGTGAACATTTTATTAGGCAGCTTATGTGCAGCATATAAAAAACTATACTTATGTAGATATTTGAGCAGCCCCATCACTCAAAGATATAAATATTCTCTTAATATCTTAAATCTTTTTGTTTTGAAAATGATAGTCAAGTGCCAATTACATGGTATTCATATAGGAACATGATTATAATCTTCCTTTATGACAACCACATATTAGAAAAAATAGAGTATATTGCACATGCTAATCATACGAGACATTAATCAACACAAAATAAAGTTGACTGCATTTAATTCATAATCCCACCTTGTTCGCAGCCATAACTATGCTCGTATAAGCTAATTCTAATTAGCAAACTCGCAGGGACGGAATAGGTAACCTGAAACAGGTGCATTGAACTAATAATTTAACAACAAATTCTTGCATTTGAGAATAATAGTACTTGGGTTCCATGAGTTGAGTGGTATTTGGTAGATTAAGAACTCAGTGAACACGAAGGAGTGAGAAGAGGGTTTGTAGAAATATGATGGAGAATGAGTAAATGTTGAAAAGTAAAGCAAAAATGCATTTTAAGTATGCATAAAAAAGCATGAAGTTGAATCTCTATTGGTAAACATGAAAATGTTAGAAAAAGTGAAGTCCTAGTCAAAAAATGTAAGGTCAAGTCCCCCTATATAAGTTAAAACCTTATTGATTGTAACAAAAGAGAAAAACGGATTTTGAAAGAATAAATTGAAGTTATTTGAAGGATGACTGCATATAAGAAGAACTTGTGAAGTTTTTAGGGTAGCCACTTTATTACTTATTTGGTGTAAAGTTTAGAAAAGGTTTGAATGATAGATATGTGCATGCCAACATAAATAGTTGACCAAAAAGTAAAATTTATAGGAGTTGGAAACCTCAAACTCATTTGAGGTTTTATATATGTGGTCAATTCAAATATGAATTTATGAAAAGACAAATGAGATTAATGATAATGATGAATTTCAAATCTGTGTTTTAAAGTAACTTTAAGAAAGAATGCAAAATTGATATAATTTTATAAAACAAAACCTTTTATAAATCTAGATCAAAAAATTTATTGAATAACAGATAGTTTTTCAAACAACCGAGTTTCCAGTTCGAGTATTTCATGTACCGAAAAATGGAAAACTGAGCCAAACCTTTAAAAACCGAAAAAACCGGTTTATGTTATTGAGTTTAATAAAAGACAAAAAAAATTGAAACCGAACAAAACTGGTGAAAATTGAAAACCAAACGGATTTAGTAACCCAAAAACCAAACTTTGTTTAAACATATTAAGATAATTACTTGAGCTAAGGAACCAACGATCAACATGCCAAGCAAGAGGAGAAGCCATATGAGCATGAAAATACCAAATATTGCATTACGGGTCAACTCGAAACATCTCAGGATCAAAGCTAGAATACTCGAAATCAAAATATTTTAAAAAATAAATCCCTTTTTTATTTAATAACAAATACTTTATGTTTTTTCAAACATCCAAGTTTCCGGTTCAGTTTCGATAGAGAGAATATAAATAAGACGTCTAAACAAAACTTCAGTCTAAAAATATATTTAATGATTATATAATGAGTGTAACAAAACAAAAAAGGCAGATTTTGATTGAGAAAGATATATCAGTTGTAAAGCTATTTTAAGAAAACTGAATATATAAATAAAGTTTGAAGTATTATAAGGGTCATACCTTTAATTTGAACTGAACCAAACCTTTAAAAACTGTAAAATACCAGTTTTTGTTATTGAATTTTTGTTTTATAAATTTATTAAAAGAGTGAAAAAACCAAACCAAACTCATTGTGAAAATCGAAAACCGAACAATTTTAGTAACCCAAAAACCAAACTTTATATAAACATATAAAGATAATTATTTGAGCAAGGGAACCAACGATCAACATCCCAAGCATGAGAAGAAGCCATATGAGCATAAAAAGTACTAAACATCGCTTAATGAGTCAACTTTAAACGTCTCAGAATCAAAGCTAGAGTTCATGAAATCAAAATATTTAAAAATATAAATCTATTTTTATTGAATAACAGATAGTTTATGGTTTTTCTAACAACTGAGTTTCCGATTTGGTTTCGGTAGTTCATGTACCCGAAACTGGAAAACTGAACCAAACCTTAAAAAACCAAAAAAACAGTTTTTGTTATTAAGTTTATGAACCAAACTCGTTGTGAAAATCGAAAACCGAACGCTTTTTGTAACCCAAAAACCAAACTTTGTATAAGGATATAAAGATAATTACTTGAGCTAGGGAACCAACGATCAACATCCCAAGCAAGAAGATGAGCCATATGAGCATATAACATTACGTTACGGGTCAACTCGACACGTCTCGGAATCAAAGCTAGAATTCCTGAAATCAAGATTTTAAAAAATATAAAGCGCTTTTTTATTGAACAACAGATAGATTTTCAAATAACCGAGTTTCCGGTTCGGTTTCGGTATTTCATGTACCGAAAACTGAACCAAAACTATAAAAACGTAAAAAAGTTTTTGTTATTGAATTTTTGTTTTACAATTACAAATTCAAAGTAAGGGTTTTATTTTTTTTTCAAATGAGAGAGCAAATGTTACTAATGGTTTTGATAATTCCAACCCAAATACGCTTCTGGCAGTTATCTCATTGTTCTTTACACCCTTTGCAAATGTCTAATAATACAAATCAATAAATTATAAAGAAAATTAAGTTGGTGAAAAGTATTCAGATCTCAAACATAAATATATTTTTACTTACGTATTTTGAATGATAAGGGAGCCTAAATATGAAATGTTCGATGGTGATGGCTTTTACATAATGGCATCCAACGTAACACCACTCAGTTAGGGTTTGACCGATTCATCAGATGAGCATCGCATTTGGTTGTTTGTGAAGTCTATAAAAAAGTGAAAGAAAAGAAAGTCATAACATAATAATCAAAGTAATGATACTAATTAATTTCAATAAATTTTAACAAATGAACCAGATATGAAATTTGACCAAATACTAATACCATATAATTATGTGTTCGTCAAGTTAGAATTTGACCAATTCATTGTATGAGTATTCGGTTTTAGTTGTTTGTCAAACCTATAAAAAAAGTTAAACAAAAGAAAGTCATAACAGAATCAAAGTGTTGACACTAATTCATTTAAAAAATAATTAACAAATAAAGCAGATCTAAAGTTTGAAGAATGAGCCGTACCTTGAAATCAAGGGAACATTCGTCAAGTAAATGAAACGTAGGTTATTCGAGAAGCCAAGGTTTATTTGACGGAGAGAAATATGGCAGTAGCATAGATGAACGGCGATTATTTTAGGGTTTCTGGAGAAGAAAGAAAAGAGGCAGAGAAGAGAACATTGGAGGCGATAGGTTGGTGATATGTTTTAGGGTTTCTGAAAATTGAATGTATTGATGAACCGGATAATGGATTAATGAACCGGATTCTTTTTTACCATAGCTTAAAAACTGACACATAAGCAAATTGAATATATGAGTGACACATTAGCAACTTTAAGGAGAAGTGGACAAGTGGCCTAAAAGATTGTCTTTTATTATATAGGGGGATTTAGCTTATTTTCATTTTATAAATAGCAAGGTATGGATGTGTACTTGTTAAACCACTTTCAAAACTATAAAACACACTCCAAAACACAATTAAGCTTAAACCGACAACAAATGGAAACTAATGACGACGTTGTTATGGTGATCGAAACAACAAGATGCCCCGCTGTTTGGGTTCATTACAATTTGTGTCTCATGACCGACTCACAGGAGATGGCTTGTTGCAAATATTGCTCGAAGTTTCTTAAAGTAGGGTCCAACTCGACATTACGAAAACATACGAATAAGTATTGTCGAGAGAAAAGAAGTTTGGATGCTAAAAAAGCGGAAGTGGGAGAGTCGTCCGACTCTACAACCCAAGCATCTACCACCGGTGACAACGCTTAATCGTTGTAGAACGCCGGATTAAAACGACGGACTTTGTTTTTTTAGTTTTAGTTGTTATGTTTAGTATCGTTTATGTTTTAATAATGTTTGTAATAGTTATTGTTTTAAAAAATAAAATGTTCGTCGTTATTAAAAAAGTAACAAAAAATTAATCATGACTAACAAAAGTAGTTATAATTAAACAAATCAAGACTAAATATTAGTTGAACTTGTTACAAATAATTATACTAAAACAAATAAAAAACACAAATTACAACTCTTCTTCGTCTTCATTCTCGTCTTCACTCTCGTCTTCGTTATCGAAAGAAACCCCGTCCTTCGCCTTCTCATCATGAACAGGACGCTCTATTGGTATTTCGTATTAAAAGTTCGCCTTGTGTTGTACACGATCCACCGCATCCAAATGGTCCTTTAGGCAAATGCAAACCTCTAGAGACTCGGGAGTTAATTTTGTTCTTCGCATAGATAACACCCTCCCACTAAGAGAAAAAACCGATTCGCAAGCAACCGTTGAGGCTTGTACGGCAAGCAAATCACGAGCCATGGCGGATAGAATGGGAAATTCGTTTTGTTTTCCTTTCCACCAAGCCAACAAATCAATAGAGCGAATTTCTTCGACCGTTGCGCCCTCAACATAGTTTGCTCCACTATATCGACCAAGTTCGCTAGTTGGTGTGTTTCCTCTTTGCCTCTTAGATGCCGATTCACGAACCGCATTCATCAAGTTTATAAGTGGGTCATTGCACGGACTACTAGTTGGTTTTTTCACAAAAAACGATCTCGTGCTTGGACCATACATTTGAAAATAATGGTCATAAAGGTCTTGAAGGTTTTTGTTGAACTTTTCCTTCACTTCCGTCGACAACTTCGGGTAGATCTCGTGCATACCCAAGTTGTCGAATATTTCCTCAATCGTTGTCTCAACCCCATGAACATTCCAATAGGGGCTTAATGTGGCGGCACAAGTAAAGACCGGCGGTATGTTTTCAAAATATTTTAAGAACTTTTCCTTCATCACCGCAACAATATTCTTGAAGATTTTGTTCTTCTCCGCAAAGTTTTTAAAAGTGCAAGACATGTAGTACAATTCTTGCAAAACCCAACAACTAGTAGGATAATAGACTCCCAATAACTTTGTTGTTGAGTTTTTGAACACGTCAAGATACCCCAACAAAAAACCGACATTCACCCAAACACTGTCCGGAAGCATATCGGCCTCGTGTTCATCAACAAGATTGGTATGAAAAGATTGTAAAGTTTGGCGTTGGGCAAAAGCACACTTTAGCATATGACAAGTTGAGTTCCAATGGGTTGGAACGTCCCAATTTGGCCCAAAATACATTCTTTCAACCGACTTGCAATAGTTCTTATATTCAAGATGTCTTCTTTTACCACTTTTGAAGACATCTTGTAACATAAGTCTAAATAATTTTAAATCCTCACAAATGTTTTCATTGTCGAGACCTTTTTGAACAACCAAGTTGATGATATGTGCAACACATCGAACATGAAAAAAATCCCCGAAACAAGGTGGTGAATATTTAATGATAAATTTTTCGGCCGCCTTAGTATTGTTTGAAGCATTGTCAAACGAAATCGAAAATATTTTATTTCTCAAGTTGAAAGTCGTTATAACTTCATCAAGTAATTCAAACAATTTTTCGGCGGTATGTGGGAACGGGAATTTTCAAAAGCGATTGCGCGTTTCATCAATTGCCATGTCACCGGATCAACCCAATGAGCGGTGACACATATGTATGATTCGGGCAACCCGTGTGGTGCCGACCAAACATCGGTAGTTAAACTGACCATCACTTGTAAAGAATGAAAAAACTCGATTAACTCTTTTTTAGCACACTCCCACAACTTGATACAATGACGTCTTAAGGTAGTACGACTTACATGTGTGTATCACAGTTGGAGAGTGTCACACCCCGGTCGTAATTGGCGGAAAAACCGAGGCGTGGCGACGGGGTCGTGATTGATTGAGCACAATAGATTTAAAAGTCTAAATGCATAAATTTAAAACATGTCAACATTTCAACAATTCAACAGGTAGCAAATTCATTCCATTACAACGGATAATGCTAACATCAATCCTAAATGTCTTCCATCTAAGGCCTCTATCAGCTATTTGCTACTTCCCGCTTCACTTCCTGAAAACATGTAACAAAAACGTCAACTACATAAAGTAGATGAGTGAATTCATAGGTTTAAGGAAAAAGGGATTATACACAAGCATACTAGACTAAGTTGTAGGGGTTTATGTATAGGGTGTACCATCGGCTAACCCACCACTCCTACAACTTATCCTACCATGCTTGGGTATAAAGCCCGGTTTTGAAAAGGTTTGTAAGACAAGACAAGCGTACCAGACTAGGTTGTAGGGGTTTATACATAGGGTGTACCATCGGCTAACCCCCCCCCACTCCTACAACCCACTCTGCTAAGCTTATTTATTTTTATAAATCCAAGGTATAAAGATAGGTCAACTAATAATGTAGTGATAAGCCCTACACAAGCATACTAGGCTAAGTTGTAGGGGTTTATGTATAGGGTGTACCATCGGCTAACCCACCACTCCTACAACATATCCTACTATGCGTGGGTATGCTTATCAACTCAACCAAGACTGCAAGAGTTATGTATAATAATCCCATGTATTGTTCCCATGCATACAGGTGTAATGATATCAAGGATATATGTATAAAGATACCAAAGAATCATATGTAACCATGTCTTGATGATAATGGTGATAATGCATAATGATCACACGAGACCTGACATCAACCCACACAAGACCACACGATGCTACTTGATTTCCATGATGGTAACCCAAATCGATCACTTTGGATACCATGAGAGAATTCTAAAGCGTCCACTTTAGTATCTCTTGGATTCCTAATCGATCACTTAGGAAATCCTTCGGATTCTTAATCGAACACTTTAAGAACCCCATAGGTCACGTGTATTCTAAATCGAACACTTTAGAATCCCACATCTAGTGACGGCCTGTCTACCAATCGACCACTTGGAGACCAAACATATGCACTAGTATGACCTATACTGCCTATGTTCACACGACCACTAGACTGTCCAATGAATGATGTGTTTTCATGATAATGTATAACGGGCATATGACTTTGATTTCCAAAGTCCAATGTTCCCTAAGCGATCAATGATTCCCATGTTTACTCCAGAATAACTGATTAGACATACACAACTTCCGAGAAAGTTAAGGTATGAGTAACCTGCCATGATTACTTGTTTTTCCCCAATATTCATTGTTTGCAAAAGATTTGCCAAGAATGTCTATGATAAAGAATGTTTGAATAAATGAGTTTTGTCAAAACGTGTACAGTTACCATGTTTCCATCCCAATGATCTGAAAAGCTTAAAAGAAAAGGGGGCTATGAACTCACCTTGTTGGCTAAGTATGGTTGCTAGGGTGGTCGAGTGCTGCCAAACGTCGATCCTCTAAGTCTAGACAAGGACATAATAGGTTAACAACACGCTTTAAGTCTAAGAGTATAAGCCTACGCGACCTCGAGCAAAAACCAAGTTTTAAAGTTGAAAACAAGCTGATTCTGGCACATTCGGTCGAATAAGGGCAGGTTCGATCGAATCAGCTACTTGTTCGGTCGAATATGGCACTGGTTCGGTCAAAAGGGGCTGGGAAGAACAAGTTCAGTCGATTGAGGACTCGTTCGGTCGAGTAGGATGTACATTCGGTTGAATACAATCGTATTCGGTCGAATGTATATTCTGATCCGGTTAGTCTGTTCGTTTGCCCACTGGTTCGACCGAATGGTCTCTTGTTCGACCGAATAGGAGATGGTTCGACCGAATGGTCAGGTTCGATTGGTCTATTCGACCGAATAGACCTATTCGACTCCTTCAAGCCGGATGACGGAGAAACCTACGGGATTTTGACGATTTTCATGATTTTTCGCCCAAAATCAATGTTTTATACATGGAAATGCTCGGAATCCATAGGGCTATTGATTCCTAACGTTTATAACAACAAAAGTATGCTTTTTGACACCAAAAATGACGATTTTTGACCAAGAACACACTTGAAACAAAAGTTGGGGTTTTTGCTCGATTCGGGGCCAGATTTGATGATAAAAACGTATGATTTTCAAGAAGATCTTACCAAAAACAACAATAAACAGATTGGTGAACTCGAATTTTGGATTGAATAACTTTTTCTCACTACTCTCTCTCTAGAATTGGGGTGCTTGGGTGTGGAAGAGATGAAAGAAAAATGGTGGAGTTTGTTCTTGCACTACGCTTATATACTTGGTTCTATCGGGTTCGGGTTTCGGTTACCTACGGGTCAAGGCTAGCTGAGTTCATAAGTTTTAACGAGCTAGAACTTTCCAGTAAAAATTTTTATAAAAATCATTTTTCAAGTAATCGCTTGGAATCTTTTTAAATAAAAACCTTTTATTTTTCGAAAACACAAAAAAAATTAATATTTTTCAAACATAAAAGTTCTTTTTATGAAATAACATTTTTAGCTGAAATAAACAGATTTTCCAATGATATGGATTCCGAACTTATCGTCCAGAACCCAAAGTGTATAGTTTCTGATGATTTCTTGATTTTAGTTTACCAGTCAAATTCCAGGGCGTTACATCCTCCCCAACTTAGAGGAATTTCGTCCCGAAATTTAGATTTTTAGTATACTTGATGCAACGATGATTAAGATTACATGATCCCATGATGACCACTATGCGCCACTACTTCTAATATTCGTCTCAGATACCACCCAAATCAAGCTGAAGGGGCTTATATATAGGGTGTACCGGCGGCTAACCCACCACTCCTTCAACCTTACTTGAGTGTTTCCTTCGACACCTATTAGGTCAATGACACACAGGACGACACACTATTTTCCACTACAAAGCATCACCCTCAAGCTTTACATCAGACATATTCATTTCGGATTGAAGGGGTTTATATATAGGGTGTACCAGCGGCTAACCCACCACTCCTTCAATCTTCTGTGAATAATTCCCTCAATAATTCTTGAATTTAATATCTCACAGCTGCCACGCTAACTATAAGTCCCTAATTCCAAGTTTCGCTTCAGACATATTCAACTCGTGCTGAAGGGGTTTATATATAGGGTGTACCAGCGGCTAACCCACCACTCCTTCAACCTTTGTCGAATAATTCCCTACACGAACCTTGAGTTCACGACTCCTAGTTGCACAATAGCATATTGCTTATACACATATACACCTGTGACCTTGATGCAATTATATTCCGGACTATAATTACGAGCTCACCTTGTATCAATGTATAAACTCTATTGCGTGCGGCTAGAAAATTTTGACACGACACCACACACATGCACACAACCATGCTCCATGAATGCTAGAATGATGACAAATTTTGGCTTAAATGATGTATAAATTCCCCAAGGTTTATATGATTGAGTAGATATGACTTGTGCTTTCCAGCATGAGCCCTGAGTAGCCAAAATTTGTGGATGCAAATAAAAGAATACTTATAAGCATAACAAGGCAACATGATATTCATTGAATAACACAGTTATTTGATACATGCTGCAAATTTATATTGACTTCTAGACAATTAGATTACAAGAATATAGACTAAGAGAACAGATGAGGGTATTTCTCCTTCATCTGATCTTCGCGTTCCCATGTAAACTCGGGTCCGCGTTTGTTATTCCATCAAACTTTCACAAGCGGTATGCGGCTACGCTTGGTCTTCTTGACCTCGCGATCCATGATCTCGACGGGTTCTTCAACGAAAAGCAGATTGTCGCTAAATCGAACCTCGTCGACGGGAATGTGAAGGGCCTCGTCAACAAGACACTTCTTTAATTGCGAAACATGAAAAACGTTGTGAACTCTACTGAGTTCCGGTGGCAGCTCAAGACGATAGGCAACTGGTCCGATCCTTTCAAGGATTTTGAATGGTCCAACATACCTAGGAGCGAACTTTCACTTCTTCCCGAAACGGACTATGCCCTTCCAGGGGGAAACTTTCAGCATGACACGGTCACCAACTTGAAACTCGAGTGGCTTGCGTCGTTTGTCGGCGTAGTACTTATGCCGGCAACGAGCGTCTTTGAGTCGCTGTTGAATGAAAGCAATTTGATCGGTTGTCTCCTGTATTAGTTCGGGGCCGATGATCTGTGAATCCCCGGTCTCGGACCAACACAAGGGAGAGCGACACTTGCGGCCGTAAAGAGCTTCAAACGGTGCGCATTTAATGGTAGCGTGGTAACTATTGTTGTAAGAAAATTCTGCCAGTGGCAGATGAGCTTCCCAACTACTACCGAAATCGAGGATACAAGCTCTCAACAAGTCTTCTAGGGTTTGTATGGTCTTCTCGCTCTGCCCATCAGTTTCTGGATGATAGGAAGAGCTAAGCTTCACACTTGTCCCAAAGGCCTTTTGCAAAGATTTCCAGAACCTGGAAGAAAAACTGCTGTCACGATCAGACGTGATGCCCTTAGGCACACCGTGACGGGAAACGATCTCACGAATGTATACCCGCGCCAACTTTTCCGTAGTGTAGTCTTCACGAACCGGGATAAAGTGGGCGGATTTTGTTAGAATGTCCACAATAACCCAAATTGAGTCATGACCGCTAGGCGTCCGTGGTAGCTTGGTGAAATCCATAGCTAACTCTTCCCACTTCCACTGAGGAATAATAGGTTGTTGAAGTAGCCCAGACGGCCTTTGATGCTCTGTCTTGACTCGCGAACAAGTCAAACATCTCATCACGTACGAAGCGATATCTTTCTTCATCCCGGGCCACCAATAATGGGGTTTAAGATCTTGATACAACTTGTTGCTGCCTGGATGAATCGAGTATCTGGACTTGTGGGCTTCATTTAGAATAACCGTCCGAAGAGGCTCAGAGTTCGGGATCCACGCTCGGTCAAGAAAATAGAGGATGCCGTCTGACTTGGTTTCGAATTTCTGCTCGGCTCCACAAGACAAAACGCCCTTGAGATCACCATTCACAAGCGCTTGATTCTGAGCTTCACGAATTAAGGAAGGAAGGTTGGATTGAATCCGAATAGAGTACAGCTGGGTCCTTTCTTTACGACTCAATGCGTCCGCCACCACATTAGCCTTTCCCGGGTGGTAGCGAATTTCACAATCGTAATCGCTGAGAAGTTCGACCCAGCGTCGCTGCCTCATGTTCAACTCTTTCTGATTGAGGATGTGTTGTAAGCTCTTGTGATCGGTAAAAATGACACACTTCGTACCGTACAGGTAATGTCTCCAGATTTTTAGGGCAAACACCACTGCACCCAGCTCCAGGTCATGTGTGGCGTAGTTCTTCTCGTGCACCTTGAGTTGTCGAGAAGCGTAAGCGATGACCTTCCCTCGTTGCATTAAAACGCAACCGAGGCCCTGATTCGAAGCATCGCAATAAACGGTAAAGTCATCGTCACCCTCCGGAAGTGATAGAATCGGTGCTTGGCAAAGCTTATTCTTCAGAGTTTGGAAAGCTTCCTCTTGATCTTGTCCCCACACGAAAGGTTCCCCTTTCTGGGTCAAAGTGGTTAAAGGCAAGGCAATCCTGGAGAAGTTTGAGATAAATCGGCGGTAGTAACCGGCCAGACCAAGAAATGAACGGATTTCGGTAGGTGTTTTAGGCGCTACCCAATTTCTGATGGCTTCTATCTTGGAAGGGTCGATGTGAATGCCGTCGACATTGATGACATGTCCCAAGAATTGAACTTCCCTTAGCCAAAATTCACACTTGGAGAACTTGGCATATAGTTGCTCTTTCCTGAGAAGCTCCAAAATAAGCCTGAGATGAAGCTCATGATCGGTCCTCGAACGAGAATAAATGAGAATATCGTCTATGAAAACAATGACAAACTGATCAAGATATGGACGGCAGACGCGATTCATCAGATCCATGAAGATGGTGGGAGCATTGGTCATTCCAAAAGGCATAACCATGAACTCGTAATGACCATAACGAGTTCGGAACGCAGTTTTCGGGATATCCTCTTCCAGAACACGCAACTGATGGTAACCAGAACGCAGATCGATCTTAGAGAAAAACGTAGCACCCTGGAGCTGATCAAAGAGATCATCAATTCTCGGTAACGGGTACCGATTTTTGATGGTGAGTTTATTAAGCTCCCGGTAGTCAATGCACATACGGAAAGTCCCGTCCTTCTTTTTGACGAAGAGTACTGGGGCTCCCCATGGAGACGAGCTAGGGCGAATGAATCCCTTGCTAAGAAGTTCTTGAAGCTGATTTGATAGTTCTTGAAGTTCCGACGGAGCTAGACGATACGGTGACTTAGCAATAGGGAGAGCACCAGGAATAAGATCGATACGAAATTCCACCTGCCTGCTAGGAGGAAGTCCAGGCAGATCTTCGGGAAAAACATCAGAAATTCACGCACAACAGGAAAGTCCTGCAGTCTCTTGTCTTCGGATTCCTTGAGAGTAACATGAGCTAGAAATGCGGGATACTTCTTTCGAAGGTACCGACTGACCTTTAAGCAAGAGACGATCCTTAGGCATCCACCCGATTTTTCGCCTTCCCCTTGGAGGATTTGCCCTTATCCTGATGCAGAACACCAGACTTGAGCTGTTCCCTGGTCAGACGGGCAGTGAGATCGATCGCTGCCTTAAGTGTAGTGGGGTCAACTCCAACCGCAATGCCCCTCATGGAGTCCGGAAGACCGCTGATGTATTGCTCGACAGCGCGAGAAGCTGGGGTAACCATAGGGCTATTGATTCCTAACGTTTTCATGATTTTTCATGATTTTTCATGATTTTTCATGATTTTGACGATTTTCATGATTTTTCGCCCAAAATCAATGTTTTATACATGGAAATGCTCGGAATCCATAGGGCTATTGATTCCTAACGTTTATAACAACAAAAGTATGTTTTTTGACACCAAAAATGACGATTTTTGACCAAGAACACACTTGAAACAAAAGTTGGGGTTTTTGCTCGATTCGGGGCCAGATTTGATGATAAAAACGTATGATTTTCAAGAAGATCTTACCAAAAACAACAATAAACAGATTGGTGTACTCGAATTTTGGATTGAATAACTTTCTCTCACTACTCTCTCTCTAGAATTGGGGTGCTTGGGTGTGGAAGAGATGAAAGAAAAATGGTGGAGTTTGTTCTTGCACTACGCTTATATACTTGGTTCTATCGGGTTCGGGTTTCGGTTACCTACGGGTCAAGGCTAGCTGAGTTCATAAGTTTTAACGAGCTAGAACTTTCCAGTAAAAATTTTTATAAAAATCATTTTTCAAGTAATCGCTTGGAATCTTTTTAAATAAAAACCTTTTATTTTTCGAAAACACAAAAAAAATTAATATTTTTCAAACATAAAAGTTCTTTTTATGAAATAACATTTTTAGCTGAAATAAACAGATTTTCCAATTATATGGATTCCGAACTTATCGTCCAGAACCCAAAGTGTATAGTTTCCGATGATTTCTTGATTTTAGTTTACCAGTCAAATTCCAGGGCGTTACAGAGAGTTTCTCGAATCAACGACGTCAAATCCGGGTCATCAAAGTGGTTAAACTGAAAACCTCGTTGAATAACGAACTTTTCCATTCTATATTGAACTTGAGTCGTGTTGTAACGAAATAGTGTACCATCTTTACCCAAGTCAATTTGATCGGTCGCGCCAATCCCTTTCAACGCCTTGCAATATGGCTTCTCGATGTGCTTTCTCAAAGTGGAGTTGGGATCGTGCTTTAATTGTGCTCCACATGATAACCTTCGTCATTCACAACCAAATCCCAATTTTTCCATATGTCTTGGTTGCGGTTATGGTTGACTACCGTAACAACATTTGGGTCCTCTGTAGCAGGAACGAGTTCAGTAAAAACACTCTTCTTAGCCTTCTTGTTAGTTTTTTTGATGGGTGCCATAATAATATTTAGTTGGATGGTCGGGTAACGGGTTTGCTAAAGGAGAAGTATTTTAGTTTGTTTTTGAGTTTGGTGGTGAAACAAGTAATGGAAAACAACTTATATATAGTTTTTGGGCTACAAAAACCGGTTCCAACGGCTATATTACCGTTGGAACCGGTTCCAACGGCTCTTTTGTTTCTCAAAAACCGATTCCAACGGCTATATTACCGTTGGAACCGGTTCCAACGGCTAGTTTGACCTGTGTTTGACTTAAAAAAAAAAACCCACCGGAACTGGTTTTTTCGGGTAGGAACCGAACCGAGTACAAATAGGAACCGGGTTGGAACCGATGGGGAAATACAAATAGGGGAACCGGGTATGATTTTCGGGTACAAAAATACCCAAACCGGGTATTGGGTCCATCGGGTAGGAACTGGAACCGGTTCCGGGTCGGTTCCATCGGGTAGGTTCCGGAACCGGTTTTTTTGTGCACGTCTCTCTCTCTCTCTCTATATATATATAAATATATATATATATATATATATATATATATATATATATATATATATATATATATATATCTTAAAAGAGACATCAAGGACAAAGCTTGATGATAAGTCGGGGAACTGCTATTATTGTGAGAGCTTGGTTGATAAACCTAAAATCCTAATATAACCGTGGGCCAAAGGAAGTATTAATATTAATGAATCATCTTTAAAATGGAAACAACAACAATGGTGTATAAACGGATTGTTGATGTTAATCCACTAAAATTGGTTGATTACAAAATTGTATAATTTTTCAAGAGTTATACGGGTTAATACATGGTCATTCAAGGTTAATCTTTTATAACTTAACTAATCTTAATTGATATTTTAAATATATTACAAAGGTTATTTTTACTAAAATATCACAGACAATTCACTTAGTAATTTAAAGGGCTGTCTCACTTTAAAGTAAGTTATCTTATGAATACTTAATAAACCAGCTTGCTTACATAAAATGATGTTTTTGTGGAGATCATGAAGTTATGCATATCTCTTTCTTTAACGATCATGGAATAACATGAGTTAGGAATAAGGTGTATTTACCAAAGTAAGTTCACTTTAACGATCATGGAATAACATGAGTTAGGAATTAGGCTTTAGATCTGATATCTTAAGGTATTTATCGAACTACATGAGGAAGTGTTCGTGTTACAGCCTCATGGCTTTTAATATCCTGATTATCCGGACCGAGTTTATCGCTTAAACAAGGCCCTGTATGGTCTACATCAAGCCCCGAGAGCTTGGTATGGCACGCTTGCCGACCATCTGACTAATAACGGCTTCAAACAAGGGACTATTGACTGCACTTTATTCTATATAAACATTGGTGATGATCTTCTCCTCGTTCAGATTTGTGTCGACGACATTATCTTTGGGTCAACAAATGACAAGTTATGTAAGGAATTCGAGAAGTCAATGCAAACAAAGTTCGAAATGAGTTCAATGCGAGAGATGAACTTCTTTTTAGGGTTGCAGGTTCATCAGTCTGCGAAAGGAATCTTCATTCACCAGACTAAGTACGTGAACGACGTCTTGAGCTGATTCAAGATTACTGCCGAAAAAATTCCTTCAACTCCTCTCCCTGTGGGTCACAATTTTTCACCGGATGAATTGGAGGATACCGTCAATCCTACCCTCTATCGAGCGATGATTGGTTCCTTTGATGTATCTCACTGCTTCTCGACCTGATATAATGTTTGATGTTTGTTTATGTGCTAGCTATCAAGCTAGTCCCCGAGTGACTCACCTGGCAGCGGTCAAGCGTATTTTTCAATATCTGAGGGGCAATCCTGACATCGGGTTATGGTACCCCAAGGACGATAATTTTGAACTTACCGCCTTTTGTGACTCAGACGATGGAGGGTGCAAGATTAAGTTCAAATCGACTACGGCAGGGTGTCAATTCTTAGGAAGCCGGCTTGTTTCCTTGCAGTGTAAGAAGCAGACAACGGTCTCCACTTCAACCGCTGAAGCATAATATGTTGCAGCCTCGAGTTGCTGTTCACAGGTTTTATGGATTCAACAACATCTGCGCGACTACGGTTTGATGTTTCTTACTACTCCAACCTTAATTGATAACTCTGCTGCCATTAGCATCACCAAAAATCCCGTACAACACTCTAAAACGAAACATATCGAAATTCGATATCATTTCATACGGGATTGTTTTTAAAAGAAATTAATTGATCTTGAGAAAGTACATAACGATTTTCAAAAAGCCGATCTATTTACCAATGCATTTGACAAAACTCGTTTTAATATTCTACTTGGTTTAAATGGATTAAAAACCCTTGCTGATATCCTAAAACAAGGATAATTATCTTTATTTTCGGTTTATTTTCCTTTTATTTTGGTTTTGGATTTTTGGGGTGAAATAGAAAATACAAAAATATTGTATTTCTGTATGTATAGAAAAATCCGAAAAACCAAAACGATTGTGAAGTTTTATTGTGCTTTATAAAAAATCAAAAAAGACAAAAATATTGTGTTTTTAGTATGTAAAGAGAAAATCCAAAAAGGTTTTTGCATATGTTCGCTGAAAATTATGTCAATTACTTACATTTGAAGGACATATATGTTTATATGTTTGGTCCTGAGATTTACTTGTAAAAATTCAGGATAGCCATTTACCTGACAATGGAACGTAGTTGGTGCGATTGTTATACGGTTTATTTTATTCTCTCGCTGAAAAGTATGCTAGTTATTTAAATCTGTGGAACATGCTTGCATGTTTTGGTCCTGTTACCTACTTGTAGATGGATAGCATAGCCATTAATCTATAGACTGAAAGTTACTGGGGTGATTGAATTTATTTTATGCTCCTCAAAAATTGAGTTTTGAAGCAAAAAGAGAAAATGATAGTATATTGATCATTTGACCCCATATCCAGCAAGAAATAAGCTTAAAAGACTGAGTGCTTAATTGCATTGGTGCATTGATAGGTCTTAAATAAGCTGTTAGAGTAAAGTATGTGATATAAACATAAAGAAACGCCAAACTGAAAGAGGTGTTAGTCTCTACCAAAAATCTCGGTAAGGATGGCATAAATGTAATAGTTTGTCATACTCAAGCCTTATATTTGTCTGATCACCAAAAATAAAATAAAGAAAATAACAAGCGTTAGGTTTCTGGACACTGTGAGTCTTTATGCGGCTTAATTTTCTAGGTATTCATATGCATGAATATTTCATTCGCTTTTAGAGCAAACCCGAAGTCATTAAACTTGATCACTGCTGTACTTCGTACAAATTTAAACTACTGACTTGATCAAAATCCGCTGTTAGTCATACATTTGTTCCTCCCTTGCGCGCGTCTCAATACCAATAAGAAACAGACCCTAGGGGATACAGTGTATGTAAGCTGACAGATGGACTCGTGTATACTCACTCATAGTAAAGTAAACTTGATGCATTGCTAAAAAATTTCTATAAATTCAAATTTTGATCGGCATTATAATGGTTTAAGTCAAGTTGGGGTGATATGGTAAAAATCAAACTAAGCTTCAACCGAGATTAGAGGCTGATAGATTCTGATATTCTGTGCTCCAATTGAACAATTAATCATATGACAAAAACTCTTGAAAGTTTGTTATAAGATTTAAGTGGACAACAATATCAATGATAGACTTAACGCCAGTCACAATATCGCTGAAATATAAAACTGTAATGGAAGGGCAAATTGGTCAATATGATTCTCTGCTTAAACTCGTCAAAAATTCAAAAAAAATGTACTGCTTTTGAAAAATCATACAAAAACACAAAAACATTTTTCTGCTTTATATTTTACTTTCAGATATTTTTCTTGTAAATATTTTAAATGCAAAATACCAAAAAGATTTTTCTTTTTCTTTTACATATTATTTAATTCATTTTAAGTTAAGTGTTTGAACGCAAAACACGTTAAGATATTGAATCATCGGTATACGAGATTTCGTTGATTTATTTATTAATTTAAATATTCTTTTATTTAATTTATTTATTTATTCAATTTTTAAATATTCTTTTATTTAATTTATTTATTTATTCAATTTAAAGTTAAATGAGTCTAATTCGTAGTTTATGAATAACGAATTGAGGTAATTTATAACGAATTACAATTCAATTTGTTACCCTAATTCGCTTCCGCCACTCTCTAACGAATGACCTTTAGTTCGTTATACATAACTTAACGAATTAAGCATGAATTATGGCTAATTCGTTATTTAATTCTTGTTAAACTTTAACGATTTAAATTTAATTCGTGTGCCACGTGTTTTAAATGTGATAACGAATCAGTTGATTCGTTATTTCAAATTTGAACGAATCAAATGATTCTTTGCCTTGGAAATTGTGCTATATCGTGATTTATAGGGATTCGTGAAACCCATTCGTCTACCTATTCACTTTTCTTCTTCTTTATACACTGTTACTCTGGCCAAATTTTCAAGAATATCCGACCTTCATTATATCGTATTTGATCCATTGTTAAGATTCGCAAGGTAAAGGGGATTCAAACGTGATGATTTTCGTCAGTTTTGATGGAGATCTTAAGGGTTAATTAATCGATTATGTTATCGGTTTTTAAAGTTATATATAAAATCTACAATTAACCTACTTATACCATGTTTTGGTGAAAATGGACAATGTGATTCAGTTTGCGATGTGATTCCGAGATCCTAGTGATTATCTGTTTGGCTCTACATCGTTAATTATGTGTGAATGAATTCAGATTACCATTTTGACTTTTATAGTTCTTGCAAATTTTTACTTGGACTTTTATAAGTCAAATATTAAGCCTATTAAGGGCCATTCGTTATGTTGTGACGAATTGGAACTAATTTGTGTCCAACTCGTTACACAGATCAAAAAAATCAGGTTATTAATCATACACTTCTGATTCGTTAGATCTAATTCACATTATTTACTTGATAACGAAGTAGCCAATTCGTCTTAACGAATCACCAGTTCGTTATAACGAATCAACTTATTTAACCAATGACATTTTAAATTATTATAAAATTAATAGTTTATAAATTCTTATAATTTTTATCTTTTAATTATATTTAATATTATTTATTATTCATTTTTACTAACTCTCGGGTTTATTTATTATCAGTTATGGCTGACAATATGAATCTGGATCCTCCTGCTGCTGAGCCACAACAACAACAACAAGAACAAGATCTTCCATTGCTCCCGTTTGACAAAAAACATAACATTTGTGCTTTTGTTGGTACAAACTTTGCTGACGAGAACATTTTTGGGGAAATGCTGGCATTCATCCGTCGCTCACGTATTAACTATCTTGTCATAGCAAATCCGAAGGTTCGATTCGGCATTATTCGTCAGTTTTGAAACACAGCTCGATTTGTGGAGGTGGAAAACCATATTGTTGCTGAGGTGAATGGTAGAACAGTTGTGATATCAACTAAGACTATCCAACGAGTGCTGAGGTTTGGTGACACTATGGATGATCCGAGTGAATTTGACAAAGAGTTGATTAGAGGACTATTTAATCTTGTTTTCTACGCTGGCGAGGTTGATATGTCCATGTATAACAAGGCCTACTTGTGTCCCACATACAAGTACTTATTACATGTTTTAATACATTGCCTTGGTGGACAGAAAGGTGGTTTTGATGAATGTCGTATTATGCTTCAATCGGCATCCGTCGCACTAATCCTGAACAAACCTTTCAACTTCTCAGAGATGATCTTCTATCATCTCAAAGAGAATTGTCTTGTAGTGAATCGACGCAAGAAATTCTTAATGTATCCATGGTTTGTCTAACTCTTTGTTCAGGATGCGATTCGCGATTGGTGATCGATCCTACGCTCCACAATAATGTATTAAAGTTGGAACATATGAAAGCAGATACACTGAGGAGGATGAAGTCGTATCTTCAAACTCCTCACCCACAGTTCAAGCGATTGATTGGTCATGTATCTAATCCTAATTATGTATGTCCTTCTGATGATCGCTGGATCCATGATGATTCAGATTCTGAGCGTGAAGCGGGTCAAGGTGGGAACGATGGTGATGGGGGTGATGATAATGATGGTGGTGATGGTGGTGCTCCGGGTCAACGACAAGCTGAGGTTGAGGCAGCTTCTGCTCAACGTAAACGAAAAGGGAAAGAGATTGCTGGTGAAGGGTCCTCGAAACGTCGAGTGACTGAAGGTGCTGGTGTTTCTTTTGGAGTTCAACCTCCTTGGTCGTCTGCTCCTTAAAGACCAGTGGTGCCACTTACTACAAGCACCCCAGAACTCACTTTGACGACCACACTCACATCAATTCCTCGGCTTGGCATGATTCCACAATCTGTTCTATCTACATTGCCAAGGCCTACTACAAGAACATCGGTGGTTTCTCCAACACCGACAATGATGCCTCCACCACCAATGGACATCCCATTTATGAGACTTAATCGACCTCAAGGTCCTGTACAACCAGTGCCTCCTTCTTTTCATGCTATGCCTCATGAGACTTAGATGAACACGCTATTGAGTCCGATTCATTTGTATGAAAATCAGATGGTTGCTGACCATCTTGCTCAAGAGCGTTTGATGGAAAATCAATGAAAGTTGATGGGGTACGTCTCGTTCTGTCAAAAGGAAACCAAGGCCCTACGTGAGATTGTTACGTCTTAGTGGGTGAAAATTAAAGAACATGAGGATTTGATTCTGCAACTAACATGTAAAGAAGATTCTTTGAAGGAGCTCAGGAATGATGATGAAGATCCAGATGAATCAGGTGCCGGAGGGAGTGAGCCGAAACAAACTCACGGTTCATTTTCTAGTGCTGGTACTAGTTGATTTGGTGAGGATGCAGGAAAACAGTTGATTGTTTATCATGATTCTACAAATGTTAAACCAAATGAGATGATAAAAGCCAATACTATGTTATTTATGGATTACAAAGTTGGTTTCGTCCTGAGTACTGCTAATATTGATGAGATAGAAGTGGGGCAGTACGTTGATCGTTCGTTGACACGAGAGCATATTTCTATACTGCTGGGACTGAATGAAGATGAGCTGAACGTATTAGAGACTGAGAATGATATGGAGGTGGAGAATGACGAGGAAATACCGAATGATCCAACGATTCAGATGAACACGCCATTTATTTATGAAGATGAGGAGGTTGAGATTGAGGACGTAACGACTGAGGAATACCATGATTTATTTCAACACTCTAATGTTGATAAGGGTGCTCCTGTATTTCCAGAAGAAAATGTTAAACTAGCCGAAGACCACTTGGAGAAAACGTCAAAGGGTAAAAGTATTCATACGAGATTCGACTCAAAGCCAAATCCGACTGCCGCTGATATTCAAGGATGGTTTGCTTTTCGAAACAAGATAACCCGTAAGATTATAGATGCATACAGATATGTTGATGAAGCACGAAAGCAGGAAGCCATTGCACGTGCTAAAGCCAATCAGATGACTTCTTTCAAGGCCGTGTCAAAAGTTCGAGGTGATATTATTTCATGGCTTTTTGATTCTGATTTAAAGGTCTGTATCATCAAATGGGAGAACGGCGTTCAGTACTACAAAAAAGTACGACGTTCTCTCATTACCGCGATGGTGTCCGTACCCTCGCGTGCCGACTTTTCATCAACCGTGGTGGAAATCGTCAAGCAGAATGGTTTCATCAACATTTGCTTTTCGAGGTCAATCACAGGTTTAAATTCTTTAAACTGCGTATTCCAATTCATAAACGCATTGATGAGATAGATCCAAGAACGGGTTGGAGGAAGCTGGTGCTTAAAGTTTAACCACCAATGACAATGAAGCGTGTACCAGTAAAGACGCTGAATCGACATATTTATTTGTCTTTCAACCGTTGGTACTAGAATAATCGTACTGGCGAGGCCGTTATTGTTTTGGGAAAAGGGCTTAAAGACCGAGCTGATTAAAATTACTGATTCGATGTGGCTCGTGAACTTGACTGAGACCGACAATGATGTGCTGTTGAAGAATAAGATATTAATCGAGCGTCATGAAGACTATGACCGAGCAATGCAATTTCAACGTGTTGTTCGTGTTTGTCATGAGTTCTGGATTCAAAGCTGCAGAGACTGGCAGACGAAGTGCTTCAAATAATTTAAAGACAAAGAGCTCAAGACGAGGAGGTGTCTGTTAGTGCACGGTTTTGCGTCTCGAGTCTTTGTATTTATCATTTTGTATTTATTAATGAAAAGGATATTTATGATATTAAGTTAGTTCATTATATGTAAGCTAGTTCGTTAAGGACGTTTAACGAACTAGTTAGTTTACTTAATGTATCACCCATTCGTTAAGGATGTTTAACGAATGGGATTTTAATTTGTTATGTATGCTCCCATTCGTCATGGAATGTTGACGAATGGGGCAAAACGAATCAAGTGATTCGTTATGTTTCTTATTTATGTCTTTAATGTAATGAAGTGGAGGCTAGTTCGTTACGACATGTGTAACGAACTAACTCCTCTTTTTATATATAGAGGTTCACTCCTCTGTTAATTTAAGTTTTGGTAATTAACGTTTCCACACTCTGTCCGACTTCACTCTCGATCAAAAATTCGTTAATCTATTATATATACACAACTAATATCTATTAAGAGTAATCAATATGAACTAGATCAATTTAATTGTATTAAGATCTTATATCTGAGATCTGAGGTCTTCTCAATCGGAGGCTTCTTGAAGTTGGTTCGATAACTCTTGCAATTCCGAAGGAGCTAAACGGTAAGGAGCCTTGGCTACAGGAGTCGCATCGGGCACAAGGTCGATTCGAAATTCAACGGGGCGAATGAGTGGGAGACCAGAGATGTCTTCGGGAAAAACGCCGGGAAATTCACAAACAACGGGAATGGCTTGAATTTTCTTTTCTTTGAGATCTTTCACCACCGCTTGGTCTAGGAATGGAACATACTTTTGTCGTAAGTACTGACGAGTTCGAGAGCAAGACATGAGATTGAGTTTCTTGGGAATCCTTTTTCCAAATACTTTGAGGATTTTCCATTGACGAACGGGATTCAAATGAATTTTCCATAACAAACGACTTCGACACGATGCAAATCTAACGAATCCATACCTACTATGACGTCAAAGCTTCCCATGTGCATCAGGATGAGGTCGATCGAGAATTCGTGCTTGCAAAGAGTGAGGATACAATCACGAATGATCGCATCGATGGTGATGGAACTACCATTGGCGACTTCGACAGAAAAAGGGCGAGAAAATTTAGTGCGGGGTATGGAAAGAATAGATTCAAATTTAAAAGAAAGAAAACTCCTATCAGCTCCGGTATCAAATAAAATTGAAGCTAAATGCCCATTTACTAAAAACGTACCGTTCACCACATCGTTGACCACTTGATCTTGGTTGGCGTTCATCATAAAAGCAAGCCCTTGGTTTTCGTGGTTGACATGTTGAGAAGGAGGAGGAGAGAGAGCTTGCATTGCTTGTGGGTGTGGCGGAGGAGGAAGGGCTTGCATTGCTTGGAGCGGTTGAGCCGGAGGAGCCAAGAGTTGCGGGATTTGATGTTGATAGGTTTGAACTTGGTAGACTTGGGTTTGGTAGTACGTTGTGGGTATAATTTTGGCTTGGTTAACCGACAAGTCGAGGACAAGCATTGCGGAAATGGTTCGGATTTCCACAATTGAAACAAGCTCTAGGTTGAGGAGGAGGGTTTTGAGCAAACGGTGCGGGTCGGTTTTGGTTAGTTGGAGAAAATCTTGGTGGAGTGGGTTGTCCATGAGAGGTTTCTCGACACACGTTTCTAAGGTGACCATAGCGGTTACACTTAGTGCATTGGCGGCAAGCGGAGTAAGAGGGGTGATGGCGTTGGAAAGTGTTACACAAGGGATGCGGGCCGGAATACGGTTTTTGGTTTTGGAGTGCTTGGGACTGAGATTGAGGTTGTGATGGGTGAGTGATGGCATAGTTTCGATAATTGGGTTTTCTTTTCTTTTTGGTGTGGTGGGATGAGTTAGAGCAGTTTATGGATTGAGGTTGCGGTTCAACTTTGGTGAGGTTTTATGGTTCGGAAGAATTCTTCTTATTGGTTTTCTTGGTGCTTTTGATGGTGAGGGTACTGGCTTTGACATGGTTTATTGGAAAGAGCACCGACTAAGGTAATTGCATAATGGAGTGTTTGTGGTTTACTACTCATCACCGAGTCTCGGATTTGCATAGACAAACCATTGACATACTTTTCAATTGCCCGTTCGAGGGGAGTGACCAAGTGACGAACCAAGAGACTAAGCTCAAGAAAGAGGTAGAAGTAGGCGGAGTTGTCACCACTCTCTTGCTTAAGTTCCCAAAATTCGGATTCGAGTTTTTGGAGTTCATGTTTTTGGCAAAATTTCTTTATCATGACTTCCTTGAGCTTGGTCCATGAGTAGGCCATAGCTACTTCCGCCCCATTGGCGAACATTTCGCCATTCCACCAAGTGCGGGCGGTTTCCTAGAACATGCTTGAGGTGTATGTGGTTTTATTGGGTTCGGGGCATTCACAAAGAGTAAAAATTCTTTCCATCTTTTCGAAACATTGCAATAAGGCAGTGGCACAATTTTTGCCATGAAACTGACATGGGTTGGCACCGGTGCAAATTTTCAAAGCGAAAGGTGCGGGGTTAGGTGTGGTTTGAGTAATGGTGGGTTGGGTGGCTTGGATTTGAGTTATTACTCCGGGAATAACAGAGGCGATTTCTTTAGCAGTCATAGCGGCCATCCGACGACCGGAGCTCGGCTTGCGAGTTTGGCGACGAAGTGGATGCATTCTAGAATAATAAAAGAGAAATGACATAAGTTTGGGGTAATTGATATAAGTATGAGGGAAATGAGTAAAATATGGGGTTTTAATGATTGTGAGTCCTAAAGTTATGAGGATGTTATATTTTTTTTCTTTTTTTAGTAAATCAAGTAAGTTGTTAGTACACGGTTTTGCATTTCGAGTCTTTGTACTTATCGTTAATGTATTTATCATTTTAATTAATGTATAAGTTAAAGACGTTAATGTAGTTCGTTAAAGTATTGACTAGTTCGTTAAGGATGTTTAACGAATCAGGGGGTGATTCATTATGTTTGTTTCATTTATTGTAATGTAACAAAGTGGAGACTAGTTCGTTACAGAATGTGTAACGAACTAGATCCATCTTCTATATATAGTTGTGTTATTCCACTG
This sequence comes from Bidens hawaiensis, assembly GCF_021521415.1. Taxonomy (NCBI): domain Eukaryota; kingdom Viridiplantae; phylum Streptophyta; class Magnoliopsida; order Asterales; family Asteraceae; genus Bidens; species Bidens hawaiensis. The sequence goes on from NW_027494306.1 coordinate 314,019, forward strand.
TTAATTTAAGTTTTGAGTTTAGATTATTGAAACTCTGCCCAATTCATTTCTCTCAAGCTTCATTAACTTATTATACATACACATACATACAATTAATATATATAGTTAACATATAACATATAATCAAGTGTAATCATGAACTAGATCCGTAATCGTTATTAATTGTATATATCAGATCTGAGATCTGAGGTAGCATAACGTATTCACAATTGGTATCAGAGATTTCGGTGTTCGATTGCTCTTGATTCGAGTGTAATTTGTTATTAAAGGACTGTTAATTGGTATTTTTGATATAAGTTTATATCCGGTTTGAGTTTGGATTGAATTGAGTTGATTCGAACATGAATATGGATTGATTGGATTGGATTTGATATTGTTAATGTATTTGTAAGGTTTGGTTGGAAGGAATTGGAATTTGGTTTGGTTTTGGACTGAATTGGTTTGGATTTGGATTTGGCCGAAAACAGGGTAATCGTTTTGGACATATTGGTTGTGATATATGGTAATTTGATTTACGATATGGTGTGATTTGGATTCGCGTTGTGTTTCCGAGTGTATTGATAGTTTAATTGGACGATTTGGTTGTGTATCAATTGAGTATTACGAATTTGAGACCTGGTTAACAGTTCATACTTTTCCAGAAATCTGGAAATGTGTGTTTGAAGATTTGAAGATTTGAAATTTCAAGATAATTCGTTAACATTTCTTGCTAATTCGTTTATGTCTTAAGCTGATTCGTTATGGTTATTGTCTAATTCGTGAACCAATTCGTTACACATTCTAATTCGTGTCAATCAATTCGTTTGACACGTGTCTCAGTTAGTTAACTTTAATCCCAACAACTTTTGCCACGTGACAATTGTTGTCAGACGTTTGTTACAACCATTGTAACAACTTGATTCGCTATAAGTTGATTCATTATCAACTGTAGCTAATTCTCTACTTAAGTTGCTAAGATTACACTTAATGATTCATTAAAGGAAACCATCTGATTCGTTACTTAGTGATTTATTACTTAATTCGTGTACCAATTTGGTATAATCTATTTCGTGTGAGTTTATTCCAGATTCATCAAAGTTACCATTTCAGATTCCTTAAAACCATTTCTAATTCGTTACCTGGACAAATTTTCAATTCGTTAAATTGTGATTCGTTAACCACTGTTCACAGTTCGTTAATTCTATTGTTCACAATTCGTTAATACAATTTTCATTTTTAACCCTTGGAGTTTGAGAAAATTGTTATTTAGCAAACATGGCTGGTATGTATGCACTAGCTTCTCAAAATATGCTTATGCAACAAATGTTACAACTGGACATCGAGATCGGTTAACATTCAAAGTGTCCACGTTTAATGAAATTTAGCGATTTTGCTAAATGGGAACCCTGTTTCCGTGCTCATCTAGGGTCAGTTCACCCTGATTGTTCATATTGCTTGGATGAAGTTTACACCGTTCCAATGATTGGGGATGAAACTATCGGGTTTACGCCTAAGGCTATATCTCAATATTCTCAAGAATAAAAGAAATCGTTGGAGATTGAAACAAAAGCGTATTCTACTCTTACAATGGCTTTACCCGAAAACATCTTTCATCAAGTTGGTAGCATAAAGATTTGTGCTTCATTATTCCAACATATTCGTATGAGAAGTATGGGTAATACCGCTGAAAGCAAGAAGGTTATGCTCAAGTTTCAGTTCAGAAACTTTAATTTACTTAAAGGTGAGACTATTGAAGAGATGATAACGAGATTTAATCACTTGATAGCTAAGATGGAGAAGATGAGGTTAGAAACATCTGAAGTTGATAAGATAGGCACCATTAAAAGTGCTTTACCGAGTTCTTACTCGACTTTCTTGATGGTTCTGAAAGAGAATAATTATTTCAACAATGAAGATCTGACTGCATATGAATTTATGCAAAAAAGATTGAAGCACGGGAACACGATCTTAAATGTCAGAAGTGTTGTAAAGATAATCAAGATCCTGCCTTTTATGGTGGAAGTATGCCGTTAAGTTCAACCATTTCTCCTATCACTACATTTCTCACATAACATGCAAGTGGTAATGCTACAACTATTTATAGTGATCCACGTGCTTGTTTTTACACGAGTGGAAATTCTGGTTCATTTGGTATTTCTAGTTCATCTGGAGATTCTGGAAATTCATCAGCTACAAATCAATTCTCATCACAATCTAATTTGAACATGAGTGAGGTTGAACAAAATTTTGCTTTCTTGTCTGCCTTCATGACTTCATATGAGAATCTGGTTAGTAGTAAAATTGCAACGAGCGATTTGACTGATGAAGACTATGATCAAAATTGATCCTGATGATTTAGAACTGATGGACTTGAAGTGGAATATGGCTATGATAGTAAGGAAAGTGAAAAAGTTTATGCAGAGAACGGGTAAAGATCTTCCATCTTTGAACAAGAAATTAGGATTTGATAAGTTAAAGGTCAAATGTTATAACTGTCAAGAGTTTGGCCATTTTGCTAAAGAATATGAAAAGCCGAAGAAGGAATACACTGGTCCCAGAAAGCAAGATCAGAATTCATCTGGTAAAGGTGGAAATGATGCGGGAAAGTCTTCCGGAACTAAACCGTCATCTTCTGGATCTCAAGCAATGTTTTCCAACTTAGATGGGGATGACTGGTCACAAAGGTTGTTGTGCAGTAACAATCAAGCAAATCTGGCAATGTTTGGATTGACTGAAAATTTCCATGATGCAAGTGGAAGCGAACTATCTTCTGACAATGATACTGAATCTGATTATGATGATTCTTGTGAAAAGTTTCCCACTAATTTTGCTTGCATAGCCAAAATCAACGAGGTTAGTTTTTCTGTTTCTTGTTGTGATTGTGAGAAAAACAAGCCTAAGTTAGATTCCTTGAAAAAATCACAATGACTATTTAATTAAAGAAATTGCTTCATTAAGGATACTTATCGACAATCTCTGGAATCTCAAATGAGATCTCGTGAGAAGATTGAAGCTTTGTCGACAAGTAACCATGATCTCAAAGCTGAGTTATTTGTTAAAATGACTATCAATGATCAAAAGTTTCAAGAAATTTTAAAACATAGATCAAAGATAACCGAGCTTGAGAATGAGGTTCTTGAATTAAAGAACAAATTGGGAAAATTCCGAAACTCTTCCTTTTTGCTAAACGAAATAATTGAAGTATCTAGTAAGCAAAAAGATTCAAAGAAAGGGATAGGTTTTGTTGAAATTCCACTACCTTTTCATAATGATTACAAACCAAATCCTTTTGTCAGAAAAGAAGAGGATGTGATTGTAAAAGAACCTGTGATTTCAGAAAAAGCAAAACCAGTTAAACCTGAAATTGTTAAAGCCCAATCAACAATTCAAAAACCTCATGTCCAAAGTAGTAGAGTCTTTGTTGAGAATGTTGATAAAGTTATCATTGAGGATGTGTTTGAACCTGAAATTATACACAAGAACAAGAACATTCCTAGTTCTAATCACATTCTTTGTGAACCTCATGAATTTGAGGATGCTGTATATGGTTCACACACAACTCAGGTGAAACGCGAAGATCATGTTAAAGTTAAACCAGTGAAATCTAGGAAACCAGAAAAGCCTAAAATTTCTAATGAGGATTTGTTACGTTTCATCAATCCTAATGTTCCCAAGCCATCAATTGGTCGTGTATTTAAATTAAAAGGATTAGACACGATGTTCAATGAGAAAGACATTCTAGTTAGTATCATTAAACCAGAACTGATTGAAAGTGTTTTTCACAATGAAACCTCCAAGATTCAATATCTTGAACGTCGGTATGCTCAAGCTAAAACATCAATGACATCTGATCCGTTAACTAAAGCTAAACAAGTTTTAAAACATGCTGAAAAAGTTTATGAACGTAAAATCTACTGGAACCGATACCTTGCAAAGTTTTTCTAATTGTTCTAATCTTGACTTTTATCTGAAAAAGAAGTCGGTGCCATCTGATGATTTGGCTAAGAGCTTTACCTAGAACGTGAGTTATCATCCTTCTTTGTCATATGTTAATGTTAAATCTCAAAACGATCGTGTTGACATGCGAAGTTGCTTTCTTTGCGGTCAACAAGGTCATGTTGTGAGAAATTGTGGACATCAGAAATTTCAAAATCTTCATCCTTTTGTCAAGGATCAATTGAAACTGGTTCCTTTGATAAAGGAGATTCTGAAACATCCTGTTTCGTATGATGATGATACTCACATCATGTTCTCAAACGTGAATCCTCGAAAGGTAGTTCATGTGAATGAGAATTATGGTCAAGTTAAACCAAAGTTTATTCCAACTGAACCGTTATGCAAGAACGAGAATTCAAATGCCATTCAAGCTGCTTATCTAAGACGAAAGTCTAAGAAGCCTGTAACTTATTCGCAAGTTGCTGAACAAAAGTTGAATTCGGCTAAGTTTAATGTTTCTCAAGAAAACCAAAAGGTGCCCAAGACCGAGGATTGGGCTGCCTTTTTGAACTAATCATTTTCTTTTGTGTTTAGGGTACAACCAAGACCATTTCTGGTGAAAACTAGATTATGGATAGCGGATGTTCTCATCATATTACAGGAAATATCGACCTCTTAACAAATGTGAGAAATATTCAAGGGGGTTATGTGGCGTTTGCTGGGAATTCTGGGGGTATGATCACACAAGAAGGTGATGTTTCGAATGGGCATGTTACTTTTGAAAAAGTCAATTATTGTGACAAGGTAGACCATAACTTATTGAGTGTGTCGCAAATCTGTGACAAGAAATACACTACAGTATTTACTGATAGAGAATGTCTGATTCTGAAACCGGGTTATGTGATTCCCGAGGACATGGTTATCATGCAATCACCTCGATCAAATGATATTTATGTCTTAAATATGAGTTCTTAAGTATCAACATCTATCGAAACATGTTTCATCTCGAAGGCAACCGAGAAAGACTCTATTCTATGGCATCGTAGAATGGGTCACATTCATGCTCGTAAGATGAACTATTTAATGGCAAATAACCTAGTTGAAGGTGCGTCTTTGAAGAATTTTAAGTTATCCGATCACTGTATTGCTTGCAAAAAGGGCAAACATAAGAAAAAGTCGCATCCCTCCAAATTATTAAATTCCATTGATACTCCTCTTGAGCGACTTTATATGGATCTTTTTGGTCCAGTGAATCGTGCGAGTATTTCTGGAGATTGGTATTTCCTGGTAGTTACTGATAATTATTCAAGATACTCATGGGTCTTATATATGAGTTCGAAAGATCAAACACCGGTTCTTGTTCAAAATTTAATCACTAAGATCGAATCACTATACAAACAGAAAGTGAGGAGAATTCAAAGTGACAACGGTACTCTGCATTTAAAAATACTGTATTAGATTTCTTTTGTTAACAAAAGGAAATTCATCGAGAATACAGTTCCCAATACGTACCACAACAGAACGGTGTAGCTGAGCGAAAGAACAGAACGTTGATTGAAGCTGCTAGAACTATGCTTGCTGATTCAAAGCTACTTGTCCAATTCTGGAATGAGGCGGTGAATACTACTTGTTATACACTCAATCGGGTTCTAACTGTAAAGAGACTCAAGAAGACGAGTTATGAGTTGTTGAATAATCGAAGACCTAATTTAAAGTACTTGGAACCTTTTGGGTGTCCTTGTACGATGTTGAAAAAGGATGTGGGTAAATTTGATGAAAAAGCCATTGAAGGGTATTTCTTAGAGTATGCCTCTCCTAAGAAACGGGTATTTTAATTTCACTTCTGGTTGTGTTGAGAAGTGGTACCATGTGGACTGTCAAAAGTACACCACACCTCCTCAAGGGAAATGTCCCAACTGGATGTTTGACTATGATGGCTTATTTAATTCCTTTACTCCAACAACTGATCAACCAGATGAAGACTTAGTTCATGCTTACTTTGAAGAACAACTGGTAATTCCAAGATTTTCATGTTCTAATGATGTTGAAGCTACAAACGATGCTCCAACTGAAGATCCGGATAATGATTCTCCAGTTCTCTTTGATAATGCATCTACTTCTTCTGATGATACTCCAGTTGTTGATCAAGTCATTGAACTTGATAGTGATAATTTGTCTCACGAGCTGGGAGAACATTACACTAACCTATTTGAAAATGTTGCTGTTCCTGAGAATCCCACTCTTAGGATTCATAATTATCATCCACAAGAAAACATTATTGGAGAACTGGATGTGGGCATTCAAACACGTCATCAAGTTGCTTCGTCAAATGAGAATAATGTATTATGTGCTTATACCGATTTACATTCTTTGGGAATTGTAAATGTTGCTAAATTTACTTGCTTTCTATCTCAAGTTGAGCCGACGACAACTCGTATGGCACTTCAAGATTCATCTTGGGTAGAAGCCATGCAAGAGGAATTACATCAATTTGCACGTTTGGGTGTTTGGGATCTTATCGACAAACCTGCTAGAGTCAAGACGGCGATTCCGACTAAGTGGGTATTTAAATGTAAGAAAGACGATCGTGGAGTGATCGTGAGAAACAAGGCACGATTAGTGGTGCAAGGTTTTCATCAGTAAGAGGGTATTGACTACACTAAAGTATATGCTCCGGTTGCAAGATTGGATTCCATACGAATCATCTGGCTTATGCAGCTTACAAGAACATAAAAGTCTATCAAATGGATGTCAAAAGTGCTTTTCTTAATGGTGAACTACACGAGGATGTGTTTGTGTTACATCCTCCGGGTTTTGAAGACCCCGATTATCCTGACCGTGTTTATCGTTTAAACAAGGCATTAAATGGTCTACATCAAGCCCCGAGAGCTTGGTATGGAATGCTCGCCGACCATCTGACGGATAATGGTTTCAAACGTGGGACTGCTGACTGCACTTTATTTTAGAAAAACATTGGTGATGATCTTCTCATTGTTCAGATTTACGTTGATGATATAATCTTTGGGTCAACAAACGACGCGTTGTGTAAGGACTTCGAGAAGTCAATGCAAACTAAATTCGAAATGAGTTCGATGGGAGAGATGAACTTATTTTTAGTGTTGCAGGTTCATCATTCTGTGAAAGGAATCTTCATTCACCAGACTAAGTACGTGAACGACGTCTTGAGCCGATTCAAGATTACTGCCGGAAAAACACCTTCTACTCCTCTACCCGTGGGCCACAATTTATCACCGGATGAATTGGAGGATACCATCGATCCTACCCTATATCGAGCTATGATTGGTTCTTTGATGTATCTTACTGCTTCTCAACCCATATAATGTTTGCTGTTTGTTTATGTGCTAGGTACTAAGTTAGTCCCCGAGTGACTCACCTGACAGCGGTCAACCGAATTCTTCAATATCTGAGTGGCAATCCAGACACCGGGTTATGGTACCTCAAGGACGATACATTTGATCTTAACGCTTATTCTGACTCAGACTATGGAGGATGCAAGATTAACTTCAAGTCTACTACAGCAGGATGCCAATTCTTAGGAAGCCGGCTTGTTTCCTGGTAGTGTAAGAAGCAGACAACGGTCTCCACTTCAATCGCCGAAGCTGAGTATGTTGCAACCTCGAGTTGCTGTTCCCAGGTTTTGTGGATACAACAACATCTTCGCGAGTACGGTTTGACGTTTCTTACAACTCCCATGTTAATTGATAATTCTGCTGCCATTAGCATCATCTAAAATCCCGTACGACACTCTAAAACGAAACATATTGAAATTCGATAGCATTTCATACGGGATTGCTTTGAATAGAAATTAATTGACCTTGAAAAAGTACATACTGATTTTCAAAAAGCTGATTTATTTACCAAAGCATTCGATAAAACGCGTTTTCAATTTTTGATTGGTTTAAATGGCTTAAAGACCCTTGCTGATATCCTGAAACAAGGAAAACTATCTTTAGTTTTGGTTTATTTTTTACTTTAATTTTTATTTTGGTTTTGGATTTTAGGGGGTGAAAAATACAAAATACAAAAATATTGTGCTTTTTGTTTGTATAGATAAAACCCAAAAACATTGAAAAATTTGAAAATAAAAAATAGTGTGATTTCATGTCTTTATTGTTTTTCTTGAAAATCTTGAAAATCCAAAAAATCTTAAAATCCGAAAAACTAAAAAGATTGTGTTTTCGTTTGTATAGGAAAAATCCGAAAATCTAAAAAGATTGTGATGTTATTTATAAGAAAATTTGAAAAATTCAAAAAGAGTGTGATTTTCTTGCTTGCATAGAAAAATCCGAAAAAGACAAAAAGATTGTGTTTTAAGTATGTAAAGAGAAAAACCAAAAAGCTTTTTGCTTACGTTCGCTGAAAAATATATCAATTACTCCTATTAGAAGGACATATACTTGTATATGTTTGGTCATGATAGTTTATTGTAAATATTCGGGATAGCCATTTACATGACATTGGAAAGTAATTGGGGTGTTCGTTATGCATTTTTACTTTATTTTCTCGCTGAAAACTATGTCGGTTATTTAAGTATATGGAGCATGCTTGCATGTTTTGGTCCTATTATCTACTTGTAGATTGATAGGATAGCCATTAATCTATAAACTAAAAGTAATTGGGGCGATTAAATTCATTTTGTTTTATGCTCCTCAAAATTTTGAGTTTTTGAAGAAAAAAGAGAAAATGATAGTACATTGATTGTTTGACCCCAAATCCAGCAAGAAATAAGCTTAAAAAACTGAGTGCTTAATCATTGGTGCATTGATAGGTCTTAAGCAAGCTGTTAGAGTAAAATATGTGATAAAAACATAAAGAAAAGCCAAATTGAAAGGGGTGTTAGTCTCTAGCAAAAAA